>NC_063169.1:24447038-24757038 GCF_023159225.1 Perognathus longimembris pacificus | reverse complement strand
TGATTTTATGAAAGCATTAGTCCATTGATGACATAAGCACTCTTTCAATAGCACAAATACTGGGTCCAAGCTTTTAACACGTGAGCCTGTGGGGTTATTTTATATTCTAACCATAAAACTTGTCCTTGAAGACTTAGAAAGACATGTTTGATGATCTAGGATTGTTCAAATAATTTTTATATGTAATGGAAATAAAAGATGTCGAAAAAAGTATAGAAGCCTTCGTTATAGTGCTAGCACACAGAAGAGATTCATGGGGACCACTGGATTTTGAAGTGCGGGATTAGGCAGCTAGAGGTATCATAAGGTATTTAGGACATCGGTGTGCTTGGGACATGAGGAGGAAGAAACAGAAAGCTTTCTTTTAGCCACTAGATTCTAGCACAGTCCCTCAACAAGTGGCATTTATTTGTTTGTTTATTACCATTGAACACAATTAGTGTATCTGTGAGAGAGACAAGAATGTTCTGGTAGTAGTGGTCTCCTATAAATCTAGGGAGTGTATATATATATATATACACATATATATACATACACACACATATATATGTATGTATACATATATACATATATGTTATGTGCTGGGTGCACTTAATCCCTATTCCCTAAGAGGTCGAGATCTGAGGATCACAGTTTGAAGCTAGTCTCACAGGAAAGTCCATGAGACTCTTATCTCCAGTTAACCAACACAATACTGGAAGTTGAGCTTTGGCTCAAGTGGTAGAATACTCACCATGAGCACAAAAGCTCAGGACCAAAGTTAAAGTACAAGAATCAGCACACATACGTGTGTGTGCGCACACACACACACAATCTCATAGGTAAGAACACATTGCTTTTATCATTTATATTAGATAGAGCTCCTAATGATTCATGAAATTTTGCATATGGGAAAGAATGCATTAACAGCTAATTTTGAAGTGGTTACATGAGTATTTTCTATGCTTCTGTCTTCTTGAAGCACATATAGGGGAACATAGGGGAAAACAAAGACGATCATGCCTTGATCATGCATCCTGCCCCCCTTTTTTTTTCTTCACTTCTTTAGCTTTCTGTTTGGGCCCAATTATGGGGACAATCTATTTCGTGTAACTACTATAGACTTCCTGTTGTCCCTGAGAGCACAGATGCTTGCCACTATGTCCAAATTCCATTTGTTGGAGAAGGAGTCTCTTTGATGTCTGTGCTTGGACCAGCCTGGCACTAGTATTACCCCAATCTCACAAAACCACTGGAACTTCTAGGTTATATACATATATATGTGTTGGGGTCCATCTTTCTCGCCTTGATGGAAGGGGCTTGATGCACCTCCCCCAGCTGGGGAATGCGGCCCTTCCACCCTCTCTACATTGGAATCCGGAAAAACCGGTTGGGCAAATAGACCCCCGACTTAGCCTGCAGACAGCCCGGCGCCTACCAGCCCCGCCCTGGTTCGGCACGCTCAGAGTGACGCAGCCCCTTGGGGGTCAGGTGACAGCTCTTGGCCTATCGGAATCCTGGCCAATCCCCTTCCTTCGGAATCATCTCGCCTTGACCTTCTCTCAATAAAGTTAGTTCGCTCTCAGAAGCCTACTCCGTGGTCTATGTACGCTAGCTCCCAGGGAAGGATATCAGCCACATTACCACGTAGGTCACGCGCACGCCAGGCCGGAGTGACCCCTACGTCTCACTCTAACTTACCTGCAGATCAAGGGTTAGGGGAGAGGACGATACGGAGGGTAATAAGAGAGAAAGAAATAAGCATCCGAGCCGGGTCAGAGAAAAAACCCCAACATTGTGGCGCCCAACGTGGGTTGCACGAATCCACGCGAGAAAGCCCGGCTCCCGACCGGCCCTGTATATATTGAAGATCTTCAATATATACATATATACAAGTAATATATAATAATACACATATATATCTGAAATCTATAGCTAACCTAATGATAAAAAAGAGTGAGGTATTAGAAATATTATCATTTTTATTTTATTCAAATTTTTGCTGGTACTGGGGCTTGAATTCAGGGCCTGGATGCTGTCCCTGAGCCTCTTTTTTGTTGAAGGCTAGTGCTTTACCACTTGAACCACAGCCCCACTTCCAGCTTTTGGAGATAGGTCTCATGGATTTCCTGCCTCAACTGGCTTTAAACTCAGATCTCAACTTTTAACTCACATGTCAACTTCCTGAGTAGCTAGGATTACAGGCATAAGCCACCAGGTTCCAGCTTAATTTTATTGACAAATAACCATATATGTTTATGGGAGTGCAATGTGATGTTTTGATATGTTTTCATGGTGTGGAATAATTAAATCAAGCTAATTAAAAAACATACTTCACATACTCATTGTTTTCGTGACAGAATCACGTAAAATAAGCAGTTTTAAAAGATAGATGGTACTAGATGATGACTATAACATTTTTGTGAAGAACTGGTAATAACACTGAGTTCTTAGTATGTAGCAGTCACCTGGTTTAATCTTCTATCAACGATCTGTCACAAATGTACGCTATATAAAATAATTGTGTGCCATAGTTCGTTGGGAGTCCAGTGACAAAATATCACAGGCTGGGCTTCTTATGATGAGAAATTTATTTTATCATGGATCTGGAGGCAATTTCAAGATCAAGGCCCCGTGGCTTCATGTTTGTCTGAAATGTGTCAGCTTGGCTTATGTATGGCTGTCTTGTGTATATGTTCCCATGAGCCTTTTGTTTTCTGTGAATTTCTCCTTCTTCTGGTATGGATGAAAGTCATAACAGAGGGGACTCCATACTAATCACCTGACAAATAAAATTTATTTTTTCATGACTTCCTTTTCTGTTTTAACTTATATTAGCTGTTCAAAATGATCTGGATGTGGTATTTCTAAGCATGCATTCAGTGCATCCAGATTAAAATCACTCCATCACACCTCTCTATTCCCACTCTTCACTTCTTAAAACAATTTCAAGACTGGACCACTCTCTGTGCATACATGTGTACAAAATACTTTGACCACATTCATATCCCTGCACCTCCGTGTTTCTCCATCCCCTACAGCTGCACCCATTCCCCAAAAGAACACATTTTACTTATATAACCCTTTGGAGAATCCAAACCTAAATCCAGTCATGTTGGAGATTAGTGGTTCAAAATATGCATTTTAGAAAAATGTGATTCAATTTGTAATACTTTTGCACCTCTGATTTAAAATAAAAATGTTAAAAATCTAGCATTTATGCTTGTGAGTAGATCTCATAATTGGAAAAAGTGCAGCAGTAAATCAATAAGCTGTTGTTGATATACCCAGTAGCCTTCACATTTAGAAGGAAATACTAGCTCTGACTTCTTCTTTCCTATTCTTTTCTTAGTAATGGTATATAGCAATGTCACAGAAGGTTATTCTGTTTATTTTCCAAACATGACAGCCTCAATTTCTGTCAATATGTCTCCACTACAGATTTAATAATAAAGAGTGTTATTAACATATTCTAAGAAATATTTTCTTCTAAAAGGATGTTATACCCATTTATGAAAGTCCCTTCAATACAAGTAAATACATCAGAAAAGCTAAAGTAAAATTTTCAACATTCATAACATTCTATTTGATAGCAGAAAACACACTGAAATATAACTCAAAACAAAAGAATAAGAATTATTTGAAAGTCTATCTCTAGAGTATATTATCAGTTTAGAGTTTAGCCAAGTATACATATACATATACATGTACATATACATCTATATTTTTTGTCCCTAAAAATTGTGGACCCAAATTAGTGCAAGATCTAGAATTGATGTCTGAGGAAACATAACTCAAAATATTGTTAACTTGGGGTTGTCTTTTCTAAATTATGGGGAAAACAACAATTTATAATTCGTGCATACTTCATGTTTGTCATTAAAGAAAAATGTTTAAATAATGAACATAATTTTTATTACTTTGGATAAAGAAGATTTTTATTGCTTTGGAACATATCCTTTTTTCTTTTATGCCCAAACTTTTATGCCCAAGCCACATTATTTTAAACAATGCTCTCTTATTGTAATTTTTAGTAGTTTTTTTTTCTTTTTTTTGCCAGTCCTGGGGCTTGAAGTCAGGGCCTGAGCACTGTCCCTGGCTTCTTTTTGCTCAAGGCTAGCACTCTGCCAACTTGACCCACTTCTCCACTTCTGGCCTTTTCTATATATGTGGTGCTGAGAAATCGAACCTAGGGCTTCATGTACATGAAGCAAGCACTCTTGCCACTAGGCCATACTCCCAGGCCTTTAGTAGTATTAAAAGCATGATTTATTCATGCCTTATAAAGGCATGATTTAAACTTAAAGGTTATATAATATTAGTGATATCCACTGAAGTTGTACTACTTCAGTAGATAAGATATTATACAATCAGGATAACAAATAATTTGGGACAGACTTCTTATGCTTTTAAACAAAGTTATAATTATAATAATTACTTTATATTTTTTGTTTGTGCTAGTCCTGGGGCTGTCTCTGGCCTTTCTTTTGCTTAGGGCTAGTGTTTTACCATTTGAACCACAGCTCTGAGTTTGGTATTTTGGTGATCAGGTGGAGATAACAGGTTCACAGACTTTCCTGCCAGGAAGTCTCAGGTTCCTGAGTAGATAGGGTTATTGGCCTACTCACCAGCACACTAGCAAGTTAAAATGTTAATAATATAGTAGGTATAGCATACTTCCTTTTTTAGTTTTCTCCATAAATTCTTCAGAATTTGATTTCAGAATTTTGTATACTGAAGATTTCTTCGTGTGTGTGTGTGTGTGTGTGTGTGTGTGTGTGTGTGTGTGTGTGTGGGCCTTGAACTCAGGGCCTGCTACTTTCCCTGAACTCTTTTGCTCAAGGCTAGTGCTCTACCACTTTGAGCCACAGCTCCACTTTTAGTTTTTAATGAAGATTTCTTAACTCCTTAACCTTTGCTCTGATGACAGAAAATGATTTTAACAGATAAGAAAAATTAGAGAGATTGTATTAAAATTGTAAAAAAGAAGCGCTTCAGTTTTCAAGTTAAACAGACAGCCCACAGACTGGGAGAAGATTTACCAGCCATACAATGGAGAAAGGCCTCATATCTAAAATAGATGCAGAACTCAAAAAATTAAATTCCTCCAAAACAAATCTTCAAAGAACCAATGGCCCCCTCAACAAATGGGCCAAAGGTCTAAACAGAGACTCCTCTGAAGAGGAAATGAGAATGGACAATAGACACATGAAGAAGTACTCTACATCACTGGCCATAAAAGAAATGCAAAACAACACTGAGATTCCTCCTCACCCTAGTAAGAATGTCCATTATCAGGAAAACTAATAATATCAAATTCTGGAGGGGATGTGGCCAAAAGGGAACCCTACTACATTATTGGTGGGAATGTAAACTTGTTCAACCACTCTGGAAAGCAGTATGGAGGTTCTTCAGAAGGCTAAACATAGAGCTCCCCTATGACTCAGCAGTCCCACTTTTGGGCATCTACCCAAAAGATTACAAGCAAGACCATACTACAGCCACCAGCACAACTATGCTCATCACAGCACAATTTGTCATAGCTAAAATATAGAACCAACCCAGTTGCCCCTCAGTAGATGATTGGATCAGGAAAATGTGGTACATATACACAATGGAATTCTAAGCCTCTATCAGAAAGAATGGCATTGCCGCATTCATAAGGTTCAGTTACTCTGGCCTGTTATTTCTTTAAAAGTTAGAACGAGAAACATCCAATTAACAAGTTCAACAAAGATGTAAAAGAATAAATCTATAATTAAATTAATCAAAGAGTTAATATTTTCTTGAAGAGACTACATAAATTCTTCAGCAACAGCAACATCTCTATCACAGGCAGTATTATTTTTGCTCTAAATTCCACATTTGTGGAAGAAAACCCTTGCTATTTTTTTTTCTGAGCTTGGCTTATCTTGTCCACCTGAATATCTTTCTTGCCACTCATTTTCCTGCAAAGGAAATAATTTGATTTTCCTTTATGATTCATTTGTTGGTTTGGGGGCTCTGCTGATTCAACACTTTGGAAATCGTATATTGATCTAAACTCCACTGAACATATGCCTCCTGAAGTGTGGTATGGAGAGTCATAAAGTGCTCTGTGTTTGGTTTGTGAGAAACTTCCATATTAATTTCTATAGTGGTGACATTATTTACAGTAATGCACAGGTATTTTGAAAACCCCATAACCTTGGCTAGTTTCAGCAGTTTTTAAAACTATTCCCAAGAAGCAGTTTTCAATTTGGTATTTTGACTGCTTCACTTATTCATGAAAACATTTTAAATTGATATTATACTGAATGTTAAGAAATGTTGATTAACTGGGAAGAACACATTTTATCCACTGTTTTCTACTAGTAACAATAACCTAGATATAGTCAGTATTTATTTCACATTTACTACATATGCTTCTGGGAGAGAAATCTCAAATTTGTTTACTCTGCAAGTGAGGGATTGATGATGTTTTTGTTTTTGTTTTTGTTTTTTGGTGGGGGGGATACTGAATTCTGTTCATGGTGGTTAATGGTGAGGGACCCTGGAAATGAGTGATGACCATATCCTTACAGTGCAAAGGGTAGGCATGTTTACTAGTTACTGCAAAAGATTCAAATTTCCTAAATCCAGTGTTGCAGTCCATGGCAGGCACTACTTACATGCTTACTTTTACTGTGTTAGAATTGAACTCAGGGATGTAGTGTAAGAAATGCCGACAACCTGGCTGCTGCTATGATTTAGAATTATAAATGGTCTTTTATTACTTACTTGAGTCTTACTGCACATATTTAATGGTGGCAAGCTAGCTTATAAGTAAAATTTCAGACTCTACTGTTTTAGAAAGGGATCATTATATTTCACTATATGAAGCACTCTGAAAAAAATTCCTCTGAATTAACTCTCTCTATACTCACAGATTTCAGGCTAGAAACAGATCCAGCTTACTTCTATAACTCAACTTTGCTCCTCCCAAGCTTTTACCTTCTCCAACCTTCTCATTCCACCCTGACAGTATGCCAAGAAAGAAATCTGCTAAGTTTTCACAGGAACTTCTGAAATAAGCTCATTCATTTGGAGATTGTCTCTCCTCCTTATTTTTTTTTCTCCAGTGTTTTCCTGATAATATAGTTGTATGGTTTAGAAATGTTTGAAGGGTGACTGAATAGTAAAAGTTTCAGATTGTCCTTAATCATTTAATGCATCTGTCTTTACTCATATCCCACAAGGAACTAAATTGCCATTCCATTCCTGTTTCTGGTTTGTGCCATCTTCCTTTGTAGGAGACTTTCTCACTCTCAATATTGCTTTCCTTCTCAAGGAAAAATAGAACTTTGTCTGCCTTCTTAAATCATTTTGTATGGCCTGAGGCAGTGAAAGGGCAACATGAGACCCTTTCTCTACACCCAGCATGTCATGTAGGCCTTGGTTGCTACTCACAATTCCTGAATCTGGTCACATGGGGGACATGCAGCCATGATATCTCCATTTGAGTGATCAGAGAAGCGTGGTCCATACCAGCCCTGTGCACTGAATCCTCAGACTTCTTTTCCATCATCTCCTTCAGATAATCCTTTGTTGAGATGTTGGAGGGTGTTTGTGGATATTTCTCTAGATGATTTGCTTCCTTTAGATAATTTTGTAATTCTGCCATAGAACAGTTACTAAACCTAAGATCAAAAGCAAATCATTCAACAAGCTATAAATATCTACATAAAATGCTCACGTCATTATTTGTTTCCAGTGTCACTACTTACATCATGAATTTGTTTTTAGGTGCACTTTGATTGAGAACTTGTTCACCCTAAATCTTTTGTCACATCTTTTCTCTGAGACCTTTGGCAAAAAGAAACATGCCTGTTCCCATGAGATAACAGGATATTGGTGAAATGTTCACTGGGTACAAAAGAGGGCTACTTAATCTGAAATGAAAACATTGATGCGGCCACCCAACTACACTTATAAAAGTGTCCTCAGCACAAGTGCTATTTTGCTTGTGAACTTTCTATGGAAAGCAAGGCATCATTTGACTTTGTGTTACTTGGTATATGGTAGGTAGCTACTCAGTTGGTTCATGTAACAATATTATATTGTTCAATCATTTTTCATTGTCTAAGTCACCTGTTATGGTTTGAATATAGAATGCTCCTACAGCTTTATGTATTAACATCTTGATTTCTCAGCTCATGGTATTGAAGGTTCTGGAAACATTGGGAGATGGGAACTATTGAAGGAATTATAGATCACTTGGTGAAAAATTTTGCAATGATTATGTCACTGGCCTCTTCCAGTCACTTGCTATCTGCTTTCTGTCTGCCTACCATAAAGTGAAGAACTATTTCTCATACTCCCTCTGCTATGATCTTCTTCTCACATGTGTAAAACTTAGGGAGCATGAACTGACAAAAATAAATCTTTTCTCATGTCATGCATTTTGTCATGGCAATGATAAAATTAAAATATAATCTTACCTAGTAACAAGAGTTTTCATTCTTAGTACCTGTTTTCCAACTGCCAGTCAAAACAGATTAATGGAAAATAATAAAATTAGGTCATAACATGATTAAAATATCAGATGTCAACAGGTTTATTAAGGTTATTTGATGAGCAAGTCTGATTTCATGCTTAGAAAATACATGCTGATTTAAAGTTTGTATATGTTCCAACTGTGCAGAGTTTGTACTAGAATTTGAGGAATTTTGTTTTGAAGAATTGAAAGTATACACAGTGATGAAAAGAAAAAAAATTAAACTATATCTGTCATACCTCATTAGTTTACAACCTGATTAACAACATTTTTTAAGTCTCCAAATACACATGGCACACTGAAATAGATAAATATTCATACATTTTCTTCTATGTCTTCCTAGAATAAGACATACATAGAAATAGACTTCAGAAGTGTTTTTGTACTAAAATGTATGAAGTAAAGCATTTTCATAGATTTGACCAAACTCCTTTTTCTTTCATTTGATCCTAAACTGCATCAAGAGAAATAGTTTTTGTATGCTTTGATTTTTCTGAGTATCAGAGAGAGAGGAGCTACTATACAATATTACAAATTGCCACTATTGTGCAAAGCTATCAGACCAACCATATAGAAACCTCGATAAGAGCACTTGAAAGATTCTTTTACAGTGATAAAGACAGTGGAGGAGGAAGCAGTCCTCAGGAGTGAGTATGAGGTGTTAGAATTGAGTGTTGTGGTTTATGTGAAATCCTGGTAACTGTGGCTCAAAACTTAACTCTTAAATGACTTTCAGAACACATCTCAGTATGTTGTGTTTCACATATGTATATACTGATTAGTTTGGGAGAGTATGCCACCAGACTATTCATTATACTTGAAAAAAACACTGCAAAAAAAAACCCTGCAAAGAACAATTGTATAACCTACATAAAAATCCAGTGTATACCCTACAAAGGGGGAAGGATGGATGGGTTGGGAGGGATGGGTGAGGATGGTTAGGGGGGTGACATTGATCAGGATGCATTGTATTCGTAATGGCTCTTGTAAAACTACTTAAATAAAATGTAATAAAAATGAAAAAATATTTAAAATTTCTTGTATTTTTGAAAAGGAAAACAGAAAGAATTGATGTTCTCCATCAAATATTGTGGTAAATATTAGAGAAACCATGGTATTATCAGAGATGAGAGGACTATTCGCTTCTGATTTGTTTTGATGAAAGATGATAATTTTGACAAAGCTAAACAATATGTGTCCTCTCTTAGGACTTTTAAAGATACAATTTCACATCTGGATAAATAAAAATCTGTTTTGGGTTTGGAGTTCCCTGTAAAAGATTTAGAAATATTCTGTATTTTTTTACAATCATTTTTCAAGTTGCAATGTTGCATCATAGAACCTTATATGTATCAAAATAGTCCAATTAAAAAATATTAAATACATTATATTGAAGTACTATATTTTAAATGTATATGCCATATATTAAGAGCTAACTATTAAAGCTTTCTCCAATATATGTCTCATCTCAAAGTAAATATTGATCAGTGTTTATAGTCTAGAAATATAAATAGGCAAAATAATCATGAATGTAAATGTACCAAATATATTCTTTCTTATAGCTATACCAAATCCATGTGCAATCAAAAACAAAGACACTGATAATATAAAAACTTGCAGATAAACCAAAATTTTAGAGGTTTAAAAATACATCTTTCAAACCAGAAATGTTAAACTGATGAAAAAGAACAAATTTAGTTAATACATTAAAACTCATACTCATATATATTAGTATGTTTAATAACAGAAATAGCTGTACATTTACTTCACTCTTCCAGAGTGAATTTTGAGTCAACTTCTTCTCAGGTCACAGAGGAGGAGTTCACCAAGAATGATCCAACATCTTATAGACTGTTTTTTTGGTCATAATGCTAAACTACTAATCCTAATTAAAAATACTTTACCCCTTTTAAACACTCACTTCCTGCTGTATATTTTTTGAAACTTGGCTTAGTTTTTTCTAAGGAATTATACTATTAAGTTCTCCCTTAAATCTACCACATTTCACTTAATAGAACCTTTAAAATCTCACCACTTCAAGACCAGTAGTAACATAATAGAAGGTAATACCTGGCCCTGGGCTCTCTTGTACATCTTTTTTGGTGTACATCTTTTTTGGTCAAAATTACAAAATTGTGTTTTCATTTGGGATGTCAGGTTTGTGTGCACATCTAAGATTTCTGAAAAATAAAAAAAAATGTCTTGCAGAAAAGTTGAATGTTTTCTTGATGTACGTGGTCTCTTTATAATATAGTTTTTCTTATTCCTTGCAGAAATAATTCAGTGGCCACAGTGCTCTTGTCCTTTGCAGCAACTTATGATATATGAAGTCTCTACCTGCCACTTATATCACATGTGATGTGGGAATGGGAGAACTGGCTCATTATACATTATCTGACCACTGCTATTATCATGAACAACAAAATTCCTTTGTGTCAACTCAGATCTAAGTCCCCTGTAGGCATGTGTGAAGTTGTGCTAGGCTAAATCCCTAGTCACATATATGTTCTGAGAGTATTATCACTCATAGATTTGTGCTCCCCAGTGGCTCCTTGATATAGGTTGATACAAGTTTACAAAGAATTTTCCTTCCATCCAGAAGCTGCAATTTCCTTCTTGATTCTGAGAAATGCCATTTCCCTGAGCAGAGCTTTTCCCTGAGGGGTGAAGACTGGAGCAGGAGGAGGGACCTGTACAACAGGGATAAGATGCAGTATTTGCATCTGCAGATCAAGTGTCACCTTCTTGGTGAATTTAAAGGTCAAATTATTTCCCTGCACGTCAAGAGTCCCCTCATTGATGCCCCGGGTCATGAACTGTCACAAAGTGCCAGAAGTATAAGATTTTTTTTTTAAAAATCTGGATAATTAGTTCCATATGCAATAAATCCTGCCCTTTGCTATTAAATAATCCCCCCAGCCCATATTTCCCTTGCCTATCTATCTGTCTATCTATCTATCTATATTGAATGAGTAATTCGAATCATATACATTGTTTCCTACTTTCCTTTTACGATCTTTAAATTCTGGTTGAACATATCAACTCACAAGTTTGTGCAGACCAATTAGTAGAAAACCTCCAAAATTCAACAACTCCTTAGTTTAATCTCATCCACTTCTGAGTACCCATAATGCCTCTTTCCCTTTGTCACCCTGGAGAAATCATCCACAAGTAATTTGTACACGCCTTGGAATGGAGTCTCTGAGATCTTGCTCTTATCAAACCAAAGTCCGATTTAAGGTTGCCTGACATTTTAATAACCTAGAATTTGTCAGCATTCCTCCCATCTTTTGTGATGGGACATTAACATTGTGAGGCATGCTAATTATGTACTCTGAGAGTATCTTGGAATTCAGAAGGGCCTGGCCACCTCCCAGGAGTTACTAATTCTTACTATAACCAGGCCCCACCTGAGCAACCTAATTAACTGTTGATTACCTGATACCAATTCTGACCAACTCTGAACCTGTACAGAAATATTTTTACTACTTTTACTTCTTACCTCTGCCCTTAATTTTTCCACTATGGTCGATATCTATTCCCCAAATATATACTAAAGTGCTGCTATCTTCCCATGACTTGCTCTTCAAACAACCAGTGTTTACTTTTTGGAAGGAGGGGGACCTTCAGGAATGAGTTGTTGAACCTGAAATGTAAAAGTCTATGGTTTGGGCCTGAGGTCTAAAAATCTAGTGTCACCAGGTTCCGGGTGATAGAAGTTAGTAGTCTAATAAGTGACCCAAAAACTTCTTTGGCTGAATGTATAAATGAACTCAAAGCAAGATAAAAGCTGGGTATCTGTCCCTCCCAATTTCTTCTGTGCCCTTTAATCTGATTCTTTCAGTCCTAAAGTAATATATCTCACAAAGAAACAGAACACAGGCAATTTGGAAATACTTACTTTTTGTGCAGTTCCTTAGGATGGAACCAAGACAAAGTGTTTTCCCAAAGTGTTTTAGGGAGGTCCAGCTCTCTAAAGGTGAAGACAGAATTGTCTGGGCTCCCAACCAGCAGCACAGAATAAACACCCCTCCCAGAGCAAAGTCTGTCCAGAGAGTTACAGCAATGAAGACCAAGCAAACACATGCCATGGATGAGTGGTAGCCAAATTTCTGTCCTGAACAGGTTTGTTGTCAGTTGTGAGGAAAGCTGCCTTAGCCTGATCTGGAGGCAGTGGTAAGAAGAAGCTGGATGAATTTCCTGTTAAGGATGAGCTTCCAGTATTTCTTTGGCTGGCCTGAAAGCTCCTGGATAAGCCCCTGTGTTGTTAGAAATATTGGATGCGGGGGGGGGGGGTTGTCACATAGGCATAAGAAAACCGACTTAAAAGGAACTTAAAGTAGAAATTAATTCTGCAGAAGGGTGATCCATCCTCCAAAAAACTTCATAAGCAACCACTCAGGCCGCTCTCTTTTTGTCCCTAATGCAGCAGGCCTTGTCCTTCTGTTCTGATTGGCCAAGCTTAGGCTTACAATCTGCTAACAATTAGCTAATGTGAAGAGGGTAGGGTGTTTTAATTACTTGCCCTCTGGCATGGCTACTTTCTTGAACAACCTGAGGTATTTCTTTTTTTCTTTTTTCTTTTTTATTATTAATTGAACATAAATTTTTTTACAAGGTGTTGTGCAAAGAGGGTGCAGTTACATAGTAGGGCAGTGTGTACATTTCTTGTGATATCTTACAACCTGTTTTTCCATCCCTTGTCTAGGTCAGGTAGACCCATATGCAATATACAATGTATCAAGCACATATACAGTGTTCACAGACTTGGTCTCTACTGTCTCTCCATCTCCCTTTGTTAACAGTCATATATCAGGGAGATCATGCCCCTTTGTTTTCTGTGTTCTAGGCTTGTCTGGCTCAACATTATTTGTTCGAGTTCTGACCATTTCCCTGCGAATAACAATATTTCACCATTCCTAATCGCTTTGTAGTATTCCATTGTGTATAAGTACCATATTTTTTTGATCCATTCGACTGTGGAGGGGCATCTGGGTTGTTTCCATATTTTAGCTATTGTGAATTGTGCCGCAATAAACATGGAAGTACAAATGTCTTTTTGATATCTTGGGTTTTGCTGTTTAGGATAGATGCCTAGGAGTGGTATGGCTGGGTCATAGGGTAGGTCTATATTGAGCTTTTTGAGAAACCTCCATACTGTTCTCCAAAGTGGTTGTACTAATTTGCACTCCCACCAACAATGGAGAAGGGTTCCTCTTTCCCCACAGCCCCTCCAGCATTTGTTGTTTCCTGAGTTCAGAGTATAGGCCATTCTAACTGGGGTAAGGTGGTATCTCAGGGTTGTTTTTATTTGCATTTCCTTTACTAGCAGGGATGTTGAGCATTTCCTCATGTGTTTCTTCGCCATTTTTATATCTTCTCTTGTGAAGTCTCTCTTTAGCTCTTTTGCCCATTTCCTAATAGGTTTATTGGGCTTGGAGGGGCTTAGTTTTTTGAGTTATCTGTAGATGACAGATATCAGGCCTTTGTCTGTTGCTGTGCTGGTAAATATCCTTTCCCATATCGTTGGCTGTCTTTCTGTTTTGGTGGCTATGACCTTAGCTGTGCAGAAACTTTTTAATTTGTAGTAGTCCCATTTGATGAGTCTTTCCCCTATTTGTTGTGCCCCTGGGACTCTATTCAGGAAGTTCCTTCCTGTGCCAATAAGTTCTAGTGTCTTTCCTACTCTGTCCTTCAGTAGTTTCAAGGATTCAGGTCTGATATTGAGGTCCTTGATCCATTTTGAGTTGATCTTGGTGCATGGTGATAGGCTTGGGTCTACTTTGAGTTTTCTGCATATGGCTGCCCAGTTCTCCCAGCACCAGTAGTTGAAGAGGCTATGTTTATTCCATTGTATGCCTTTAGCTCCTTTGTCGAATATCAGTTGGCTGTAAGAGTGCGGTTTTATTTCTGGGTCTTCAATCCTAATCCACTGGTCTTCCGATCTGTTTTTATACCAATACCATGCTGTTTTTGTTATGATGGCCTTGTAGTAGAGCTTGAAGTCTGGTATGGTGATACCTCCTGCACTATTTTTTTTGCCTAGAATTGCATTGGCTATTCTAGGTTTTTTGCTGTTCCATATGAATTTATGGATTGTTTTCTCTATTTCAGTGAAGAATGTGGCTGGGATTTTGATAGGTATTGCATTGAATTTGTATAACAATTTGGGCAATATGGCCATTTTCACTATATTGATTCTGCCTACCCATGAGCATGGGAGGTCTTTCCATCTCCTTGTGTCTTCTTTGATTCCCCTTATTACATTTTTGTAGTTTTTATTGAATAGGTCCGTCACATCCTTGGTTAAGTTGATCCCTAGGTACTTTATTCTTTTTTTGGCTACTGTAAATGGAATTGTTTCCATAATTTCCTTTTCTGTTTGTCTATTGCTGGTGTACAGAAAAGCTGCTGACTTTTGTGGATTGATTTTGTATCCTGCTACTTTGCCAAATTGGTTTATTAGGTGTAGGAGTATGGGTACTGAGTTTTTTGGGTCCTTCAGATATAAGATCATGTCATCTGCGAATAGGGATAACTTGATTTCTTCCTTGCCGTTGTGGACCCCTTTGATGTCCTCCTCTTGCCTTATTGCTATGGCTAGGGATTCCAGCACTATGTTGAACAGAAGTGGGGAGAGTGGGCATCCTTGTCTTGTTCCTGAGTTTAGGGGGAATGATTTAAGTTTCTCTCCATTTAATATGATATTAGCAGTTGGTCTGTTGTATATGGCTTTTATTGTTTTGAGAAATGTTCCATCTATTCCTGTTCTCTCCAAAGCTTTTAATAGGTATGGATGTTGTATTTTGTCAAAGGCTTTTTGGGCATCGACTGAGATAACAATGTAATTCTTAATTTTAGATCTGTTTATGTGGTGAGTTACGTTGATTGATTTACGGATGTTGAACCATCCTTGGATGTTGAAGCCTACTTGGTCATGATGTATGATTTTCTTGATCAGTTTCTGGATCCTGTTAGCTAATATTTTATTGAGGAGCTTTGCGTCTGTGTTCATTAGTGATATTGGTCTGTCGTTCTCTTTTTTTGTTGGGTCTTTGCCTGGTTTGGGAATGAGTATGATATTAGCTTCGTAGAACGAGTTTGGGATTTCTCCCTCTGTTTCTATTTCGCAGAAGAGTTTGAGGAGTATTGGTATTAGCTCCTCACTAAAGGTTTTGTAGAATTCGTTGGTGAATCCATCTGGGCCTGGGCTTTTCTTAGTAGGGAGGTTCTTGATTACCTCCTGTATCTCACCGTAAGTTATTG
The DNA here is from genome assembly GCF_023159225.1 of Perognathus longimembris pacificus. Lineage (NCBI taxonomy): Eukaryota > Metazoa > Chordata > Mammalia > Rodentia > Heteromyidae > Perognathus > Perognathus longimembris. The sequence goes on along the minus strand of NC_063169.1, from coordinate 24,741,278 downwards.
GTTTATTTCGTTGATTTATTTCTTCTTGGTTCAGTTTGGGCAGTTTGTACTTCTGTAAGAATTGATCCATTTCTGTAAAATTATTGTTTTTTGCTGAGTAGAGGTTTTGGAAATAGCTCCTTATGATTGTTTGAATATCGTGTGTACTTGTTGTAATTTTTCCAGTGGAGTCCCTGATTTTACATATATGAGTCTCTTCTCTTCTTTTTTGTGTGAGTCTTGCAAGGGGTCTGTCAATTTTATTTTCTCAAAGAACCAGCTTTTAGTCTTATTTATTTGTTGAATGGTCTTTCTATTTTCAATCAGATTTATCTCTTCTTTAATCTTTGTGATCTCTCTCCTCCTAGTCGTTTTAGATTCTGTCATTTCTTGTTTCTCCAGTTGTTTTAGTTTCATCGTGAGGGTATTCACCTGCGCTGCTTCCATTCTTTTAATGTAGGTGCTGAGTGCAATGATCTTGCCCCTCAGTACTGCCTTAGCTGTGTCCCATAGGTTTCTTTGTGATGTGTTTTCTTTGTCATTGTGGCTTATGAATTCATTGATTTCATCTTTAATTTGGTCTGTGGCCCAAGTGTTGGATAGCAGCATGGGGTTTAGCCTCCAAGAGTGTGTATAGTGTCTGTGGTTTCCTTTGTTGTTGAGGGTTACCTTTAATCCACTGTGATCAGATATAATACATGGGATGACGTCAATACTTTTGTATTTGCTGAGGTTCTTTGTGTGGGCTATGACGTGGTCTATTTTGGAATATGATCCATGGGCTGCTGAAAAGAAGGTGTATTGGGTCTCTGTAGGGTGAAAGGTTCTATATAGGTCTGTTAGATCCATTTGGGAAATGGTGTTATTTAGGTCCTCAGCTCCCTTACTAATCCTCTGAGTGTTGGATCTGTCTCTTGGAGAGAGAGGAGTATTAAAGTCACCCACTATGTTTGTGTTTGCTTCTATCTTGTTCTGTAATTCTGTGAGAATTTGCTTGACATATGTCGGGCCTCTTTTGTTCGGTGAGTATACATTTATCACCGTGATGTCTTGATTCTGAATTTTTCCTTGTATTAATATGTAGTGTCCTTCTTTGTCTTTTTGAGTGGACTTTAAAGAGAGGTCCAGCTTGTCTGAGATCAGAATGGCTACACCTGCCGTTTTGGTGGGTGCATTTGCTTGGTAGATCTTGCTCCATCCTTTCATTCGAAGCCTGTTTTTGTCCCTTGCTGTAAGGTGGGTCTCTTGTAGACAGCAGATGTCAACTTTTTGTTTGCGAATACATTCTGCCAGTCTGCTCCTCTTAATCGGGGAGTTTAAGCCATTTATATTTAAAGAGATCAAGGATAAGAGTGTTTTTTCTCCTTCCATTTTCTTGTTGGGCTGTTTTTTCCTCTTTTTTTTTTCTTCTTGTCTTTAGTGAGCTGGTCTTTCTGCTGGACTTTGGCTATTGAAGTTTCTTTCTGATTCTGTCTGTGTGTCTTTTACGATCTCTGTTGGGTGGGGTTCCCCTCTTAATATTCGCTTAGGGCTGGTTTTTTATTCACATACTCCTTTAGCTCCTCTTTGGTGTGGAAAGATCTGGTTCTCCCTTCAAATGTGAACTCCAATTTCCCTGGATATTTGATCCGAGGTTGTAAATTGTTATTCTGGAGTACTTGGATGGTGTTCTTCCACTCACTTGGAGCTTGGTAAGTTTGTGTGGATAAGTCGGATGTTATTCGAATCCTCTTCCCATTGAAAAAAGTTTCCTTCTTCGCTTTGGTTGAATTCAGAATTTTCTCTTTAATCTTGAGGTCTGTAGTCTTGAATATTATGTGCCTTGGGGTGGTTTTCCTGGGGTCTGGCCTGCCAGGTGTCCTATAGGCTTCGGTTACCTGGATGGGGTCCCTTGTGAGATTGGGGAAGTTTTCTGCAATAACTTTATTGAGAACATGATTAAGCCCTCTGTTCTGATATTCGGCTCCTTCTTCTATTCCAATTATGCGCAGATTATATCTCTTGTCTTTGTCCATTAGTTCCTGGATTAATCTTCCCTGAAGCTTCACCTTTTCTTGGAGTGTGGTCATTTTCTGGTTGTTGTCAGCTGCTTCATCGTCCAGGTGAGAGATTCTGGATTCTATATGGTCCACTCTTTGTGTTATGGTTTCAATTGCGGAGTTTACGGATGTCAGAGAGCTATTCATGGTTGTCATATCAGCTCTGATCGTGGAAATTTCTTCCTTTAAAGAGTTGTATTTTAAATCTATTTTTTCATGCATTTCAATTCTCAGGATGTGGAGATTTTCTTTAAAGGCGGCTTGCATTGTATCCATTTTTGCTTCCATTTCTTTAAACGAGGCTTGCATTGTATCCATTTTTGCTTCCATTTCTTTCTTGGCTTCCTGGGTGTCCTTCCAGATTTCCGCTCTAAACTCCTGGAATTGTTTTCTGATTTCATTTCTGACGGTTTCGATCATTCCTGTTAACATGTCCTCATTTGCTTTTTTATTCTCCATCTCCTCTTCAGTCGTGCTGCTTTTTGGAGCTGGCGAGTTGGCTTGTCCTTTGATGAACTGAGTTATGTTTCTTTGTGATTTGCGCATCTGGAAATCTGGGTGGCTTCTCAGGTTTGGTTTGTAGCTCTTTCCTCCCTCCTGTGTAGGTGTATCTACGGCAGCAGGTGCTGCCGCTGTGGCCCCGCCCACCAGTGCAGGGTACACGCCTACCAGAGCGGGCGCTGTTGCCTGGGGCCCCCGCCCTCCTGTGCGCTGTTGTCCACTACAACATGCACTTTAGCGGGATATGCCTCCCAGAGCGAGTCCTGGGTTGTTGGGTTGTGTTTGCGCCCTCCTGCGAGTCCGTTGGGGGGGGCAGTATATGTGGGGCCCAGTGGGATCGACTGTCCAGGTGTGGCTTGGCACCCTCAGACCTCGCCTCTGCTGCGAGGGGGGGGGGGGACGTGATCAGTGGTGGGCTGGTATTGCCCACCAGTGCCTGTGATTTTAGTTTTAAGAGTCTGCAAGGTCCAGGCACCTCGGGTGGGGCTTGCCCTGCCGGCCGTCCCCCGGCCCCTGTTGGGAAGGGGACGGGGCCAGTTCTGCCAGTTCAGGAACCTGTGGGGGCTGGGGGCTGTTCTGCCCTTCCCCTGCTAAACTGGCTTCCCAGCGCCTGATGGGAGCTTCCCGCCTGATTTGGGGGTTCTTTGTTCCCTCGGGAGTGGGGAGGGGGAGGGAGGGAGATCTAGCTTCTTTTCGGGCTTGGGTCTCCCATTGGGGGAAGGGATTATGGGGGACTCACTTTTGCTGCTTTGTGTGTGTGTCCCGCGCAGCCGTTGGCCCTTCAGGGGTTGGCGAAGTGTCGTGGTGGCTCCCCCAGTTCCCTCTTTCTGCTGCGTTGGGTTCCCTTGTCCGAACCCGGTGTGGACCCGACCTTCTTGTCGCTGCCGGTGTGTGTCTTGGTCCGCACCCTGCCTTGTGTCCGTGGGGTCTCCCGCTATATGAATTCTGCGCTCCTGGCAGCCTGTCTGCCGATCGCCGGGTTCCCCTTTCCCAGCCTGACCCTGTTTGGGCCAGGGTCGGCTGGTGGGGGGAGGGTGCCCCGGTGAATCTCTGGCTCCATGTAGGTTTTCGGTTCTTCTTTTTTGCTCCTTTTTGTTTTCCTGCGTTTCTCCACTGCTTCTGGATGCTGGTTTTGCTGGGTTCTTGATGGGGTGTTGGGTGTTGGAGTTCCCAGCTCGCTATTCAGTTGGTGCGAGTCGGGGTGCCTCCTTATTCTTTTGGCGCCATCTTTCTCCCCCCAACCTGAGGTATTTCTGAATTACTCACATGCTCTGCTACTTTCTTTGCTTGCTGATAACTGTCTTCACAGAATAATTAACAAGAGCCCAACCACCAGGCCAACACAGGAACTTTTAAGCAACCTACTTTGATAAAAAAGATTTTTTTCACAATAGGAAACAGAGTATTTTCCTACCTTGGTTAAGCAACAACCAAGACATGAAAACTATCTCTAACATCAGGCTTCTCCACAGAGGCAGCTGCTGCTGTTTGTTTAGTAATTGGTTATCATTGAGTTTGTTCATTTTTCTGGGACTTTCTTACTTCATGTATAAAATGCAGCAGTATATTGAATTCATGGCTCACAAATTACATCCAAAGAAATGCCAAGGCCTTATGAACCAGTCTAACTCTTGTACACATAAAATAAGATGTAAATAGTTTCTAACCTGAAAATTACACATCCGAATATTATATTTTTTGTAAATCATTTAAAAAATTCAGAACAATTTATTAGAAAAATTGCCAACTCTAAAAGAAATAAAGTGTGTAGTTTTTCTGGTCATTAGTTGGTTCAAAACATAAATACTAATAAAAGTAAAATTACTGTTGGCTATATATTATTATACTTCCATCCTGAATTGATGTGAAAATTATAGTACTATTAATTATACCTTTAATAATAATTTGTAAGTATTTTTAACCTCTTTTAAAACCAGGCCAGTGCTCAAATCATTCTTTTTCTCTTTGAAGAATTTTGTAGTGGTTATGGTTTTCTAGGTAATTTGACCTTAAATTAAAACACTATTGACATTTTAACTCATATTTTAGTCTAAATTGAGCCCACTCAATGATTTTAATCATTGTTTTTTAAACTTTTTGTGACTACTATTATTTTCTTGCTGCCCTAGGCAGATAACAAGATAAATAGATTATTTGTATAAGAAAATCATTCTGAAATAAACAAAATACCTTATTATTTCCATGTAAGAATGATTTATGTAGTGATGTTGTATTTTTTGCATGTTGTTGGCATTTTGGTATTTTGACACTTTGATAGTATTGTAATCTCATACTTGTGTGAGGCCATTCAACATATAAAACTTTCATGGTGTTTCACAAAGCACCACCCAAGATCATGTGTTTTCTTCTGAACAAGTTGGAGAACAGACTATGGGACATTTGTGGTTAGTTTCACCTTTATTAGTTTTTCTTTTAAGTGCTATTATCTGAGAACAACAGTTTTATATTTATAGAGCTTCTAAAAGTTGAATAATAATGTATACTAATTTCAGTAGTGAAGAAATACTAAAACTAAATTAATTATTGAAATGGATGCAGTCCATACATTTAAGTACAATTTTAGTCATTGAAAAATACTCCTTTTGGATTATCATAATTCTTTTTTAAGTCAAAACTTAGAACCTATGCTTGCTTATAGTGCATAAAACTTGCCATGTATTAAGTCTTAGTTAAAACAGTGGAGACAAATAGTATTTACTTGCAACCCTATGTAAAAAGACAGAATGAGTTGCCTTGGACTCTAGCACAATAAAATGAGCACAATAAAAACACTGGGTTCATTTTCTTCTGTTCATCAAGAACAGAAACATATTTCAGTGAGAAATTTGGCAACTATCATAATTCCAGATTTAATGTAGAAATATAAATATGTTTTAACACACAAGAAGCACATTCTTAAATTGAAGTAGTCAATACATTTACATAGGAGCTGCTGCTGGGGCCATAAGGAGTCAGGGTGGAGGTTGCTGCCCAGGTTACTTCCCCTTTCAGGATTTTCTCCCTGGACTCATTGACTTCATAAAAGAAGAACATGCATAAATAGAAAAGTTCTCCCAGATGGAAGAGATTATGAGAATGGTTCACTTGTTTGAGGATGAGGGCTGGCACTGTGGGGACTTCTAGGTAACAGCATGTGGTCATATTGGCCTCTAGACAATGTCCTGAACTTGTTTCAAAACCTCTTCTGAAACAGTTATTCCACAGCTACGAGAGCAACTACGTACTCATTAAGTTCATGCTATCTAGAAAGCAAAGAAAAGAGTAGAAAAGAGTGGGAGGTAAGAGAGATACAAGAGAAATTACAAACAATACTGAAGAGACCCTCTTTTTTCATATACAATACAAATGAATATATTTCCTTCAACAATGTTTATTTGAGAAAAATACTGAGCAGATTTATTGCAAATGGATTTAAGAAGTATCATTATTGTTATTGACCTGAAGATTTTGTTCAAACATATTCATGAAATGAGATACTAATGTTTAAAGACATTTAAAGTTTGCCTGTATCACTTAGATTTAAGTATTACAAAGTTAACATTGCGTGCGTGTGTGTGTGTGTGTGTGTGTGTGTGTGTGTGTGTGCTGGTCCTGGGTTTGAACTCAGGGACTGGGTGCTGTCTCTGAACTATTTGGCTCAATGCTAGCACTCTGCTTCTTGAACTGCAACTCCACATCTGTTTTTTTGCAATTTAAGTGGAGATAAGGCTCATAGACTTTCCTGCACTGGTTGGATCCAAACTGTAATCTATAGACTGTAATCCTGAGTAGTCAACATTACAGGTATGAGCCACTAGTGCAAGGCAACTTATATTTTTTTTTAATGGACTAAGAAAGGTGACAGAATTCTGGTATATTGTCACATGTAGTCATCATGGGGAAAGCAGATACTTTCTCTAATGATTAACTGAATAATCCTAATTGAACTGAAAATAATCCAGCTGCTCTATCACTCTATGGACTTGATACCTCAGTGATAACATGCACTACAAATTAAGTTTAATGGAGCGAGTTTCACAGGTATTAGATATCATAGACAATGCTACTATGCTTTATTTCTCCTAATTCTGAAATTTGAAGATAATGGTTGACTTTAAATCAATTTTCTATCTCAATTAAATCTGGTTTATTTATATTATCAATAAATTTTCTTCTATTAAAAATAAGGGGCCCAGATGGAGCTCAGTGACAGAGCACTCGCCTAGCAAGTACAACACCCTGAGATTGATCCTTAGCAACAAAAAGGAAAGAAAAAATAAATAAACTCTTATCACCCCCCCCTCACAAAACCCCTTTTTCCAGGCACTGGTGGCTCATGCCTATAATTGTAACTTCTCATGAGATTGAGATCTGCCAGCCTGGGCAGGAAAGCCCGTGATATCCATATCTGCAATTAACTACTCAAAAAAAGGCAGAAGTGGATCTATGGCTCAAGTCTTAAAGCACTAGCCTTGAGCAAAAGGAGCTCAAGGACAGTGCTCAGGCCCTGAGTTCAAGCCCCAGGACCAGGGAAAAATCTAGTATAACTGACCCCTACCCCACACACAACAAAAGAAAAAGGACTACATAAATGTCTATGTGATAGTATATTATTTTAATATTTAACATAACGTTAATATAATAACAATGTACTATTATTTATTGAGTGCCTGCCCATAGGAATAGTACTCCTTTTGCTTGCATAATTCCTGGAGGTTTTCTCCCTGTTCCATATTCAATTGTATGGGAGTTAAGCTTGCTGCTTAACTGTCATGGATAGAGCCTGCTGTCCCTTTGTCCTCAGTGACTCTTAGAGCTCATTGTCCTGGGGAGCTGCACACCACCACGGAATCAAATTGGATTTCTGTTGGAGTCTCAGCTTTGTTTTCAGATTCATTTCCCATCTCACAAAGGAAGCTATCTTAATTTGACAAGTGATAAAAATCTCTCCCACAAACTTAATATTAGATTCTTCCCACTTCACCATCTCAAGAGTATCGAGTTAGAAATAAATTGTTTACCTAATGTGAAGATACCATTCCAGAGACAAAACCCCTCTTTTCTCTGATAATATCCTGACAATGTGTTGTTGTATGACAAATCATGTGTCCAACTAGATGTGTTTAGCTAGCAATGAGTTGAATAAAAACCGTCTCCATTTGTTCCTGTCAGAAAATTAGCATAATACCTTTCCTCTACTGGCATGTGGGTGAAGATTAGTACCTTGAAAAAAGAAAAGGCTGCAAAGGTTACTATTTTCTTTAAAATATTTTTGACAAATTTCAAACTAAACAACTACCTGCAGTATACAAATATGTATGCAATGTTGAGTAGTGATCACTTAATATCTGGTTGAACTCTACTTCTTTTAATCACAAAGATATGCTACTAGGAGAGGTGGGAATGACCTTTTCCTAACACTTGTAATTTATCCTCTGCCTGGAGCAGAGAAAAATACTTTAGATTAACCATCTGGAAAACTTCTAATTTGCTTTATGAAAAAAATAAACATTCTGCTCAGCAGAAATAACCCAACTGGCAAGTCTTCCTTCTGTTTGGATTATTTCTTATCTTGACTTTATTATTGTTGTAAATTAAACCTTTGCATCTTGAATATAGCATTGCATACAGCGGATAGCATTTGGTTGCCCTTCTGGAAGCATTTTAGACAAAGGTTAAAGATATAAAGATATCTGTAACTTACATGGCCAAACCAAATTGAAGAGTCATGATAAATTTGTAAATTATATAATTAACTCTTTTGTACACATGGATTTTTATATAAAGTTCATCTTGTTTAAATATGCATTAGTATAAGATAAATTTCAGCCAGCAAACTCCTTAGTGGCAAATATAACTTAAAATTTAAACACATGTAAGAAATGTCAATTTCCTTACAAAGTCAACTGTTAGCTTGCTAGCACTTAAGTGTTTTCTCTGTTGCTGACCCTGTGGTAAGGCCTTTTTATTGACTGTGAAAGAGAATGCTAGCATTATTCTCACTATGCAGAGAACTAGAGTAACAGAGAGACACTGAATTGCTAACAAATCCTAGAGCTAGGATTTGAACTAAAAACAATTAGTTACCAGACACTACTCAACACCCAGTGTTCTAAGCTCCTATATGAGCAGCTTGGTTTTTCAGATAGAAGGATGAACTCATCCAGCCAATACCACTCTAAGTTAGGTAGCTTTAATTTGGAAGTACGTTGTACTCAGATTTAAGTCATGATATGTGGCAAATACATGCACTTGGTGCAATGGATTTAAAGGGTTTGGGGTGTATACAAGGAATAGCTTTCCACCTTTATAGATAGTAGTCTTTTGCCTTGATGGTAGCTTTGTCACTGCAATGGCATCTTCTTTCAAACATATTGTTTGATAGCATTTAATTAAGCTAGGGGGTATGACATCTGGAGCCCTGCCACTCAGCACGGGAGCAGCCTGCTGGCCATGGAGGCAGTAAATGAAGCTTAGTAGTCAGAATCTTGCCCTGGCAGTCAGCTGAGGTTGACAAGACAGGGCTACCGAGTGCCAGCTGACTTTTGAACAATCCCAGATGAATCCTCTCCTTTCTATCCCTACTGCTACAGCTTGTCTCTGAGCTCTGTTATTTATTTCTGTGATTGGGTCAAAAGTCTTCTTGCCAGGTTCTCTGCCTCTGGTCTTCCTACATCTCCATTCCCTAGCCCACCAATCCATTCTTCACACTGCCGCAAGAATGTATTCTACAGCCCTCACATCTGTTTCTCCCATTTTTGTATTTGAAATTCTTCAATTGCTGCTCATTGCCTCCAGGATAAAATTCACTCCACAGTCTGAACATACAAGGCCTTTCAAGTGTGGTAGCTATAATATTCAAGTTACCAATGCTGATGTATAAAAATGTAACTTACTCTATTTCTATAACTCAATTTTACAACTCATAGAAAATCAGACTGCATAATGACAGACAACTTAATCTAGAAAATTTCTATGTTCTCTGTCCAATTCCTCGTTGTTTTTAACCCTCTCAGGTTTAAATTGAATCATAGGAGGGATGTTTCTTATTTGTCCTTTTCCCCTGACCATATTCCTTAGAGAGGAATCCATTAAAGAGGGCAATGGATGAATGTGCTTGAGGATACTGTCTTTGCTGTGTCTTTACTGTGATCCAATGGCTTTCAAGCTAACTTCCTCAGGTATAGTCTTGACACTTATTTTGGTTCCTGAAATAGACAAAGTTCATTAGATCCCTCTACTCATATCTGCATTATACTCACTGGGAATTTCCATGTGCCTGTGCATACCACTTGGAAAAGTTGAAGATGTTTTTGTGCCAGGTTCTGCGTGGGCTGCTTCCTGGATCCTTCACACAATAATCTACATCCAGGTCCTATGTCCAGGAATCTATTGGTGAGGTCCATCTTGAGAAAGAAAAACTGTAATTCCCTGTACTCATTCTTCCAGACTTCAATTCTTCCAGACTTCATGTGTCACATCCACACTTGGTGTTCTGGTATTTCAGACTAGGGAAAAGTGGGGAAAGGGTCCGCTAGAACCTCCAGTTCCCCTCTTTCTCTCAACATCTGTTGTCTTTTCAGAGTTGAAGCAATGTCTTACTCTCAGTGGTGGGACCAGGAAGGATAGTTTGATGCCATCTCTTCTTGTTGAAGTTTGGAAGCTTAGAGTCTGGTGCATTTGTTCTCTGGAATCAGGTTTCAAAATTGCCTTCTGAATGAGTTGGTCTTCATGTGTGACATGGACTATGGGGCTTAGACAGGTTTAAGAAAATTGGAGAAATGACACAGGTGAATATTCTAAATAATGATTATGTCACACAATCGCCTCCTGCTTACATTTTATGTAGGAAGATGTTCCGTTACCCACCTTGCAATGTGTGTGAGCACACATCTCTACACCACACTGAGGGCACCAGGCTAATTGTTAGTAATCTTTGGTAATCGATTCAAGGATCATTGAGAAACCTGAGGAACTTGGATATCTTCCCTGATAATTCATACCAAAACACACCAAGTTTGTTGAGATTCCTATTGTTCTCATAAGAGTTTAAGTACACTTAAACCACAATGTTAGAATGCACTAACATCATTTATTTATTTATTTTTACTGCCAGATTGAATTCTTTGACTTTAAGAACTTTTTATTTGTGTGACCATATATTCATGGGGTAGGACATTTAGCACAATTACTGACACTTACTAGTTATTTATATATATTCATTGGATCAACAAAAAATTATGAATAAGTTAGAAGCTGAATAATGCAGAATAGTGTATGACATTGTATTTCATACAATTCATCAATCTGAACACATACTAAAAAAATTGAAAGTAAATCTTTATACATTTTTAAGGTTGGAATTTTTACATTTTTATAAGTTGTAATAATTTAAAGAATATAACTGGCAGAATGCACCAAATATTGAAATTTATATGTTGAAGTACTCAGTGTCAAATGGAAAGCTAATGCCATAGTTATTTAATGTCTTCCATTATTTAGTTAAACAATGAATAATCAAGTGCTTGTTATACAATTGGAGTTTTCATTTTCCATTTTGTTCCCTTGAATTTATATTCCAATTTCAGTTCCTCCAGAGATTTGTCTTAAAGTATTTTTACAGTTTTTATAGCTCCTCTATCATTTTTTCTTCATATTCAGTTTGAACTTTTTCTAACTTTTTTTTTTGCTGGTTCTGGTGCTTGTGCTCAAGGCCTAGGCACTGTCACTGAGCCTGTCTGTGCTCAAGGCTAGCATTCTATCACTTGAGCCATAGCACCATTTCTGGCCTTTTCTGTTTATGTGATACTGTGGATTTGAACCCAGGGCTTCATTCATGCTGGGTAAGCACTTTACCACTAAGCCAAGCCACATTCCCAGCCTTCTAATTTCTTGTGACCAGTAACTCTAAGCATTTACAAACTTGTTTATATTATGATAATTATTATTAGTGTGGTTTACTAGTGGTTCATAGTTGGTCAAGTGACAATAATAAAGTGATTTTGATAAGAAATATCAAGAATAAATTTTTGAGACTTTTTATAATGAAGGTGGTTGGGTAATGCTTATTGTACTTGGAGCCAAGTAGCTATAATTATTGCCTTGTTTGACATATGGGAGGTTTTTTGCATCATGGTAAAAAGCCAGATGACAGTCCACTTTTTATAGCAAACAGTAAGAGGCATGATTGGAAGAGAGGAAGCAGGAAAGGAAAATGTAAGAGCCCATACTTTCTTAAGCAGGTCAGTGTTGAGAAAGAGAACATAGAAATTTGAAAATCTGGAAAGTGGTTTCCTTAAATAAGTTTCCACATGTCTATCGGATGTCTTTTATTGATATATGTGTCTAAACTAGAAGACACTTCTCTAGTAAACAGCAATCACAGAAATTTCAAGAACTAAGATGTGTTTCTTTGTAAATACTAAACTAAAATGGGGTTATAGTCCTTGTAGATATTTTGATTAATGGAGTGAATGAATCAAAGGGGATTATTTGATATCAGTCCATGTATTCCATGCCAGTAGGAAATCTATCATATATTACATAAAAGCAGTTTTTCCTTCTTTTGGATAAGGACATTTTCTGAATGCTTGAAGTTTTGTTTTTTCTCTAGGCAGTTTTCTTTGAAAAGGTCATACTAGGTTCACTTTAAACTAACTAAATAATACATGTAGGATTAATGAAATTTAATAAGTAAAAAGTTTGAGGTTCCATGTGTATCTGTAGCTTCTATTATTGATGATGTTCTTGTATCACTTTCCTGTGGTTGTACCTACACTATCTCTGTAATCTTATCTGAGTATATTGGAAACCGTGTATACTGGTATTGGAACTAGGAAATTGAAAGGGAATACCAAAATTGAGAGACACAGGGTAAAAAAAGACAAACAACTACAAAAGCAATACTTGCAAAACTGTTTGGTATAAGTGAAATGAACACCTCAGGGGGGGAAAGGGAAAGGGGGAGGGGGAGGGGGGTATGAGGGACAAGGTAACAAACAGTACAAGTAATGTATCCAATGCCTAACGTATGAAACTGTAACCTCTCTGTACATCAGTTTGATAATAAAAATTTGAAAAAAAAGTTTGAAGTTATATGTATATATATACATATATATTATATTATATAGAAAATAGTTTGGGTTTCTTTTGTCAGTCACGAGGCTTGAACTCAGGGCCTAGGTACTGTCCCTGAGATCTTAATTGCTCAAGGGTAGCATTCTACCACACTGAGCCACAGCACCACTTCTGGATATCTGGTAGTTAGTTGGAGATATTGTGCCCAAGCTGACATTAAATCTTGGTCCTCAGATCTCAGCCTCCTGTGCAGCTTGGATTATGGATGCCTGGAAGAAAATAGTTTTTAACCTAAGATGGGGGCAGGGTCGTGGGGGTGGGAGTGTGTGTGTATCCTGGGTCTTGAACTCAGGGCCTGGGCTCTGTTCCTGAGCATTGTTCTCAATGTTAGTGCTCCACAACTTGAACCACAGCTCCATTTGTGGCTGTTTGGGGTAAGAAATTGGAGATCAGAATTTCATGGATTTTCTTGCCCATATTGTTCCTCAGATCTCAGACTCTCGACTTGCTAGTATTATAGTCATAAGCCATTGGTGCATGGCTTTAAGTTTTTAATTAAAACATTGGCTTCACCTTCTTTCATAAATTTTCCCATCTGGAGCAATGGATTTTATAATTATATCATATTATATTTATAATTGTTATTTGTTTCCATCATCTCCCATAAATTATGGACCTGATTTCAGTGCAGGACTACATTGTTTATGAAGTAGTGAATGCATATAAAAGTAAAATATGCTTACACAATCCTGCACATATATTTCATAAACATTTAATATATTCCTCAAACTATTTTATAATTTTCCAGAATGGAGTTGATATGTCCTTAAATATGTGGTGTATCTACCATCATGATACTCTTTCCTTTCCTTTTCTTCCATAAGACAAGTCTCAGTTTAATTTTGTATTTTAGATACAATCCTACTTTCTATAATGAAATGCCTAAAATAATCCTACCCCATTTTTTGATCATTTGTGGGGCTTGAACTCAGGATGTGGGCACTGACCCTGTGCCCCTTTGTGCTTAAGGCTAGTGGCTCTACCACTTGACTCATAGCACCACTTCTGGGTTTTGAGTGGTTAGTTGGAGATAAGAGTCTCACAGGGACTTTTCTGCCTGGCTTGGCTTCAAACTGCAATCCTCGGATCTCAGTCTCCTGAGTAGCTAGGATTACAAGCATGAACCACAGGTGACATGCTACTCCAATTATTTTTATAACAAGTAGAATCTTCTTGATTTATCATTTATACCAAGGCCTGCCAGAGTAATACTGGAAATGGACATCATCCTCATGGTGCAAATGATAAGATGGAGGACCTACAGTATACATAGTTCATTCTTTAATGATTCACTACTTTATTCCGTAAAGGGTTATGTCTTGCAAATATATGAAAGCCAAATGATTCTTATAGGGAAAGGCAGACCTACCCTCTGGCTAGAAAACATATATGTGCCAAATTGGAAAGAGATATGCAAAGAACAGGCGAGTCCATGGTGATCTGAAAGACAAAATAGAAATAAAAAGCCAATGAAGTTCAATATTTCTTTTTCATAAAATATCATCTCATCAAAAAATTCTGACACACACACAATTTTTAATTAGATTCTCTCCTCCTATCTACCATTTGAAATCCAAATGGACCACTTGACACACCCAGAGACACATCAGGAGCATAGTGTTAGTCGTGTTGTCATTATTAGATAAGTTAAAGAGTGAGGATTCCCAAATTAACAACATATGGTGTGTGGGGACATTAGAAAGCTGCGGTTTGGGATAATGTGTATATGAATAGTAAGTATGTATGTACATACATAAATATATACAGATATACAATATATACACTGATATACACATATACATGGATAAATATGTGTGTATACACACATACATTGAGGATGACTTATGAACAACCTTTACAAAGCATTGCTATTCTGCCTTCTAATTTGTTAACTTTCTTTCATAACTTGCAGATATACTTTTGTCTCAACATATACAGAGCTTTGCTCCCACTGATAATCATATTGTAATTCGGATTCACAGACAGAAGTTTCACAAATAATTAAGCTACAAAAATCATAATTTAAGATGTGGCCAGCTGCAGTTAAAGAGAAGAAAGTGTGCATTGTATATAATGTGAATAATTGGGAGTGAGAACTACCAGGGATAATTCAGAAGAAGGTTTGCTGATAATTTCTTGAGTTTCCAGTCAACTTTGTTCAATCTTTTCCTGGGCACTTGACTGACCAGCCTTACTGACAGAAAATGTAATCAGTTGAGTTTCCAACTTTCCTTCCTTTTGTTTCCAACGAAATACCTTTTCCTGGACATCTTCTATAAGTTTTCTCCCTTATTTGGGTAATAGAGGTATTCACATGTATACACCAATCTGCAAGTAAAGATAGGGTCCTAGTGGTGAAACAAAAAGAGAATAAATTTGAGTTCCAGAGTCATTGTAACCTGTAATTCTACTTGACTTTCAAGTAACATAAATAAATTACCTTATTTTTCTTATTTGAGGTAACAGTACTTTTAGATCTGCTTGTTTAGCCACGTCTCTCACTCCAAATAAAGAGATTCAGATGAGTCTTTGCTAAGCAAACAAACAAAAAGTCTTGGGGTAATGTTATTCATTTAGGTATATGTCAAAACCTGGAGAGAATGCAGACATGGAAAACAAAATAAGACTAGTCAAGGGGGAGAAATGAAGGAGGAAGTGACAAGTTGGATAAGAAATGTACTCCCCTTACATAAGAAACTGTAATCCCTCTCTACATCACTTTGACAATAAAGAAGAAAACTACTAATAAAAAAAAAGAGTAGTCCATCAAAGAGATGAACATGCTAGAGAAAAAGTTGATAACTAGAAGTTTGTACAGGAAGCTAGTCATGCTGACAAATAAGGATGTGGAAACATGAGAGGAACTGATGTGAGGAATTAGAGCAGTATATTTTTCGATCACTTAGTCGTCCTGTCTAAACCTAGATTGCTAGTTCCTTTTATAGAGTTTTGATTCAGTAGTCCTAGGGAAGAGCTCAAGAATTTGCAATATTAGTATTTACAGGAACGTTGGTAATATTGACACTGTTGATCAGTGTAGGGAGATGTCACATATTGAGAGCCATCACTATTGGATTTAGGGAGACCTGGGCATTTTCCAACTTGCATGCAGAAGGATTTGTAAAGGAGTCTTGATTCTCTTATCAAGTAACTTGGCAGACAGACTGAAAAGATCAGTCTAGTCATGCTTTGCAAGCTGTACTTGGGAATGAAAGAAAACAGTAGAGTCTATAAAAGCCAAGTCTTCCTGAAATTGTACCAAAACAAATTAAAAGACTTGAGAGACTATGCACCTACTTTATTTTAGTTGCAGAGAACTCTCCTTAATGGGCTTCCAAATTGCACTAAAATAATCTCATTTTCATTACTAAACAACCACAATGAACATATAGCCTTTGAGTAAAGTCTACAAAGAGAGGAGGAAGACATCGGGACATTGGTATTTGTTGAAATAATAAAACTAATGAACATAAAAAGTTGCAGTAGAAGTCTTTGTATGAACATTGTCTTTCTATTAAATATAGATGCTGCACTATCTATCTACTACAAACACTAGAAATAGTTGCTCATATTGATCCCGAATTTCTGGGTTATTTCATGAACTATTTCTGTGCCAAGCTCTTAAATTCATATTTCAGGCTTTTTCTGTATATTCTTTCTCTGACAATCACAACTCTAGGTCTGAGAATCTATGCTTTTTGTCTCTGTGACTTTTCCATTTCTTAAAAGATTGTTATTTTCTTATTGGACACAGAACATGTGTCCGTGTAGAATATAGGGTATACCTGTTTATAAAATGTTGCACAAATTGTAGGAATTAAGAAATTTTCATTTGTACTATACTTCAATATAGAGTTAAAAACTATAATATTCTGAGATTTAAAAAATTGCTGCTGCCAACTAACCCTGACTTTGTAGGTAAGCTATATAACTTTCTACAGAATATGCCCTTGGATATGGGCTCAGATATTCCTGAATTTGCTATAATTCTACAATATTTCACAAACATAGAACACCTCAATTTTCCTAATTAATTTTTGCTTTGCTGAGGTTGAAGTTTATTCTGTTGATCATTATTTTAATGTTGCTTATCCTATTAGACTATGACTATTTATCTCTATTTAACTTACCTGAAAGTTTGTTCCTTTTTGATTTTAATATTGTTTCTTTCCCCTAGAAGACTATTACAAGTTATAAGGAAGGGATGATATACTGTACATTGATTAATGTATTTTCAATCCTTACTATAGTGCCTGTCACACGTGAAGTAAAATATGTGCTAAGTTAATACATAGCCAATGAACACATGAATAAAGAATGTATTATTTAATAAAATGTTTTTGTATGTATATGTATGCTATACATGTGTGAATATTATGTGCATATAGGTACACATACATATACAGACTAATGGCATAACGTTTGTCACTCAACTTTTGTGGTATTTAAGCTGGAATTAGATAATTAATTCCTCTTAACATACATAAGAATGATAGCCTAAGACATTTGTATTTTTTTCCAATCATTCTTCTATTTCTTTATATTCTGTGAATTCTATTATGAAGTTTGCATAACCATTAGCTCTTTAGTTATGCAAGCTTTGGGTTCTCTTTTATTTGCAGTGTTTAGATCTTCCCAGAGGGATTTTTTTTTTCCTGTTGGTTTTTGTCCTTGGAGGGAACTATTTGGAATATGTCCTTTTGCCTTTTAGTTTTGGTTAAGCATGAATCTATTCTTTTGTAGTTATTTTTTTCCTTTTTGGTTATAACAATGTTTCAGAAGCTTCTGTTCTTTTTCAAAAACCATTTGATCATAAGGGAATTGGAATGTTACATTTCAAAAATTGAACACCTCATCCTGAGGAATGAAAGGCTTTGAAATGGAGGTGTCCAATGTCCTTGCATTTAGACCAGACCTCGGAGTCTAGCTGACTTTAAAGCTGAGACTTCAAAAGTATACAATTTAGCTGAGTTTTCTCAAACTAATCTTCAAGATGCCTAAAATTCCAGCTTTTCTTATCTGCCTCATTTCAATTCCAGTGTCTTGTTCAATTTCTAAAACATCAGAACAAAGATTTTTATAAGAAATCATGAGGTAATTGAACTATAAGTGTTGCAAAAATGAAGACATAAATAAATAACAAAATTGTGATCATTTTAAACATCCTTATTATTTGTTAATGTAAACAATATATCTTTTTTTTTACAATCTATTTTTAGATTGTATAATTTTTCTTTTAAATATCATATAAGCAATTCCTGCAAATATTTTACCTAATTTACTTGATATTGTGAAGACCTACAATACTATTTAAGCAACTATAGGTACATTTAACTTTTTTATTATTTTAATTGACTGAAGGAGCTTTATAAAATTTTGGTCAGGCAATATGATTTAATGTTTCTTCATCTTAGCTGTGTTTGGGTTCAATTTTAAAGGTTTTTTAGTATCAGAATTTCACTCTAGGCTCTTTATTAAAAGAAGATTATGCATATGATACACATTCATTATAAAAATGTCCCTCAGATTCAATATTAATATGGTTAACAAAACCATGTTCATATTAATAATGCCATTTTGTATTTTCACTAAATAGAATGTGCACTTTCATGTTTCATAAAGTCAACTATTCAGTTGTAACTTAAAATCCCTTTTTATTCTTTCTGATATTAGAAATGTTTTTTTTCTTTTCTAACACACTGATATTTAATCATGCTTAGAAATTACAGTTCTTTAAGTATTTTAACTAGCCTATTTCTGTAGATTTTCAGTTGAACACATTGTTTATATCATTATCCATGTTTGGAATAACAGATACTTTAAATCAACAGCTTTTTTTCTTATGAACATATATATGTGCTAAAGTTATTCTATTAACTTGCCAGAAAGATAAATGCACATGCATTTACAAAACCACAGATCTTTATTTTAAATTAGAATAAAGTACATGGATTAGTTTCAGCCTTTTCCAGATAGAACATAATGTAGGTTTGTATGTTTTGGTCATTTCAAAGTATTTGGTGGGTTGATTTATTATAGCAAGGTAGATTCTAATACAGCAACAGTCTTAGTAAACTGTAAGAGACAGATTTTGAAATTCCAGGTAGATGAAGTGTTAAGTAGTTTGTAGGGTGAGGAAACCAAGGATATGAAAACCTCTGGTGTGATTTGGGTGTGTTGTCAGCTGTCTACTTAACTGTCTGCTGGTTCACCACATGTTTTTCACCTAAGAAATATGTTCCTCTGCACAGTAGAAAATTCCCAGGGCTTTGCAGAGAGCAGCACCTGAAGATGTGAGAAAAACAAGTACTTTCTGATCAGATTACATGGCAGAGATATTGGAGCTATATCCTAACTGGAGTGGAGAGATTCTTCTAAAGGTAACATTCAATTAAAACTTCAAGAAGGCCAAACCCTAGGGGAAAGGCCCTGGCCTTAGAATAAGAATCATACTTTCAAAGTAAGAACTAAGTTGAAGTTGAGCTATTTTAACAAAGAATAAAATCAATGATGCAGAACCCAAGTTTCTTTCCTCTTAGTATTTCACTGTTAAGATCATCACGCATGTATGAATCAAGAAGATAAAAGGAGGAACAATAATGATTGTACATTTGGCCAGGAATGTGGCTCAGTGGTAGAGAGCTTGCCTAGCATATATGATGCCCTGGGTTTGAATCCTCAGTACTGTATCACAGAAAAAGCCAGAAGGAGCACTGTGGCTCAAGTGGTAGAGTTCTAGCCTTAAGCAAAAAAAAGCTCAGGGACAGTACCCCTAAGTTCAAGCCCCAGGACTGGGAAAAAATAATTGTACATTAGAGAATTTTAAGGGCCATTACATAGAATTCAAACTTATGTCCATATGAAACTGCATAAGAAACTGTAAATGGCCTGGCAATATAGTGGTAAGGGACAGTGAAAAGGTATGGAAGGGAGAAAGGCCAAAACTTTTCCATATCTGTGAAAACAAATCCCATCTTGAAGCATTCATCTATTCCAAAAGGTAGGAGTACCTATCCTGCAGAAGATCTGGTCTATGCTTTGTGCATTTACCGTGAAGTTTTACAAAATTATATGAACACTCATCAACTGAACTTACTGTGGGCATTAATGTCCCACTCCAGAAAATGCATTTTCCTTTTAAGGAAGGACACCAGAGCTTTGTCTCCAAAGAGAGTTCCTGCTGCTAGCTAGCAAGGAGCCAAGTATCTCAAACAACACTGCCTTTTCTCTGACAGAGATTTGTGTTGGGAGTCCTGGCTCACCCAAGCATATGATTATACACAAGTATATGTGGTAATTTCTTACTTTGGATTTTGAACTTGTGAATGATTCAAAATAAACTCAATATCAGTAATTTCAAGTGAATATAAGGAAAAAAACAGAGGCCATCCATGCACAATAGATTATACAAATACCAGATACATTTATTGCTGCTCAATTTGATATACCTAATGACAAATTATTGAATTAGGGGATAGGAAAGATGAGAAAGCATGGTAGAACAAAATACTGGAACAAAGGTTATAATGGGGCATACCCGGTCATTTCAGATAAACTAAGAAAAAGCTTCTTTTTGGATTTAGTGATAGGGAATCTCCTTTGTGTAGAACGCAACGGTGCACTTAGATTAAGTGTTCTCTTTCACTTGGTTCATAAGCTCTTGAAGATCCTAAGAACTAAGTGCTGAATGATACTGAGGACCTTATCAGAAGCTTTGGGAAGATTATCCCCCAAGTTCACTGGCAGGCCTGCCCAAGACATCCTGCCTGTTATTTCAGTAAGCTTCACATTGCAGAGCACTTCAGCACCATTATGGCCCTTGCTGTTTGCAAAAGCCTTTGAGAAGCTTTAGATAGAAGACACATGACTGGGGCCAGGAATGGAAAATTGGAAAATGTCATCACCACATTTCTCTGCTAGGACCTTGATTATAAATAATGCTTCCACCTTTGGCTTTGACAGGAAAACAGCAGATGTTTTCTGATGATTTGGCCACCTGTTCTTTATTACTTATATTATTAACATTCACAAGGGCTAATTGATAATTTGAAGTGACTAAGATGATTGATCAAGGAATATCTACCTTGATCATGATGCCTGCCTTAAGAATACCAATGATGGGGGACTGGGAATATGGCCTAGTGGTAAAGTGCTCGCCTCCTATACATGAAGCCCTGGGTTCGATTCCTCAGGACCACATATATAGGAAAAGCCAGACGTGGCGCTGTGGCTCAAGTGATATAGTGCTAGCCTTGAGCAAAAAGAAGCCAGGGACAGTGCTCAGGCCCTAAGTTCAAGCCCCAGGACTGGCAAAAAAACAAACAAAACAAAAAAAAATACCAATTATGACAGCAGTTATTTAGTATTTTCTCAATACTGACATTCTGTTCACCTGACCAAATTCTCTTACTGTGATAATAAGGGAACAACATAACATAAATACATCCCACCCCCCCTCTTACTGCTGGCTCTGGCATTTGAACTCACTATTTAGATAGTAATTCTGAATATTTTGCTCAAGCTTATCTCTTTACCTTGAGTTACAGCATTTTGGTGGTTAGTTGAAGATTGTGTGATACTTTCTTGCATAACCTATCTTTAAACCATGATCCTAGATCTCAACTTCCTTAGTTTCTAGGAATACAGGCACGAGGCACCAGGACCCAACAACTGTTTAGCTTTGTTTTTAAATTAACTCTAACTTAGCCAAATTATTTCATGATCAGTCAACACGAATAACCTTTGACCATACCATGTAATATGAAATCTCATTGTCACAAAAAGTGTTTCAAAGATCTCATATAGGCTGGGAATATGGCCTAGTGGAAAAATGCTTGCCTTCCATACACAAAACCCTGGGTTCGAGTCCTCAGCACCACATATATAGCAAAAGCCAGAAGTGGCTCTGTGGCTCCAGTGGTAGAGTGCTAGCCTTGAGCAAAAAGAAGCCAGGGACAGTGCTTGGGCCCTGACTTCAAGTCCCAGGACTGGCAAAATTAAAAAAAAACAAAAAAAAAACCTACCCACAACAAAAGTCAAACAAAAAAATCTCATAATTTAAAATTTTATCATTTTATACTTATTTATGTCTATCTTTATTGTTTGATGCTTTTGTTAGATTGGTATTTTAATAATATACTTCTGAGGATTAATATCATACTTTATACTTATGACCTATATAAACACATAACCTATATAAACTAGTGAATAGTGGCTGTTTAGGAGTGACAGCATCTTGCAATTTTGAGAATAGATCACTGAAGAGAGAGAGCAATTCTTTTTCTTTTCCTTCTTTTTTGTTAATTAATTTATTTCTTTATTGTCTAAGTGATGTACAGAGGGTTTATAGTTTCATAGATAAGGCAGTGTGTACATTTCTTATCCAACTTGTTACCTCCTCCCTCATTTTCTCCCACCTCCCTCCTCCCTCACCATGAATTGTACATTTGGTTTACAGCGTACAGTTTTGTAAGTACTGCTATTGCAATGATTTGTCTTTTATCCTTTGTCTCTCCATTTTGACAGTCTCCTTCCATTCCCTAGTTTCAATAGACATATATACAATATCCAGGGTACCAAAATCAGTTACAATGATATCAGGAGTAAAAACATGGGGAAGAAAGACAAAAGAAAAAGATATAATTTCATATTGTATGTTGAAAATAACAACAACAATGACAAACCACTTGTTTACAAACCATGGAGTTCATTTTGCTTACATCATCTTGTCTGTTCATATACACATAGCTACTTAGCTATTGTGATCTTCTGCTAGGATTATCCTAGAAGTATATTAATTATCCCCAATGAGGGAAACCATAGAGTCTATGTTTCTTTGGGTCTGGCTCACTTCATTTAGTATGATTTTTTCCAAGTCCTTCCATTCCTTACATATGGGGCAATGCCATCTTTCTGACAGAGGCATAGAATTCCATTGTGTATGTGTTTCACATTTTCTTGATCCACTCATCTACTGAGGGGAATCTGGGTTGGGTCCTTATTTTAGCAATGGCAAATTGTGCTGTGATGATCATAGTTGTGCTGGTGACTTTAATGTGGTCTTGCTTGTAATCTTTTTGGTAAATGCCCCAAAGTAGGGCTGCTAGGTCATAAGGGAGCTCTATGTTTAGCCTTTTGAGGAATCTCCATACTGCTTCCCAGAGTGGTTGAACAAGTTTACACTCCCACCAATGGTGTAGTAGAGTTCCCTTTTGGCCACATCTTTTCCAGAATCTCTAAATAATAAAATAATGGCTGGTATCCTGATCTTAGAGTTGAGGGCTTTAAATTGTTGAATTCCCTGGTATATAACTAATTCCTATTAAAATATTACCAATGTATTTATATTTCCTGAATTACTGAAATATCTGTCAATTTCTCTTCGAAAACTTGTCCTCTTCCACCCAGTTAATTCTCATAGCACTAGAGTGAATAGAGTTTGATAAAGAAAATCCATTCATGTAACTTTGCCTAAAAACCTTTTCAATAATTCTCGGTGTATTTCAAGTGCCAAAATATATGGATGCCCTTTAAAAGTGAATATTCACAGTTCAGTTTGATCAGGCTCATGTAGACATTCCTGCCCCTACCATGCACCCTTCAACCATACATAGACCTTTATTTCCATCATGGTCCCTTGAGCTACTTTGCTTCTTAATAGGTACAGATAATTTAGTCAGGCACTGGCTCACACCTGTAATCCTAGCTACTGAGGTCCCTGTATCAAAACTATTCAGATCAAATAAGTCCATGAAGCTATTATCTCCAATTAACCACCAAAAAGCCAGAAGTGGAACTCAAGTGGAAGAATACTAGCCTTGCGAAAAATAAATAAAACAAAAATCAGGGTCAGTGCCCAAATCCAGAGCAAACACACACACACACACACACACACACACACACACACACACACACACACACACAAAACAATCAGTGAAATGTCAGCATTTGGTCAGTTTGATCTACATTGTGAGAGGGTAGGAAGAGAGGAAGGAGCCATTACAAATACCACAGGTTGTGGTACCATAAAGTTTTGAGCTAGTTCATGACAAATTTTTTTAAGGTAATGTTTGTGAACAGAGACATATTGTTTCCATAGTAACCTTATTTAGTTATCAAAATGTATTCATATCACCCTATTACAAAGGTTATATGACAATACACAGTAACAGTTAAAGGTTTTGTGTTTCCAAAGAATAAAAAAATGTTTCTTTGTCAAAAAAGGGCAGGATAAGATTATCATATTATTCTTAAGAAAATTACATTTTCTCTTTGCTTCTTTTTTGCTCACATTTGTACCCTGATTTTCAATAATAGAGAAATGACATAAATCCAATGAATAGAATGAGGAAAGCAGCAAAATTGGAAAGGAAACTCAATCCAAATGTTTCTGGTCAGATAGATGCAAAGAGAGTAAAAGAACAGACACAAGTCCAATGTGATGTTAATGAAATTTGGGGTTGAATAATTTTCATATTTTTTAAATTATGTAAATCTTTTCTTCTGGTAGCCCACAAATTAGAAAAAAGTTTAGCCTAATAATAATCTTTCCTAAAGAGAAATAGAATGTGGTTCTAATTTCTTTGATTTATATTCCACTATGTAACAGTTGATAATTACCTAATCATTTGAGTAAAGCCTAATAATAGCAAATGACTGACTTTTTGTTTCCTGAAAAATTTGTTCTGATTGCAATAGGTCAACATATTCCAGGTAGGTTACACTGTATAAAATATGGTTACTTTTTTTTTAATGTTCACTGTGTAGTTGTTTCTCTTTTGATATTTTGATACACAGTTGCCTCATATAGCCAGCCACACATGTGTGAATGTACACAGATATAGATCTATAGACATACTTTCTCTTTCTATACACACACACACACACACACACACACACACAGATAGAGAGAGAGAGAGAGAGAGAGAGAGAGAGAGAGAGAGAGAGCAAAATAAGCGTTATGTGGGCAATGCAAGAGCACTTTGCTGGCTGTACCAGGGAACTCCCCTGAGCCTGAAATAAGAAGAGGATAATATATTTCCTGACATGTTCAGGAGGAATCCTTCTTATTGTGATGCAGAGCATTTGGCTTCAGCTTTAGGTGTTATTTTTTTTTCCAGCAAGTACACTCTCCTGGGCCATGCCTTAATGTCATTTTTTCTCTCTTCCTGGCCAGCCTTCCTAAATCTTTCTTCTCTGTTCCTTTTTGCTTCTTACTAGAAATTTGATTAAAAGCAGACAGTGTTGCATCTTGCATCTTTGCTGCCTTGAAAGCTTCTAGATCTAATCATCTTGTCAATCATTCTTAAATTCTACCCCCTGCAAAGTCTCAGGGCATGGACAAAATGAATGATTCTTTGCCATGATGTGGCATGGGTCCTTTCATTCTCAACAGAATCCTCATTTCCATCTCAAACTTCATCAGCGTGCACTTTACAACCCATACCATCAAAAATATGACACCACAGCAGTGGCTCCACTCCTTGCAACCAATTTGATGAGCTTACATTACATCAGTGTAACAAAGTACCTGGAGTAAGCTATTTGTGGGATAAAGAGAACTTTACATGGGCTCAGAGTTTTGAAGGTCTGAGTTCAAGATCAGGTGAACGATTCGCTTGGTCCTTTGGAAGCCCATCAGGGCACGTATAAGTGCTTCATTTTGAACTGGGACACAAAGAGAAATGATTAGGGATTTATTTTCTTGCTTGGTTTACTTTTCTGTTCCTAGCTGTCACTCTACTACTTGTATCTCACCTCCAGCCTGACTTTTGTTGTTGCTATTGGTAGCTTTATTTAATTATTTTTAATAATTACTTATTTATTGTCAAAGTGATGTACAGAGGTGTTACAGTTTCATATGTAATTTTTTGTTGATTAATTGGAGATAGACACTGAGAAGAATTTTCATTCAGGAATGGCTTTGAACTGTCACTTTCAGATCACACTTTCTTGAGTAGTTAATATTATAGGCATGAGCCACTGGGACCAGGCTTAACTATGCTTTTGTATTCACATCCCTGTGGCCTCATAATCTTAACCACACACTTCCAAACATCCATGCCAACTCTCAATAGTGTCAATCAGGGAACAAAGCCTTTAGCACATCTTAACAAGATACTACAAATATTCATCCATTGCAGATTCCCTGACTTAACACTTTTGGTAAAAAAAAAAAAAAAGAATTTGAATTGGCATACAAGGTCAGCCTTTGAGCTTTCCAAAGCTCCAGATGCCCCTCCATGAACAAATGAATCAAGAAAATGTGGTATATATACACAATGGAATTTTATTCATTGTACTAGTGGAATGATACAATGATCATGTACCATTAAAGAAATGGAAAAAGTTGGAAATAATTATATTAAGTGAAGTAAGCTAGCTCTGCTCATCGAAAATTATATATTTTCTTTCATTTGTGGTAGATAAGACATATTCGTAAATCTATAATAAAACCATTGGGCAGTATGCAAGTGGTTCCTAATGAATTAACTGAAGAAGAGTATAGGGACAGATCAAATAATATAATCATTTACAAAGAATAGGTCAAAGCCAGACAAAAATTAAGATCAGGAAATGTGTAGATCCAAGAAGGTATGGTGGAGTAGACAAATGAAGGGAGGAAGAAGGCAGAAATGCAGTCATGAATTCATTCTATAAACTACAAAAATAATAAGGAAAGGGTGAGGCAAAGGGGGGTGAATGATGAAGGAGGTGACCTTGATCAAGATGCATTGCATACATAAAAAGCTTTGTTATATGGTATCTCCTTAAGTCAGACATGGAATAGGATTGAATATTAAAGGTATAATGGAGTCCCTTATTGAACAGTAGTTACTAGCTTGAAAATCAGTATACACGTGTGTGTATAATAAAGCATATTCTATTCATTTTACCTTACCCAAATAAGGAAAAACACCTAATTAGAATGTGACTATTCCTTGGAGAAGGAAGAGTGTTTATGAAAGTTTTGAGGATTTTTGCCTATTTGCAACTCTTAAAAAGCTTTTTCATGATTATTGTTTTTATTATACTCTATAAAACCTCATAAATGCATGTCAAAATAAACCAAAATAATTGATAAACTAAGGTGTGCAGTTATTAGCCTCTAAATTAAAATAGAAAACATTAGGCTATCTTAAAGCATCTTACATGGGGCAAAGGAGGGATACAATGATATTTTAGTTCTTAGAACTATTTTTAAAGTCTTGCTATGGTTTCTTACTTTTATTCATCAATTATAATCATTTACAATAATTTATATATTTTTAATTTTTTTGAAAATGTGTGTTTGAGAAGAAGCACTTAAGAAGAGTCACTATCAAAATAAAAATATATCAGTATCCAAGGTGAGGTTGCTCTATGATGTAAAAGTAGCTCCCATTATGAAATGACAATGAGAATAATAAGTAACATGTGTCATATTCAACCTCCTCACAAAATAAACTTGAAGATTTTTTTGCCTGAATAATTACTGTTGATATTTATGGTATATTTTGAGATCCTTCCTGGATCTTCTAAGTTTTATAATAAATAATAGTCATTATGAACTTTAAATAAAATTATACATAATTGAGTTTCTTAAATAGTAAAGCAATAATTCATTGAATTTTGATTTGCAAAAATGTTTATTATTAGGCAGATATTTGAATACTTTGTTCACTGTATATTTATAACTCAATTTATTATTTGATATAGGAGACAAGTGAAATAGGGAGGCTCATTCAGTTTTATGCCAACATATTACCAAAAATGGACAAGAAGGAAAGCTTTGAGGTAGTATGCAAAGGAAAAGTTAATTTTTCTCTTGACCCAGGAACAGTTTCTTAGTTCTATTGTACTTTCCTGTTTTTATTGAAAAAGTTTTTCTTACACATACACACACACACATACAGAAACACATAGATACTAAATGTGTTTTATATTTGTTGTCTGCAATACATTTTGACTTTTTTGTTTGTTTCAGGAGAAGAAAAAGTCCGAGTTAAGTGGAAAAGAAGTAAGCCTAAAGATATAATTTCTGAATGTGAATCTTTACTTCATTTCTTGATGATTGCATATATTTTGACATAATCTTGAGTCTCTTTCCTCAAATAAAATAGCAAACTACATGATTTTGTCTATTGTAAAGATACTACTGATGGTAAATTTTTTTTGTGATTATACTTATTGTTCTAGAGAAGATAAAGTGTAGGGAAAATGCCTAGCTTGAATTTTGATTTTGATTTTGAATACAGGAGTGGTTGCACTTTGGAAAGAAATATATCCAAACTGATAATCTATACAGGTTTGATACATAGTTTACCTCTGAATTTAAATTACCATCTCTGTATTTTTAACCATTTCTTCTTACCACAAAGGCACAGCAAAATAGTTATACACACACACACACACACACACACACACACACTAATTAACTATTCTATCTACAGTGATTTAAGGAACTAAATAGTTATTCGTGCTCCAAAATAATTTTCTTCCTATTTATTTTTATGGCACAGGGGCTTTGAGTTTAGATCCCCTTCCTTGCTAAGCAGGCATTCTAACATTTGAGTACACATACAGCCCTCAAAATTTCTTTGGTTAGATACTTGTATAATGAAGCTTTGTTCACAATATGCAAATATTAGAATTAGACAGGTTGTCTAACAATAAATGAATGGAGAAAATAGATATATACATACCATGGAATATTATTCAGCCATAAAGAAAAATAAAATTATGCTATATGTAGGAAAATGTGAGGAACTGGAGATCATCAGGTTGAGTTAGAGAAACCAAGTTCACAGGGCCAAATGTGGCATGTTCTCACACATTTGTAGAACCAACACCTAAAAAGATGGTAATGTTGATGGTGATGAAACATAAGCATAAAGACTGTACTACCTGAGGGACATTATTGAATAGGGGTAGAGGAAAAGAAAAAGATGCTGAGGGGTGAAGAGGACTGAAGTAACACACACACACACATACACACACTTAAACTCACCAAGAATGGAAGAAGAAAAAACAAAAGAAATATAAATAATGTTTTAAAACAAGAATATATGTCAATTTCGTATTCCATGTCATTTTTAATATCCCTGTTCTACAATAAAAGAATAAAATGGAAGATAGTTTAGAATTATCTGAGCTTTTAAAAAATGAAGCTAAAGTTTTATTGTAGTGATGAAAAATGATGGCAATCATTGATCAGAAGATAAACAGAATAGATCAGGTGTCTGGTAGGACAAGGTCTTGAGAAACTAAGGGGGAATTTTTATGGTATGGTAAGAATATAGCACAATTTTGCATAATTTTAAATTAAAACCATTTTAATATTCAAAGTAAAAATTGTTGGAATGGTAATTCTATCTGATCAGAAGTGATACTGTCAGGCTGTAAAATTTTGTTCATGCCCTAGAATCCATGCAAAAATCATACATCTTTTCAGGAGGGCTTGTTATTGGGGATTTTGCTGGTCCTGGGCTTGAACTCAAGAGTCTAGGTACTATCTCTTAGTTTTTTTTCCCTCACAACTGATGCTCTACAACCTAAGCCACAGCTCTGCTTCTGGCTTTTTGCTGGTTCATTGGAGGTAAGAGTCACAGTAACTTTCCTGTTTGGTCTTGCTTTGAACTTAGTTCCTCCTATTTCATCCTCCTGAACAAGTGAGTCTCTGACACCTGGTAAACATTAATTTTCTATCAGCATTTCTTGTAAAGACTTGAAACTATGTTAATATATGTCTTGCACATATTAACTTTAAAGCTCTGGGGATGAGGTCATAAAATGGCAGTCTTTTGTATCCTTGATGATTGAATCTCTGGCTGCATTCCAGCACCTTTGACTTAATAGTATAGATTCAGTTTTGTTAAATTAGATAGCATACCTCATTCATCAAATGGTGTTTTTTGTTTTTGTCTGTCCTGAGGCTTGAACTCTCTGGGCCAGGGCACTGTCCTTGTGTTTCTTTTGCTTAAGGCAAGCACTCTACCACTTGATCCACAGTGCCACTTCTGGCTTTTTTTGAATAGTTTATTGGAGACAAGAGTCTCTCAGACTTTCCTGCCTGGGCTAGCTTTGAACTGTGATTCTCAGATCTGAGCCTCCTGAGTAGCTAGGATTACAAGCCTGAATCACTAGCACTTAGCCAAATGACTTATTTTTAAAAGAAACTTTGACAGTGTCATTAGTGAAAATACAATTTAACATGATAAAATATTTGACATACATAGTCACAAAACAAAGGTTTTGAACCTCTACATTTGCTAAAAGGACATCTCATTCTGGATTCAGTTATTTTTTGTTATGAATTAATAACAGCTTATAAACATGCATTAAGCATTATAAAAAGTCATTGTATTCTAGATTTCATGCCCCTTGCTTTTAGAGCTTTATTTGCCTGGAAGCAAGGAATTATTGCTTAAATTTGTCACTTAACTAATTGGTACTTAAGCCATGTGAATTGAGTTGTCTTCACTCAATTATAATTCAGGTAATGAGATTGTGGACTTCACAATTCTTCCTTTTACACTCTTCCTTGACACCCCATGGAACTTAAAAGACTAAGAAATGGCTCCTATATGTTACCTTTCTGTTGCTTCAGGGGCTATATGTCAATAGCCCCAGAGTCTAAGTATGAGGTAGAAATAAGGTCCCAATCTAACTCAAACCTGATACTCTTGTTCTCTATATATCTGGAACTAAACTCCCTCCCTCCCTCTCTCCCTCCCTCTCTCCCTCCCGCTCTCCCTCCCGCTCTCCCTCCCGCTCTCCCTCCAGCTCTCCCTCCCTCCCTCCTCCCTCTTTCCCTTCTTTCCTTCCTTCCTTCCTTCCTTCCTTCCTTCCTTCCTTCCTTCCTTCCTTCCTTCCTTCCTTCCTTCCTCCTTCCTTTTTCCCCTTTCTTCTGCCTGCCTTTTCTTTCTCCCTTCTTCCACTCCCCCTTCCTCCTTTCCTTCTTCTTTCCTTTCCTCCCTTTCTTCTTCTTTCCTTTCCTCCCTTTCTTCTTCTCATCCTTCTTCCCCTCCCTCCCTCCGTTCCCCCCTCTCTCTTCCCTTGCTCCTCCCACCTTCACTTCTTTTCTTCTTTCTTGGTGACAGCTCTGGAGTTTGAACTCAGAGCCTCTTGTTCTTTATTACCTTGTTCTCTCAAGGCCAATGCTTTACTACTTAAGCTACACATCCAGTTCTACCTTTTTGCTGGTTAATTGGGGGTAAGAATCTCACAGACTTTTCAGCCCAACTTGGCTTTGAACCTCAATCCTGAGACATTAGGTTACTAAATATCTAGGATTACACAGTCTTGAGCCTCCAGTGCCCCATTTCTTTCTTTATTGTGTATTTAATTAACACTTAGTTAAACAATGCCTTTCTTAACTGACACTTACATGGCATTTTTATGTAGATTTTCACTTAATTACCATGAGAGGCCCACAGATAAGGTAAAGTATCTTACATTTCTAAAACAAAAAGAGGAATTTAGATTAAATTTCTTGCATAAGTTCTTTCAACTAGTAAATGGCTTTGTTAGGACTTGGATATAGTATTATAAGCTTGTTGATTTTTATACAGTAACATATAGTGATATGCTTATATTGACAGAAAATATAACAGTACTTCTGATTTTTCATAAATAGAAAATATCATTCACTGTATATTTAATTATCCACTAGCACACTTCTCTTCTATAGTCAATGAAACTTCTCAGTTCTCCCCTCTAGCTCAATAAGCATTCAATTTTATCTCCCATATTGGTCGCAGGCAGGTAGCTCAACTCTGCTGAATGCACATATATGTAAGTTACAACACCAAGGACAAATTTTTTTTTATTTTTATTGTCAAACTGATGTACCTCAGAGAGGTTACAGTTTCATACATTAGGCATTGGATACATATACATTTCTTGTACTGTTTATTTCCTCCTCCCTCATTCCCCTTTCTCCCCCTCCCTCTTTCCCTCTCCCCTCATGAGTTGTTCAGTTGATTTATACCAAACAGTTTTGCAAGTATTGCTTTTGTAGTCATTTGTCTTTTTATCCTGTGTCCCTCAATTTTGGTATTCCCTTTCACTTTCCTAGTTCTAATACCAATATACATGGTTTCCAATGTACTCAGATAAGATACAGTGATAGTGCAGGTACAACTACAGGAAGGGGATACAAGAGGATCATCAACAATAGATGCTATGGTTTCACATGGCATGTTGAAAGTAATTACAACAGTGATATAACAGTCGTTTCCATAACATGGAGTACATTTCACTTAGCATCAAGTACCCATGAAATTCACTTTGGAGATTAACAGAATTAAAGAAGGTTGAGGATTTCCATGTTTAAACCTATATAGTAGATCCATTAGATTTAACTTCAAAAGAGTATCATCAGACTGGGAGAATTTTTTTATTTCATGGAGGGAGTTTTCCTCAAAGCTTTGGATGGGGGTGATTTCCTCAGAGTTTCTATTTTAGATGACAGAATTACATATGTTAAAGCTTTCTGATTTAGGTTGGTAGGATCTTGCAGAGTGGTGATCATGTGCTGAATATATTCATATAATCCTTAAAAAGTCAAACATTTTGTTTTCTTCATCCCTTATTATTTCAGAGCCTGAAAACTTTTTACTTCATTCATGAATATTCATGTTTCCTTTTCCAGTGATTAGTAGGGATATTGCAAACATCATGAAATCAACATGTCTCCAATCAGAATCTTCCATCCCACATTATCACCCTCCCCAGAAAATAAACAATTATATTTGTAAGTTGAATTTTATCAGGATTTACAGGTGACCATCCACAGTACGAACTTGGAAACAGGACATCATTGTGAAATTATTCAGTAAACTTAACCTGTAAATCTTAAAACTTTTTCCTCATTGTTGCAGTCTCCAGGCCCTTCTCATTTATTGCAAGCTGGATATGACTGCCATTTAAAACTCTTTTGACTACAAATGTTTAATACTCTGTCCTCAAAACAAAGATCACAGGTTGAAACAATGATATCACTATTAGTTGTGAAAATTTTGTTTTGTTTCTGTGAAGCATTTGTATTCCCTTATCTTCTTTCTGTTCCTCTCAGATATATTTCAAATGTTACTTATTTCTTGAACACTTTCTTGGGCTCTGTAATATGTTCCTTGCTTTAGTTTCTTGAACCTTCAGCATCTTCCTTTATAATAATAAAATTCGTTACATTAAGTAATTGTTTTTGTAAGTGGATTGTCCATTGTTAGAATATGTTGAGGTCTACTAAGTAAGGTCTCACAAGTGATATCAATATAATTTACATTGTGGCTCACTGAAAAAGTATGAGTCATTTTTGTAATGATAGTGTTATTTAATAACATATTCCTTAATTTTGTTAATACTGATGATGGGAATAATTGTACAGCAAATTTAGTATCAGTTATTGAATATCAGAATAAGGCTTGGTACATTTTCAGAAAAGAGACTAAAAAGAATATAGATAAGCCAATGTCACATAAAACCAATCAAAATTCCCCAATAGGAGAAAATGATGAAGTATAGGCAAAATGATGAAGTATATATGATCTATAATTTCAGTAGAACAACTATATTGTGCTTTTTAATGTAGTATATAAATATTTATACATGCAGTTAACTAAAGCTATAGAAGTTTCAGAATTTTACATGGCTTACATTTGTTAGGTAACTTTAAGACTAGAAATTTGCTAGTCTTAAAGGAAAAAGGAGATGAAATAAACAAGCAATAATGAGAAATAAACATAACAGGATATATTACCTTCTGTTGATTGTTTCATGATGAAGTTCAGAGAGAGGCCACTAGCTGCTTGCCATGTAAATCTACTAGGCTACTTGAGGCATTTTCAGGAATTTTTTGTTTGTTTGTTTGTTTGTTTCTTTTTTTTTTTTAAGGACTGGACTTTCTAATAGCCCTGGGAATGTTGAGTAGATGTTGGTGTAAACACATCCTATCCTACTTCTGGTTTTCTGATAGTTAGTTGGAGATAAGGGTCTCATGGACTCTCCTGCCCAGGCTAGCTTTGAACTACAATGTGCAGATCTCAGCCTCCTGAGTAGATAGGATTTCAGATATAAGCCACCAACTTCTGGCAAACATTAAAATTTTTGTTACAGGGCTGGGAATATGGCCTAGTGGTAAAGTGCTCGCCTTGTATACATGAAGCCCTGGGCTCAATTCCTCGGCACCACATATATAGAAAAAGCCAGAAGTGGTGCTGTGGCTCAAGTGGTAGATTGCTATCCTTGAGCCAAAAGAAGCCAGGGACAGTGCTCAGGCCCTGAGTTCAAGTCCCAGGACTGCCACCCCCCCCCAAAAAAAAAGACTCAAAATTTTTGTTACAGAAAATAAGAAGGATTCAGTAGAGCTGAGATTATATTAGAGGGGCATCATGAAGTACAAAATTATATTTTTAATGAGGAAATATATGTGCTTAATCTATTGTGCAATGATTCATTGCAGTTAAATTAGGAAAATTAAGAGGGAAATTTTGGAAGATTTTGGAAATAGGTTAGAGAATGATTTCATTGGAGAGCAGGAAAACAAAACTGTGTAAAATTAGTTTGAGATTGGTAAACAATGCTAAGTATTAATGAGTAACTTCTTATTAAAAATACTTTGCTAAATTGTTTCTGGAAGTACTTTTCTAGTGTATAGTACAGAAATAATTTGCAAACAAGTGTGTCCAAGATATGTAAGTCAAAGGGAAAACATAAAAGGATATAGTGACAACAATGCTGATTGTTTAGTATGGCAATGTGCACTGTGGTTCTTCAGAGATCAATGTGAAGTATTAGATGACTATTCCATGTGGATATTAAAGTCACAGAAAAAGCTGTCAAGAACCTAGTAAAAGAGGATAACTGGGGAGAAACAGGAGATACATTAGAAAATGGTAAAAATGAGGGGCCTGGGTGGGAGAGAAAGAAGAGAATGCCCTAGTCAAGTGACATGTGCCTAAAATCCATACAGTTCCTTTTTCAGCAAGAAAGTAAAGCATGCACTGATCCTATCTTTTGTCCATCAGGGGACAGTAGTTATTTGTAACATTCTTCCTTTATAAAGAATCTGATATCTCAGTGTTGATTTTGAAACACTGAAGCCATTGTTTACTGTGCTGTTATTAAAGCCTATTAGACTTAATTTCTTCACTTCATTAATATAATTTTCCCCATTGAAATGTCATTTTAATGGAAAATTAATGTTGGTTTGTGCCAATTTTGCAAATAAATTGCAAACAAAACATATTTTAATATCACAAATAAAGTGCTCAAAATGTATGATTATTTTATTTATTTAATTTTGGTGCTCTAAATATAATGTTTTTCTTTATAAATCAGGAATACTAGATCATAGTCATACAATGTGAAACAAATCTTACCTTAACTAGGTAATGTTGCATATGGGAAAATTCACCTCTAGTCTACAACTTCCACTCTTCAAGTATGACACTGAGTTGGGTACCAGTAATCCTAGGCCACTCAGGAAGCTGTTGTCTGAGGATAGAGATTCAAAACCAGTGGAGGTAGATAAAGCCATGAAAATTTTATCTCTAATTCCCCAGCAAAAATATAGAAGTGAAGATGTGGATCAAGTAGGAGAACACAAGCCTTGCAGGAAAAAGCCAAGTGAGAGCTCAAGTTTCTGACTTCAGGGATTTGTATCAGAACACACACACACACACACACACACACACACACACACACACACACACACACAGAATATGGCACTGTGTGCTCTATATAACTGGTTGTACTCAAGGATGCATGAAGAAGTCGTGAATTGCATGAAATTTTCATTTAGCAAGTCTTAAAAATGAAATATGGTGTAACGCAGTAACTCTGACTTCCCAGAGTACCAAAAACCTCATAACAATAACAAAGCAGCTGAGCTTCAGCAGACTCACTCACTGTGGATGAAGGCCACATATCGAGGCTTACCTCTGGGAGCAATGCATTTTATGAAATGGAGCTCAGTCCATATTCCCTCCAGAAAAGCCAAGGCCATGCCATTATTAGCTCAGTAATGAAACCACGTAACTGCCCTTAGTAGAATTCTTTTATGAGGGCCCTCTATTCAGGAGACGGCTTCCTCAGAGAGCCGTGCTGACATCACAATAGTCCTTATTTCTGTGATTCTAGTGTGTGTCTGTGTGTGGAAGCTTGCCCTTTGGGGATCTTATCTTGTTATTTCACATGTTGTGTTGTGCTGCTCTGCGCAGGAAGGTGATCACATGGCCTAATGGCATAGCTATAGATGCTAATCATATCAAAGCCAAGCTTCTAGAGATGGAGTACTCAGGCAGACTTACTGTTCCACTGTTAACATGGCCTCAAAAGGAAGCATGCTTGCTTTTCAGTTGACTTGCATTTATTGTGGTGAGGATTAATGATAACTACTGCTTTTCTGTGTCTACTGTGATATGCAAGAGAGTTCACAGGTAATGCAAATGTATTTTTCTTTGGGACACTGAATATTGAAGCAAAATCAAATAAAATATTAGCAAAATAGTCTGTATGCTTTTGGGGTTGGGGCAGGCTGCCAATTAATTTACACATGTAATCATTTCTGGCCTTGCCTACCTTTTCTTTTTTCTTAGTTCTGTGGGCCGTTGTTACTGGCCCATTTCTATCTTAAAATCCTTTTTCATGTCTTATTCATTATCTACCCAAGGTGCAGCACTGTGTGGATTCCCAACCCTTCTGCTGCCTCTCCATTGTGACTGTATTGCGATGTAATAGAAAGGTCCTGTCTCTCTTCCCTCTAATTTGACCGATTTATGGGTTCAGCTTCCTTTTGGGTTTCCTGAATTTGGGTTTCTGTTTTATCCCTCCATTTTGCTCTCTATAGCATGTCCTTTAGTTTTCAGAAGATCTCTATATGACCTGAA
The DNA here is from genome assembly GCF_023159225.1 of Perognathus longimembris pacificus. Classification (NCBI taxonomy): domain Eukaryota; kingdom Metazoa; phylum Chordata; class Mammalia; order Rodentia; family Heteromyidae; genus Perognathus; species Perognathus longimembris. Next base: position 24,704,752 of record NC_063169.1, on the reverse strand, counting down.
CTTTTAGAAACTTCCTATTTTCCTGTTAGTGATGGGGACAAAATCTGGATTTAGGCCAAGAGTCCCATATTCCTTTCATCTTGTCTTTATCGTCTGAAGTTACAAGGAAGGGTTTTTTTTGGGTTTTTTTTCCACTCATTGTAATAAGCAGCATAGTTCACCGGGAGACATTAGAGCCACTAATCTTCCAACTCTCCAGATTAACTAAGTTTATCCTGATAACACTAGGATAAACTCAGGGAAGGAATATCTTCCATTTGTATGTCACCTTTTTCTGCTTCACAAGAGTACTTGAAGCTTCACACCACACTGACACACTTCCAAGTTTTTGAATCTATTATCTTGGATCACATCCCTATCAGCTTTTCTAAATCCTTTTGATCCATTAAGAGTGACCTTGTATTCCGACCTCCCCATAGTTATTTAATATTTGTTCTTTCCATAACCAAAGCACTGAGTACTTAATAGACAATGTCCCACCAATAATTTTATGAGAGATCTTAGCATACTTATCTGTCTATTCCATTAGACAAAAAGATTCTTGATCATCTTAACTAGTAAACGTCCATCATTCCATCCCCAGCATCTGCTTCATATAATTTGTATTCTGATTGTGTATTTGAGAACTCTGTAAAACAGAGATGTGAAATGATTTGTCTAAGGTAAAGAGCTTGATGCAGGCCCACTTTATAATTATGTTTTATGACTCTTGAAGAAAACCTGATAACTTCTAGAGAAAGTCAAACATTTTCCAGAACGATATTGACATATTTTGCTTTGTATTCATTCATCTATTCTAGATACTAAGCACTTTGTAAATTCAATAAAATAAAAGTAAAATAAATTATAATGACATAAAATGTCTATAGCTTCCTATTGAGCTTCTTCCTCTGTTACCTCATGCAATTGTTGGGTTCTGTTTCTCTGTTTTACTACTGATATGTCCCTTACAGAGCTCACAGTGCTACTATGTGAAACCAATCATTACCTAGGACACTATGTATATTTATGACTCTTCTGCCTTCAACTCCTTCATGCCTCTGGTTTTTACTTCCTTGCATTCTGCTACTTCCCAGCAAGAAAGTGAAAATGATATATTATCAGATGCAATATCCCTATTGTAATCCTCAAACCAAACTCAACAAGTAATAAGCCCCTCTACATTCTCTAAATAATAGTCAAAGAAATTGTGCACACCACTTTAAGCATGGATAACAAATCTAAATGGACTTTCTTATACACCCAACACAATTCTCTGCCAATCATTAGTCACAGAAAGCTTGATGTCACTGCAAACTCAGAGTTAATTGGGAATAGAATGGGTGGTGTTTATAAATAACATGTGTGTGGCTGGAAAAAAAACCACATATTTTCCATATTTTTAAACTTTTTTAGGGCTAAACATAAATTACTAAGAATCAAATATATCAATAATGATTGGTGTCTACATATTATAATAAATAATGCGATTAATGCTTTTGTGTTGCTATTTCACATGTTTTCATTTCATTCTGAAGCACTTTTTAAGCATTTTTCCTAAGGGACCTCTAGTGATGATGGATCTGTCCAATTTTTTGTTTGTCTAGGGAATGATTTCCTTTTGTTTACAAAGGAAATTTTGTTTGGTTATGATATTATCAAATGGAAATTCTTTGTTTTCAGCCCTTTATAAGTGTTAGTCAGTGGTTACCTAATGGCAGGGTTTCAATTGATTAATCTGCTTATAGTCTATGGAGAATCCCTTGTTTTTATTTATTTACTTGTGGTTATTATTATTATTTTAAATAGTTGTATAAAGGAGTTACTATTTAACAATACAGTTTATGAATACAATATATCTCTACCAATGTTATTTTGTTTTATGTTTTTAATTTGTTGGCAGTACTGGTATTTGAACTCAAGACTTTGTGCTTGGCAAGCAGCTGCTTTACCACTTAAACTATACTTGTAGTCATTAAAAAAAATTTTTTTTCAGGTAGGCCTTGTGTTCTATTTTTTCGGCATGGATCATGGACTCTGCTCCTTCATCTGATTTCTCCTTTGGAGCTGGGATAGAAATACAGACAATACCCAAGCTCTTTGTTAAACTTGCAAACTGCCTGTGCTGTCCTTGAAAATTGATCCTTCTTATCTCTTCCTCTCAAGTTGCTAGGACTACAGACATGAACTCCTATATTCAGTCACTGCCCTCCATACTTTTTGAGACATACTTTTTCTGCAAAGCTCAGACTAAATTAAAAATTGTGACCATCCTCTTTCAGCCTCCCAAGGACTGACATGTGTGACATGTGCCATTATACTCTATTTGGTAATTTACCTTTATTGTACTGTTACTAGAAGTTTCTTTTTGTACTTGACCTTAGGAAATTTCATTATTATCTATTTCAGTGCAGATATCATTATGCTCAATCAGTTTAGTGGTATTTGAGCATTATGGATTAAGATATTCACTTTTTCCTTTCATGTTTGCTATATTTTTCTTTCATTATTTCTTGAAATAATCTTTGTGACATTTCTTTTTGTCTTTCTCCTGTGATTTCCAAAATGTGTGCTTTGTTTCATCTGATGGTTTTCTGTAAGTCAGGAAACTTGTGGTTGTTTCCCAGATAGCAATTGTTTATGTGATTTCTTTCTTACATTCCCCTTTCCTCGCCTGTTGTTTTCAAAATCACATTGTGAGAGCCAAGACTGCTTGGATTTTGTTTCTGAAAGATTTAATCCTGACCTACTTTATCCTTACCTATTTTATGCATCATTTACCTAAACTGTCTTCTCTGCCCTGGGCAACAAATTTGACTATGCCATGTTAGTATTTATTTCTCTAATTACAAGGGAATTAAAGTTCATAATATTCTCTGTGAATTAGTTTTACAGTAGAGTGGTTTACTAGTATTTTAATTCATTATTTTTGATGATCTGTGTGACTTTGGAAGATAGGTGGAAAAATTAGATTTGAGTGTCACCTATTTTATAAGATTGCTTTCTTATATATTAAGAAAATGTATATCTGATTAATACTCTTTGGCTTTATTTGTAGGATTTTATCCTCTTGAATTCCTGATTGCTTCCAATTTCATCAATAATATAGTATATATAATTTGAGAAGACGGCATATGTATTTTTTCCAGAGACATTTGTTTTTACCTTTGATAGGAGCTAGGCTAAGAGTGATAGAATTTTCTTAAAAATACACATTTTCATTTTGATTAACATATACTAATTGTTCATACTAATTGGCTTCCCTGATTCACCACATACACACACCTTAAACTACACCTTTAGCCATTCACTGACTAAATAAGTATGCTTGCACACTTTGCTCCTTTAATCTATTATGGTATGAGAAGGCTTGGTAACTGGTTTTAGTCCCTATAAAGAAAATGTTCTAAAGCATAATGCTTCAGGGTTCTAACCAAAAGTCATTTTAAAAAAAGAAAACAAAACCAGGAACTCTCATAATCTTTCCCTGATTGTAAATTATTTCTTAGTACAAGTTTTCAGTTTCTTACCTTGTACTCATTGCTTCAGGAATCTGAAATCATCTGGAAAGTGTTCCTCAAAACTGTATTTATCTATGCTAACCTTTATAGACAGCTCGTTATCCAGGATCATGTAATTTCTAAATATTGTCCTACTTAAAGTGCTTCATAGAGTTTAGTAGATTTTTTCTACATGTTTTTACAATACATATATAGTTATATATGTGACTTGAAGGCTTAGTATGAAAACATGGTGCACTATTGTTACAAAATCTTAAATGTTTTATCTTATTACTGTTATTGTCAAGGACTGTTGATTGGTATTTCATCTCTACATTGGTTTATATAGCATCACAAAGTAGGTATTACTATTACTGACTTATACTACCAATGTGAATATGGATTACCTGACATAGTTTCCATTCTATTTACTTGGATACCTTACTCTGTGTTCACACCTTATTACCAGCATCATTTTTCATCTCCCTGAGTAATAACTGCTGTAATTTTCTTTGTTGAATTTCTACTATTGGGAAACACTTTGCATTTTTTCCAGAGTGAACACGTCTCTATTTCACTCTTATACTTGAAGTACAGTTTACTTTGTTGTTTTGCATTCTTATTACCATGTGTCCATTAAAACGTTTTTAGTTTTTTAATTTTTCCTATGTGGAATTATTGTGAATTCCCAATCAATGGACTTATGTCTTTCATCCATTTGGAAGAATTTCTCAAAAATCATGTATTTAAATAATTATTTTTCCTGCTTTGTGAAAAGTCTTTCTTTATAGATACGTGTGAAGCCACTTCATTCTGTATTGTTTTTCCCGCCTCTTTTTCCTACTTTTTTTTTTTTTAGCTTTGCTATTATATTTGGATTAAGTTATTCTTGGTGTCTCCCAGGTTGTAAGATCTCTTTTCATTTGGCCCTAATCAAATCAGATTATTACACTAAATAGGCCTTGGTAGACAGACTGCAGTGGTTTTCATTCTACTCCTGCTAGCTAGCAAGTGGTCAGTATAAACAAATATATTTGCCTTTTATTCCCATTTTCTAATTCTATGAAATAATATGTATATACATCTTGGGTTGTTGTAAAGATTGAATTAGTAACTGTAAATTGCTCAGAGGGACTGGCATAGTCAATCCTAACTTTGCTGTTACTTATTTAACTTTCCTGTTAGCATATTCATTTATATTAGAATTTATGCATAAGTGAAAATGGACAATAAAATTTGAGGATTTTAATTTTTCTTTAAGATTTCCATGTGTCTAATATGTTAAAAATTTATTTTATCAGTTCCACAGCTGTGTTCCTAGCTACTCAGCAAGGTGAGATCAGAGGATGACAGTTAGTTCAAAGCCAGCCTAGCCAGGAAACTCCAAGAGACTCTTATTTCCAGCAAACTACAAAAAAACAAAAACTGCAAGTGGCTCTGTGGCTCAAAGGGTAAAGTGCTAGCCTTGAGCAAAATAAAGAAAAAGAAGCTCAGACACAATGCCTAGGCTGTGAGATATATGTAAATGTGTGTGCATATGTGTGTGCACATATATGTGTATATATGTATCTATCACTTGATAATTACTTTTTAATGATTATAGTTCTGAAAAAAATAGCTATGTCGATCATTTATTTTATTGTTTTTGTAAATTTTATGAGTCAACCTAAATTTTGAATTGTTTCTTTTCTTAGAGTTTAAAATTTTTCATTCTTTTTCTCCCATATAAATCTTGGAGAAAAGAATGATATCCTGCTACTTTGATCAATGTTTAAATATGCTACCATCCTGTAATAACTCTCATCTGTCTAGGGTATTTCTTTTCAAATCATAAATCAGATAAAGGTCAATTCATCATTATGAAATTTAAGTGATATATTTACTTTGTGGTAGGCTTAACAAGGTCCCTAAAAGTTACTCTTAGTAGAACATATAATTGTTACCTTACCGAGAACAAGTATCTTTTGGAGGCATAGTTGAAGATTTTGAAATGGGAGAAGTTATCACAGAATATGTGCTTCCCCTAAATTGAATTACATATATCTACATTAGACAGTGGTAGAAAGCTTTACCAATGTAGACATAAGAGGAGAAGGTAACATGAATGGAAGAAGACTGCAATGATATGGCACAAACCAGCAGACAATATAGTCCACCACAGGTGAAGGAGACAAAGAGCATGAGACCCTTTAAGTCTCTGATGGGAGCTAAATCTAATTTCAGCTAAGATTTGTAGCCTCTAGAGAGGCAAGAAAGTAAATTTATGTTGCTTTATGTAGTTTGTAGTCATTTTATAGTTATTACAAAAGCAAGATCGCTATTCAATATCTGTCAAAAACAAATTTTTCTTCTATTACTTGGTGGAATAACAAATGTATTAAGTATCTGTGGATCAAATTTACATTGAACATGCTCTTTGTAAAACATGGTCTATGTAGCTGGGTGCCAATGGCTCATACCTGATTCCTAGCTACTCAGGAGGCTGAGATCTGAGGATCCCAGTTTGAAGCAAGCCTGGGCAGAAAAGTCCCCAAGAAACTCTTATCTCCAATTAACAACTCAAAATCGTGAAATGGAGCTGTGGATTAGTGGTAGAGCTCTATGTAGCCTTGAGCACAAAGAGGCTCAGAGACAGCACCCAGGCCCTGAGTTTGAGACACACAGATAATTCACACACACACATATACACACATACCACCACCACCACCACCACCACCACCAACAACAACAACAACAAAACGAAGCAACATGGTCCGTGTAATTAGGAAAGGGTCATCTTGCTCCTTAACCTTTATTTAGTGTTCCCTTTTCTAGGTCATTCCAATCATTTGGCTGATTTATCTCCCACCTGACCCTTAGTTGTCTAGAGGATTTACAGGTTTTCAAAAATATGTCAGCATGTGATAGGAGCTTCCTAATGTTGATCTTCAAATTGACCATAATGTTTTTGAAATAAGCCACTAGGTTTTGAAAGCGAGTTGAAAATTTGTATTATTTATAATCCTAGACTTTGCTTTTATCCTGGAAAAGTTTAGCTCCAAGCAACATCCAATTACTTGACTAAAGTTTCAAGAGTTATGCCAGTAGTGGGCTCTGCTGCCTTTGATTTGAAAAGGATCTTCTCAGAACCATTGAAAAAGAAGTTTGTTTCTACTTCATACACTAGTCTTCTAAAGGACTTTGATCTCTGTAAAGGTATTCATGGTCCAAATAACCACTACATTCTTAGAGAAATAAACGAGATCTGGATTTAAAATAATTGACACCTAAGGGAAAACTTATATTAAATGTAGTAATCTTTATCCACCATATGAAAGATTTTTTTTAAAAGATCAAACATTAAAGGTGAATAAATCCTTTCTCTGTCTTTAAAATTAGTAATTTGAATACAAATAAAGATGTCTATTCACTATTAAGTAGGAGAGAACTCCATAAACAACAAAGATAGCACTAGTGGAAGTAGTCTGTCAAACTCAGCCACATTTGTAATACACTCTCCCCAACTAAATTCAAAGGAAAGGAAAGGAAAACAGATGGCGCATACAAAGCAGCAGCATATGATGACAAATTTAACAGGCATGTGCATCTTTTACATGGCACTATTTTTTCTCCTAAGTGGAGATAGATGGGTGCATTATTTTGAAAATTAGTAAATCTTGTTTTGAATATAGGGATTCTTATCTGAGTTTATTTTATAGAGAATTTCTTACTAATTAAAAAAATCATTTTTTTCACAATTGCACTTACTTTCATCATACTTTTATATCTTATTATACCTGGAGTTCAAGAAGAAAACTGCTCCTGAATATAAAGAATTGTACTCCTGGGATCTCATTTCAGTTACTAAAAGCCATATGGCTAAAGAATTACTATGTTTCATGCTTTAGAAGTGCAATAGATTACACTTTGGAGAGACACCTAAGGGAAGTATAGGTTCTTCTGAGGAACTGGGATTAAAGTATCACACACAGTAATGAATATGAAGAATAGACCAATGATGCAAATGGAGGAAAACACATTCCTGTGGCTCTTGAGAGGAATAGCAGCACACACTAAGATTTAGCATTATTACATAGTGAATATTTGCTTTAATACAAATATGTGGTGACTGTATCTGTGTTGGTAGTCTTAAAATTGCTTTGCTTTCTGATTTATGTGAACTATGTTCAATAATTGCAGATAGCCAATAAAATGATGGGTAAAATTTTATTTCACTGGCTTGGTATTCTTCCAAACTATGAGCATGGATTTTATATTTTATATATAGAAATAACTATACTTTGTGTAACACAGCATTGGTACCATGTGTATTCACTTGCTAAGGTAACTTTAGCATTAGTGTACATCAAACCAAATCACAGGCAAGCAATTTTCCTTTAAATCTGATACATATGAGCTTGTGCTTTTAACGATATAGCTTCTTGAAGTATGCCAAATGAAGGTATGCTTTGAGAGAATGAATTATTTTCAATAACCATGTTTATAACAGAAGAATGCTTTTCAGTCTTTTGGGGCTAAGGCTGTTTGATCATACCAGTTGTGGGAAACTTTTAAAATAAAAAGAAGTAGGTTCTTAGTGAAAAAGAAAATGTAGGTTCATAATGATCATTTGGAAAGAAAAGAGACAAACAATAAAACCTTGACTAAAGGTTTAAAATGCTGGGAAAATTGTTTTTTCAGAGAGTAGATATATTGTGGGAAAATGAATCAATGGAATCCATGAGCAATGTTATAACTAATTGCCTCTTTTATCTCTTAATTTTCAAAGAATAATTACCTGGCACAAATAAACTTAAACATGACATTTGAATAAACTTCCAGAAGTAAAACTGGAGAAAAAGGAGACCAGATTTCCAAAGGAATCATGTTCTCAAAAATTCAGTCAAGAGCATGAGGGATGACATGTTATTTGATATCTGCTATCTTATTGTCTGAGAACTTCTATTCTATTGTCTACAAAAATTAAAGGAGGTGGTTTAATTGCAAATGGCTGCTTGCTTTTATGTGAAAGCTTAAGTACCTTTAGAAATTATACATTTGAAATATACATTATTTGCCGAAACTAATGCCACTTTTTGATCATTGGAATTTACAGTAGTCATTTCCAGCTATCATGGGAATTTTCTTTGTGTCTGTATTTCCCTCCTTAAATTACCCACACTTTCTGACCCTTTTCTAAGTCCCTGGTAGTAAAACATTACTTAGGAGATCAAACACAGATCATATGAAAGAAACATCTGTTGTAGCTATTGTTTTTCAGAGGCTCAGGTTGCCCAAGAGGTCCACTAGGCAATATTTTCCAATTCTCATAACAATTCTATACAACCGGGGGAACTGGTGATAACAAAGGATAAAAGGCCTTTAATTTAATCTCTGAGATGTGCCTGTCCTGAAGTTATTTGTATTGAAAAGGTTTTGGAAAACAAACCAAAACAAAACAGCAACAAAAAGACCCCACAGTGGCTGAGTTTTTCATTTCTGCTTTGTAAAGCCACCTAGTGCTCAAAATTTATCCTTGAACATGTATTCAAATAGAGCTCAATAGAAGAAGGGATGGAGAAGTTGTTTCTTCAACTGTTCCTTGATTTCTTATTCTTTTCCTTTACTGATTGCTTTAATCCTCAACATTTCTCAAACCCTAGTCTCAAAGCAGAACTCATTTTCCAGGCAGAAGTCATTTGTTCCAGTCCCACATTTCTCTCCTGTTCTGTCTGTGTTCCTTTACTCAGCTTGTCTGGCCTGCCATTTTTCTTGAAGGGAGATCAAACAGAGGAAGGTAACTTATATTCTCATGAAAAGATTTGGTTATGTATGACCTAGGTTCAAACATGCTTCATCTGTTTACACTGAGCTTTCACCAGGTTGATGTTATAGTGGTATTGATGGCAAAGCCATCTGACAATCAATCAATGAAATAATGAAATTTCCTTTATTTTTTAATGAGAATATCCAAAATTAACTAGGAACTTTATCACTTTTGTTAAAAAAATCAATTGAAACCCTTATAATATTGACCAAAATTGCTTTGGGAGGTGTGACAAGAAATGAACAAGAAGTCCTGAACTGTTAGAGAATGGAAACCTCAGTGAAGCATAACTCAGAAGTTCATCATTTATGATCCCCTGGATACTATTGTTATGTCTCATTAACATATATACAATATAGAAAAATTCAGATTTCATCTTAGGTTTGCCATAGCCTTTAAACTGAGCTTAATCTATCAGAAAGATGGAAAAAATCTTAAACAGGAACATTTTTTAACTTTTAATTTAATGATTTTCATCTCATTGTTAATTTAAACTTAAAGTATAATGAAGTTGATTGATTCTTTCACATAGAACCATTAGCATCATCAGTATCTCACTGTTAGCCCCCTTTAAGATACTGTGCTATCTGAAGACACAGTAAAAATCTTGTAGTACTTCAAGGATCAAGAAAAATAGTGTATTCATGGATTACATGGAATAAGAGTAATATGTGAATTGTGTGAAACAGATACTATGTAACCATAAAATTCATTTTGAACAATATGCTTACAGAAGTACTGAAAAATATTGATTCAGAGTTTTCATATATACTACACTCTGATTCTCCAAATCACCTTAACAGTAATCTTAAAGAAACTGTAACTTTATTTGGACGTCACCAATGACTACTAGTGTGTACTTCATATTTTGAGAATTCCACCTAGGAAACCATCTTTCTTTTGATTTCCAGCCATAAGTCTAATACAATCTGTGATAAGTATTTATTCATTCCTGATCCTGATGGCTTTTAATAGTGCTGATGTTATTTTGCAGTATACCCTTTGAGTATAGTAGGATCTTTTCTTAAAATCCACTTTGATTCAAGATACTTAATATATATATATGGCTATACTTTTATGACAAGTATGCCACAGGAATAATTGACATTTATGTGTTTCATTCCAAGGAGATCATGATGGCTTCATTTCTGTAATGTTTGTAAATTGTTAAAAGTTATTATTTCCTTCTTCTTGCTTAAGCTTATTAAATAGATTGAGTCTGAAAATTAATATTATCCAGATCTCCCACAAAGTTTTACTTATCCATAAATCTTTTGTTCTCTCTCTCTCTCTCTCTCTCTCTCTCTCGCTCTCTCTCTCTCTCGCATCTGTTGTGCTGTTGTGGGTCTTGAACTCAGGGCTGGAACGCTGTCCCAGAGTGCTTTTGTGCCACAGTGCCAAGTCCAGTCTTCTGGTGATTAATTGAAGATAAGAATCTCAAAGACTTTCCTGCCCAGGCTGGCTTGGAACCGTCATCCACAATATGAAGAACTCAGCCTCCTGAGTAGCTATGATTATATATGTCAGTCACCAGTGCCCACCTTTATCTGTAAATATTAGTTGCAGTAAATGTTACTATAGTTTCCTAAGGGTAGTTTTCCATATTTCCCCAGTCTATATTTATTAATAGGAAATATCCTGTGAGAATAGTTAATTCTCTCATGTGCACAAACATTTATTTCATGGTTGGTATTCATTTCGTTTAAGAGGTTATATCCCAATAGTATAATTTTTTTCTGAAAATTTTCCAGGTTTGATCAATTGGAGCTCTTTCAGGTTAACTCTTATACAATTTTACTTTTATTTTTAATAATACTTTACCCTCGGTCAATGTAAGATATGTGCTCTTTTTCTTCCCTTGGGCTTTATTTTCAAAATTGGACATTATCTTTCTTGTCTTTCTGTTTATCTTTTGGGGAAAAGCACTCAGTTTCATACCATTAAGTACAACAGCAAACACATTAAGCACACTCAATACAGTTAGCATCAAATTGTCAAAAGAGATACTATCCAGATCAGTTGGACATAATCACATGAATTCTTTACAAGTGATGTGAAGGCCATTGGGGAAAAGCATAGAGATATCGAGAGGAGCACATAGGCTCCCTTGGTGAACTGAAATAAGTACTTTAAATAAATAAGATATAATAAATTCTTTGGTGTGAAGCAGGGAAGAATTTTAAAGCCTTGGGAAAGGGGGAACAATATTGAATTTAACATTAACAATGCCAAATTATATTTCTAAATGGGGTTCTTTATTTAATTACTTAGAATTTATTTACTTTGCCAAGGTATTAATGGGAACTTTAAGGTTAATGAAACATCAGCATCTTGTAAAATGCTGCAATGCTTCTAGCTCTCAATGCTTGGAAGTGTTCTCACCATGAAAAGGGTTTTCTAAAATTCTAAGGTTGTAGTAAGCCCTTTGATGGCAGGTTCCTTCAATAGCATGTTCTTCAAAGTGACAGAGTGAAGATGCTTTGCCCAAGATGCAAAAGGATATTTAGAGATTCTCAAACTATTTTTATATAAGGAACATTGGTGCTGTGATGATAAATTACCATGATAAACACTGTCAATTTCTAAACAGCCAGGCCTAAGTTACTTAAGAGTTATTACGGTAGACCTGACCATAGAGAGTGCTTTGATTTCAAAAGTTGGTAAGAATGACAATAAATGTAGCTAAGATTGCATTCTTAAAAAAATGTAATGATGAATTTTGTTTGACCCAACATATGTGAAAGTATTTTTATTTTAATACTTCCTGGAGGCATATGGGGGCTGAACATACACTTACACTCAGAGACAATGATGAAGAGTGACTTGCACTCCTATTTCCAGGGTAGTATTGGCAGATTTCAGACTCCAGTGTGTAAACATCTATCTGGTCCTTGAAATGGAATGTTTGATATAATGAACAGATTAGATAGAATCCAGGATATCACAATGTAACAGCCAAAATATCCATGATAAAATAAATAGAAATAAAAAATCATTCACTGTTGCAATGACTAGTCCATTTCAGTAGTCCAAACATATTATGAATGAGAAAAGACAATATCAATTCCAAGATGACAAATATGTTAAAATTTCTTGACAAGGATTTAAAAACAATTATAATAAAAAAGCTCATGAACTCAAACAAATGTCTCTTGAAACAAACAAAAATATTAAAAAATAGTGGTGAGCATTGGTTTTCAAGCCTGTAATCCTTGCTTCAGAGGATGCTGAGATCTGAAGTCTACAGTTCAAACCCAGGCCAGGCAGGGAAGTCTGTGAGACTCCCGTCTCCAAATAACCACCAAAAATGCTGGGAGATGTTGGGTGCTGGTGGCTCACGCCTGTAAGATGTGAACCACCAGCACCCAGCATCTTCCATATATATCCTCAGCAAAGAAATAAAGTTTTAAAGAATATCTCTATGGTTTGAATACTGGATGTCCTTCAGTGGCTTTTTGGTTAAAAATTTCCCAAATCCCGTTACTGGAAAGCACCAGGGGCTTCTTAAAGGTGGGTCCTTGCTGGAGGTCTTTGGGGCATTACTTTGCAGGGAACTGTGGGATCTTTCTTTTTGTTTTTCTTCCTAAGGATCACATGAGTGATTTTATTCTGTCATGTGTTATGTTAGTTCTTGTTTTGATATAGGCAATGGGATCAAATCATTGTGGATTGGAATATCCAAAATAGACCAAAATAAAATTTCTCTTTATATATTGATTTTCACTGCTATTTGTGATATTTTCAAGTAACCCAAAATCTGAATGGATAGGTACAACTATCAGTATAATTGAAAAATATTTTAAAAATATTCCATATAATCATTGATTTGTAAAGATTTGTCAGTAGCAAAATAAGTGACTTTTAAGACAAACTAAATTAAGGTACATGCAAGGGGGATGGGTTCCAGTGATATAACTCCATTGAACAACTAACTCTAGAGTTTAACAAAATGAATAGCAGGAAGCTGGGAAGGAGGTAAGGTCAAAGGGAGAAGGTAGACAAATGGAGAGAGGAAGAATGGAGAAATGCAGCCATAGTTTTCAATATATATGTGAAAATGGAACGAGGGCATGGGTGGGAGATATGTGAATGATGTTAATTAAGATGCACTAACTGATGTGAAATGAAATTCCTTTGTACAACAATAGAAAACACATTAAAAATAAAAATGGAAAAAAAAGCAAAACACAAAAAATGACATGTTAAGGCGATTTATGTGAATTGAATAGAGAGATGATAACCTAAGCAAAGAAAGAAAAACCAAAGCAGTGTCTCAGGGACCTGTGGGGAAATGAACAGGCAACCATAATTAGTTGCAGCAGACAGAATTACAATGGGACTGAAGATCATTGGAGAAACAAAGGCCGAAAACCTCCCAAATGGGGCAAAAGAACCCTGTGGATTTCAGAAGCCTAGTGACCCTCCAATAGTGTAATTCAAAAGAGTTCACATCAACCCATATTATAGTTTAAATTTGGAAAATTAAGACAAAGTAGCCCCAGAAAGTAGCCCCAGAGAAATGTGATCAATTCAAAGAAGAATAGTTATTCCTTTCTACATCAGGTACTATTAAAGTAGGAAGAAAATGAAGGAACCCTTTTTGAGTACTTAGAGAAAAGAACTGTGAACTATAATTTTATATCTCATGGTAAATCTTCAAAAGAGAAAAAGAAATCAAGGCATATTTGCAAATAAATAGAAGCTAAAAGAATTTGTTACTAGTAAATCTATCCTTATATAATGACTCAAAAAAGTTCCATAAATAAAATTATAACAGAAAAATCCTTGAAACTTTAAAAAGAAAGGAAGACAAGTGAAATGGTTAAAATAAGAGAAAAAGCAATACCAATCTATTCTTCAGTGTATCTTAAGCCATACTTCAAGGTTTTAAAAAATTAACACCAACTTCTGTGTTACTAAATATCTATTCAGAAAATACTAATTCTGCCTAGAGAGGTTAAAGGAAATGCATTTGGTGATTTACAAAGCAAAGTAAAGATTACTTATTTGGTGAAGTATAAAGAACAGATTTTGATGTTATAGATGACTACTGTAATACTTAAGATTGCCATTAAGAAACTTAAAAATTCAATATTACTACAAGTAAATCAAGATAGAATCTTCCTTCCAAAATGTTAAAATAACAACAGGGACAAGGAGAAAAGACAAAATATTGGGAAGTAGAAGCAATACATAGAAAACCAAATATGGCCAAGTGCTGCTGGCTCATACCTACAATTCTAGTTACTCAAGACACTGAGATCTGAGTTCAAAGCCAGCCCAGGCAGGAAAGTTCATGCTACTCTAACCTCTAATAAACTACTCAGAAAAAGCCAAAAGTGGAGCTGTGGCTCAAGTTGTAGACTATCCTTGAGCTAAACAGTTCAGGGACAGCGCCTAGGACCAGAGTTCAAGCCCCATGGCCAACAAAACATTTCTTAAAAAAATTAAAAAATAAAGAAAAAAAATCTGTCAGATGTTGTTCAAATATGCCAATAATTATCATAAACATAAATAAATGGTCAAAATATATTAATTAAATTGCTTGTAAAAAGTGGAAAAATAAAATATTTTTTACTAGATGATTCAAATATAATAAGTGTCAAGTTAGAAGTAAAACAAAAGAAAAACTGGGGAGATCATTAGATTTTCCCAAAACACATGTTATGATACATTAAAAATGATAAATGGGCCAAAAATTTATAAATATCTGTGTGTGAAATATCTTGTTAAATAGATGGAGAGAAACTTTGTACTTGGAGAAAATGCTTGTAGAGAACATATTAGATGTATCTAGAGTACATAAATAATTCACAAAAGTCAAGATTAAAGAAACAATCCAATTAGAAAATTGGCAATTGCATAAATAGAGGATTCATCATTGCAAAGCTCATGAAAAGTGACTCAACATTAGAGAGAGCAAATTAAAACTGTAATGAAATATCATTATACACATATGACAATGATTAAAAGAAAAATAAAATAAGCTGCACTTGATGCTAGGGATCATAAGGGATTGAAAATAATATGGGCACATTTTTTTTTTTATGAGCAGCAACATTACTACTGAAATATCTGTTATCCAACTCAAGAAAGCCATATGTCAGGACAACTGATCTTGTGGAAATAATCTCCTTGGTGCATCCAGGGCTGTGAGAGCGCCAGTGTTTTCACTCCCAACACCTAAAATGGTTTCCTTGCAGCTCTTGAGATGGTTGAAGTGTGTGTGTTAATGCATTTCACACTCTTCAGCTTAGCATGGCAGCTGTTTGCCCTCTTCTCAACAAAGCAGTTGCTCAAGTGTTTGTCCTCAGGCTTCCTTCAGTGGACACACTCTTACAAATGACCCCCTGGACTGTGGCCATTTCTACAAACCTCCTGTTGGTGACTGAAAGCAATGCAGAACACCCTCATCTCCACCTCGTTGGGGTGCCTGCCATAGGCTTTTTTCTCCTTCTACAATGTCTGGTCTCCTGGGGTAAAATTAATTTAGGCGCCCAGAACTCAAATCTTTCTGACAGTCATTCACTGTTGCCAATTTTTTTTTAACTCTCTTCATCTACTCTGCCATTGTAGACACAGGCCAGTATTTATATGACAGACACCTTTGCAGCCCATAATTCTCTGATGAGGAGTTTCTGGGTCTCTCACGTGTGAAATACATGGATTACAACATAGAACAAATGTTCTCCTCATTTAAGGAAAACTTCTACCCATGTGTGTAAAATTATAGGGATGACCTAAATAGATCATACTTTTACCTTTGCCTAGATATTGTCTTTTGCATGAAAAGGATGAATTATGAAACAAAATTGCTTACCTGTCATGGAGGAAACAACTGCAGAATTCATTTCATTCTATACTTTGTATACTACAATAAAACACTCAGAGAATCTAATGTTTCTGCCTTCTTTTTACTAGTAAGCTATTCCACTTAGCATCAGCTGGTTTTTTATTTCTGCTTTTCTGAATAGTTTCACCATTATAAATAAGTTCTCATGAGTTTAACTGTTTTGGGTGGTTCATGGATTTCATTACAAATGGTTCCATTCAGTATTATTCTAGGAACTAAAATGTCATTGCTGCGCTGGGCCCAAGTGACTCAAGCTTGTAATCCTAGCTACTCAGAAGGCTAAGATCTAAGAATCATAGTTTAAAGTCAGCTTGCACAGGAAACCACATGAGACTCTCCTCTCCAATTAACTACCAAAAAAATTGGAAGTAGATCTATGATTCAAGTGGGAGAATGCTAGCCTTGAGCAAAAATACTCAGCAACAGTGGGCAGGCCTGAGTTGGAGCCCTGAGAGATGGATATTTGGTCAGTCATCAAATTTTCTTTCATAAAATGGCTACCTTTTTTGCAATATTGAAAAATATGCTGTACAACTCATAGTGAATGTGAATCAGTTGATATCCATGATTGAAGAGCAGTAAAATTGCAGTTATGAAGGCAATTATCATAAACTTTCATCTAGAATTTGAACTTTGTGCCAATTCAATGATCTTATCAAAGCTTCTGTTACACTGGTATCATTGTTTTTTTAATTTATAGTGAACCCCTCCAAAGCCCAACTTCTCTATGCTTTATGGCAAGGTAGACAGAAAACTTAATTTTGAGTTATCAAATCGCTTTCCTTTCATAATATTAGTGGTGGAGGTGATTTCTTCCACACACTGGAAGCATTAACATGGCTAACTCATTGACAGTAAAGGGATAGTTGGCATTTCAAGAAAGGCCTTCCTTTTCTGCCTGTACCTCGGTTATCCAGTGGACTCAAGCCAATGTACAATGTGTAACTCCCATTTCATGTAAGAAACTAATTTCAGACACAACCAAGTCAACCAGAATTATAGTGATTTTTTACTTCTCTTCCCATCCCCCAATGCCATAGGTGCTGTCCTGTAAACCCTGACCTGATTTTCCAACATTCTGGCTTGCTGAACTTGATGAACTTGGACACTGCACTCATTCTTGTGGCATTTGTTCCATAATATATTCCCATTAATTTTTTGTGCTTAGCTGGGGGGTTATAAGCTCTTTTGTGTACACATTTGTATCCTTCTCTTTTCTTCTTGTTACAGTATTTTCCTCTCCCTCCTCTCTCCTTCTCCCTTTCTCTCTCTTTCTTTCGCTCCCTCTCTCATTAGTTTATATCCCCCACTGCTTTATGTATAGTCAACTCTTGATCATCTGAGCTAATGGAGGGGAGCATTAGCATGAATGATATCAAAGGACAAATAAATTTCCCAGGGGTTTGCATCAATTCTGTGAAAGCATCTGAGTCCCGGAGGCTGGCATACTGGAATGGAAGAGAACTCAAAGCAGGGAAGCATTTTGAATGAAAGAGTGAGATGTCACATCCTCACCAGGCCGTGAACTACTGCTGCAGCTGCTAGTGAGATTTCCTCCCACTCTGGCCAGGATACTGGGAGAATCTCAAGAGAGAGGAGCTAGGGAGTTTTGGGCATGAATCCTCTTCCACTGGACCTCTTGCTTTTGGCATCAATGCTTAGCTTCGCACTGTATTGCACCAGGACAATGAGAACGCAATAAATGGATGAAAGAGAAGTAACAGGAAATTCTGGCAGAGCAGTGAACAGACAGGGCCTTAGTGAAAAAACAGAGGGAAACACTGTTAGCGAGGTTCTTGCCTTAAGGGAAGAGCATGTTAACTAGATAAAGCATTCTCTGTTTCCTTCAACTCCTGCTTCCAGCTCATAGCAGGTGCTTTATCAGTGTTGGAGGGAGGTGGGCAAACAAGCAAGCAGAGAGAGAAAAGTATGATTAATAAGTGATAGAAACTTCCCACATAGTCCAAAAGCAATTATTCACAAAATTCACTTTTTGTTTGCCTTCCACAGCTACTTCAAAAATAATTATAGGAAGGTTTTCTAAGTATTTGGCTATACATTGTGATTCAACTTTTACATTTTTGTGCTAGGAAAAGCTTCACTCAGCTTCATAACTGGCATTTCACTTCTTGAGTCATGACTCCAGTTTGGTATCTTGCTTTTTAATTGGAGAGGGAGCCTCACAAACTTATCTGTCCAGGCTAGCTCAGAACCACCGTTATCTGATTTCAGCCTCCTGAATACACAGGATTATAGTCATAAATCACATGTGCTTAGCTCCTTCTTGGTTTTTGATGTTGAAGGACAAATTCTTGCAAATTCATATCCATTTAGTCAGATGGTAGTGCTTGCTTGCAATTCCAGCTATTCTGAAGGCAGAGATTGTATGGTCATAAATTTGAGACCAGAGTAGGCAAAGAGGAAGTGAGCTGCCTATCTTTAAAATAGCACTTTAAAGGGTTGAGTTCTTATATTCAAGTGGTTGAGTGCCTACCTGTTGAGTATGGAGCCCGCAATTCATAGTATATATAGCTAATACCAAAATTTAAAGCCAGGCATGGATGCCTTATGCCCATAATTCTAGCTACTCAGAAGGCTGAGAACTGAGCACTGAGATTCAAAGCCATCCACGAAAGACAAATATGCTACTCTTATCTCCAATTAACTTCCAATTCCCTGGAATTGGAGGGATGGCTCCAGTGGTATAGTACAAGCTATGGAAAGCATGGGGCTCTGAATTCAAGTCCCAGGACTTGCACCACACACACACACACACACAAACACACACACACACACACACACACACACATACACAGTGTGGGTTTGGTATGTGGCTATACAGTGCTTGTCTAGTAAATGAGTTCCTGAGTTCAAGTCCCAGCACCAGAAAAATAATCTGTATCTGTATGAACTTTCTCTGAACACCCAGTCTATTCTATTTCAACTTGTTTAGGATTTATGAAATATTTGTTGTGTTTACCTGACCTATGTGTAACAGAGGCCCATAGTTGCTAAGTTTTTTTTTTCTTGACGTCATCCAGCTAGTAAATATATAACTGAACTTGAATTCTTTTTCCTTCAGTTACACTAGACTTCATTCTACATGGTTGTACTTCCTGATAATAACAATGAACCTTCTTACTAATCTAGTCAGGTGACTATCCTTACCTCCACACAGACAAGCCAAGATCCGTGGCTTCCTGCCATGTACTTCAGATTTGAAGTCTATGTTTCTGAACTGTGTCTACTGTTTTTCACAACAATAGGCTTTCTCTATGTCATATTCATTTATCCAAGCACCTCATACTTTACTGTAAATTATTCCTAAAACCTTTATTCACTGTAATAATAATTGTATTATTCGTAGCAGGGCATATATATTTGTTTTTCTCTCTTTCTCTCTCTCTATATGTATAAAGAAATATGTAAAATGCTTATGCATCTGCATTCACACACATACACATGTATTTCTCTCACACTCTCACACATATGCATACACACAAATATATATTACTGCAACAAAGTACCACTTTCTATTACAAAAGAAGTCCAACTTGCAATAATGCTTACAGAAAACATTCCTGAGGAAACATAAGCTATCGCTAGCATTAACAGCTTGTTATTTTATACTAGATAAGACCAAATAGAAACAGAAACTGCTTTAGAAATTTGCTTTCTTTTCCATGTGAAAATTAAACTCAAACTGAAAGGTATCAGCATAAGCTTTACTATTAAGGTCTGGGAAGGTAAGAAGCACTATCAATCCATTGATCTTTTAATTTATAGAAGGTTGGGAGAAGCTTGTGTTATGGTGCAGTTTACAAAATGAACTCCAGGAAATGGAAACAAGAGGCATTTTCTTTTCCTCTGTTGCTGTTTTTTTTTTCTCTTTATTGTCAAAGTGAAGTACAGAGGGGCTACAGTTTCATATGTAAGGCAGTGAGTACGTTTCTTATCCAACTTGTTACCTTTTCCTTTTGTCTCATTTGTTCCTTTACCTGTCTTTGGGAGGGGTAGGGAGGGGACCACAGAAATGGAGGGACGGTCACCAAATGCAGCAGTGATACTCACTAAACATTATGATGAAATTGAGTTATATAACGTGTGGGTGAGGACAGGAAGGAAAAATGGGAGGGCGAGAAAGGGAAAGGGTGACATTTTCCAAAAAAGAAATGTACTTTTTATCTGACTTATGTGAGTGCAATCCTTCTATAATCACCTTTACAATAACAAAAGAATATTTTTTAAAAATACAAAGCAATTCCCCTTTGAATACTATTGGTTTTCCTTGTCTCTGATAATCATATCAGTGAAAGGGCAAAGGGCATGCCTTTAGGAAAAGTAGAGAGATGTTGTCAGTCCATCTGGCAAGTAGGCTTGTCCATTGTCTCCATGGGCACAGAAAGGAAAATGGCTGCATATTTCAGGAAGGAAGTGGCTGAGACGTGGGGTTGTGCAGAATTCTACGGTTCCTTGTCCACGGTATGTCGTTGCCCCTGGCGCCTTATCTGGTGGCCTCTTTCTCACCAGCCCAGGTGTCAAAGGACAGAGCTCTCTTGCGCACAACCTATCCTGCCTCTAGTAGTGAAGGAAGGGTTTGGAAAAAAAAAAGTCCTAAAATGAGAAGGAGATAGATAATCCCTCAGAAATCCCATCTCTTTCCAGGTTCTCCTGGCATAGTCAATTGAACGAAAGGCTTCAGAAAGTGGGAATCCTCGTTCCTTCAGAATCTATGCATGCTGATCAAGTTGGCATCTCTTTATTGCTCCTTGGCACCAGATGTAGCCCAAGTAAAGAATATATTGAAATGATACATGTGACCTTGTGAGAGCCACTTAGGAAACTCCTGCCAGAAACCTGCATTCTGAGAATTGACAGATCTATAGTAGGCCTTCTACAGATCCATTCTTCCATGCAAGAAAGAGCGGAGGCAAGAGGTGACTAGTTTTGAGAGTAACTATTGCTTAAATCAACTTTCTGTTTCCATGATTTGATAACTACTTAACTGGCACCAACTGGGAAGTGCTAGAACTAAGCTTTTGGGAGATGTATGGGTCTCACATCTTGGTACTGATCTTACCTGCTAGGATACCCCATCAGGCTTACAGGTTTAAATTCTCTAGATTATCTCTCAACATAGAAGCTGTTTCTCCTGACTTTCCTTCAAGGTCATCAGGTTTTCTTTGTACTCAGACATCCTTTCAAAATTTTCTGCTTTCTTTTTGATATTACTCCTTTTCAATTTATTTATGTGTGACAGCCTCAATCATCCAGTTATCAATTCAGTAAAATCTGTCTTGCAGAATGTCCATTTTATCATTCAAGCCTGAAATCTGTTCTGCAATCCTTTTATTTCCCTACTGAATTGCTTTCAAAGCCCTCTGGGGAGCTGGCCTGCAAAAATAGAGAATTCTCACATTGTTTCCATGAAAGGTGCTATATAACCACACAGCAGGATCATTGTTCCCTTTCCTCTTTCATTTTGGTCACCCTGACTGATCAGCTCTGCATTGCCAGCACAGTGGCCTTTTTTTTTTTTTTCATCTTAATTTTATTCACTGCTGTGGTTACTTTCTTTCAGGGACATCAGATAGGTGTTAAGTAAAAGATAGGCATAGGTGTTACAAGGAAAGTCCAGGTGACTCCCTTCCCTTGTTACTTATTTCTAACACCAGCTGGCTATTCAGCTGAGCACTGCCCTCCCTGGTCCTTCCCAAACTATCTTCCATTTCTCACAGTTTCTGCTTTTTGCATTAGAACAAACCTAACCCAATCAAGGCAAACTGCAAAATTAAATTAATTTAACTCATTCATCTAGGTGTTTAATGTAATATTTTGACAGATCTGCATAAACTGAACTTCCTAAATTTTGCATAAGGGAATAAAATTGATGGATTCAACTTCATTTCTGTTGGTGAAATGCAGGGATTTGTAATCCATCAGTGGTTCTCCCTAATGTACCATCCAGACAGCTCACGCTGCCTTCCATTGGCATTAAGTGCAAACACCTCAGCTTAAATAATGGTGTCTACGTACTAAGCAAAAACCAGTTTTAAATGAGGATTTGACATTAAGTCGATGCTGAAAAACAAACTGAATCTTAAAAAAGAGGAGCAGATTAGAGTTGTGCTGTTTTTAACTCAAGAAGGGGGATTGATGTACCATGTAGGAAAACATTAACTATTAAAGACAAAGCAATAAAAACTCACTGAAGTCTTAGTGGCTGTGGGGTGTGCATGGCATGTATTGATATGTCTAAATGTTGGCTGTGGGTACACAATTGTATGTTTTAGTGAATGTGCACATGCAAGGTTTTATTTTTCTACAGGATTTGCTGGTATAATTGATTGAGATTGTTGAAACAGAAAATAATGAATAAATAATGACAGGCCAGTGGAAGGGCCCTAAAATACTTCTCAGAGACAGGTAAGGATGAACTTAATAGGGATAGGCCTACTAAGCTTTTTCATAATTGTTCAAATAAATATATAATGCTCTAATCACAGAAAGGATATGAAAATTTCCAAACCATTTTCTTCCATCCTTTTATAACATGTATTCTGCTCATGGTCATATGGAAAATTCCAGGTTGAGGATTATTCCCTCAATCAAAAACAATCTTTTAAAGTGAAGATATTTGAGGGCCATTTGAGTTAGTCAAGCATGAAAGCACACACATGTGTTAGTATGAATACACACACAGGCATGCACACACATGTGAGATTTACAGGCTGATCTTGAACTTTAGATGGCAAGTACCTGATTCACCTCAGCTTTTTGAGTAGGTGTATGATAGACAAATGCCACTCTGTTGGTTATAACCCTAAACACCCTGGCTATTTTGATCTATGAAATGTTCAACAAGAATCAGCTTCATGAACTACACATAGCAACAGTATTCTCCATCTGTTCAATTTATAATAATTTAAATATAAGGGTATCACAGAATATAAATATAAAATATATAAAATAAAGCACCACAGAGTTTTTTTGGCTTAAAGAACCTGTATTCCACAAAAATCTAAAATGTTTAATATTACTCTTTCTCTGATCCCTTACAGAAGGGATCAAGGGAATTATTTTTGTTTTTGTTTGTTTATGTCACTCACAACTACATTTGACAGGGAGGTGAAATGAGTTGATTCTAAGATGGATTTTGACTTCATGAGAGTTAAAATGTAGAGAAAATTGTGTATTTTAAAAGTGATAAAATAACTTCTCATAGATATCAAATCCAGCCAAGTCATTTTACAATGAATGATTTTAAGGTACAGAGTGCCTGCAGGTTGCATAGTTCCTTAATAATTCAGCCTAATACATTCTTTAACCACCTGCTCTGTTTTTCTTATGATGCCCTGTAACCTGCCCTTTGGCCTTTCCCCCTTATACTATTCTTAGAAGTTAATAAAGCTTTCATAGCAAATAAGCAGCAAAGACACACACACACACACACACACACACACACACACACACACAGAGGATATGAATATAGAATTTTGTAATACTACCACCCAAACTGCAAGTTAAATGCTAACATTAGATATTTATTGATATTATCTGTTTACCTAGTTCTAAGTTTTCCGATTCCATGCTTTCAGGAATTACCTTTCTTCCACTTATTATATTTTCCCTTTAGTATTTTTGAGCATCTGCTTCATGTCAGTAACTGTGCCGTGCACTGGGGATGCAGCATAATTCTGTGCTTCAAGGATAATTATTCAAGTGATTATGTATTTGCAATCATGGTAAGTGCAATGGGAAAAAGTTGCATCTTTTGTGAATATAGAACAGGGAGATATGATTTAGATTTCTATGAAAAAGTGTTATTCGATCTGACACCTGAAGGCAGAAGCTGGATAGATAAACAGGGTTCAATCTGTAGACAAAATAAAACTTGAGTTGATGGTCTTCTGACATAAACATTCATGTGTCTCTGGAATAAACATAGAGACCTCTATCAGGGATATGTCTAGAAAAATTCTATGACAAATAGAATAGAACACCATTTTTTAAAATGTCTGGCACCAATAGTCAAACCTGAGTAAATGTATTATTTCTGTGAGTAGAGAAATAAGGATAAGAAGTGACTTGAGACATTTTGTCTTCATTTTTCCCCTTTTATATCTGCAGCCCTTATCTGATTGGTCCTGAATGTTTTACTCTCTAGTTAAAAGAGTCCAGAGGAATGAAATCAAGAAAACTGGAGAAATAGTAAAGCATTCAACAGCATTGAGATAAAATTGGAGAGACATGTACTAAAACCTTCAAGGAGGACTGAGGAAAGTACCATAACCTGCCTTTTACTGATAAAGCTAGAGAGCCTAACTTCATATCTACCACTTCCCTTCTTGTTCTTTGGGTCTACTTGTGTGTAGACTGTTGGGCTAAAGTGACTAATACTTATGGAGTGCTAGCAGTGAGTTAGATTCTTGCCATCCAAAATGTGTTCTCTAACCACATGTGAGTACTGAGTACTTATATAATTTGAGAAATGACAGGCTATACACTGGATCTTTAAGGCAACTTTTAAGAAGACTATGGGAGGAAATATCTCTTGATTTACTAAAATTGATGTTGAGATAATGATGTTTTTGATCCATTAGGTTAAATAAGTGGCAGAGAATGTGGCTTAGTGGTAGAGTGCTTGCTTAACATGCATGAAGCCCTGGGATTGATTCCTCAGCACCACTTAAACAGCAAAGCCAGAAATGGTGCTGTGGCTCAAGTGGTAGAATGTTAGCCTGGAGCAAAAAGAAACCAGGGACAGTTCTCAGGCCCTGGGTCCAAGCCCCAGGATTGGCAAAAAAAATATGTATAGGTTAACATAATAATGTTATTTAAATAAATTTTACCTACCTTTTTATAAACTTTAAAATATGGCTGTTGGGAAATTTAAAATGACACATACTTCTTATATAAAATTTTATTGGAAGTTATTGGCTATTTACATTTGGCCTTTTATATTCATGTGTTCTGCATCTGCAAATCAATCAAGACTCTAGGTCCAAATATTTTGAAAAAATATCATTATTAGTCAATGAGACATTTCTTGTCATTTCTCTCAGCAATATTTACTAAGAATTTATGCTATATTGTACATTGTAAACAGTGTAGAGAACATTGAACATATATGGGAGCGTGTCTGTCTGTGGATTTTGTGCAAATACTACATTATTATATGTGAGAGACTGGAACATCCTCAGAATCTCGTGTCCTTGGAGGTCCTGAACCAATCTCTATGAACAAGGAGTTACTCCACTAAGTAGCACAGCGCCTCACACGATGTCTGAGCTCTCATGATGCCCATATTCCTCTTGGAAAGACAGACACTGGCTCAGACTAAAGCCTACATTCTATCAAAAATGATAAAGTATGAGAGAGAATAAGGAGAGTTGGAACAAGAGCTTTCCAGGCATAAACATGGAGAACTAGATGGGAGTAGAGCCACTGTAAACTGGGATTCAGTGAGGAAAAAGAGGAGAGTGTGAAGTTGTCATATTACAAAGGTATTTACAAGCCAAGGATAGGACTGGAGATCTTATTTTGAAATATGTGGTATAGCAGGTTAAATTTAAAGGTGTAGTGATCTCTCCCTTCACATACTAACACAGCTCTGGGGGACAGTAGAGCTCTTTCCCATTATGAATTTGGTGCCATTTACGGCTTTTTGACTGATAAAAGGCAATCACATACACACTGTATGTCTTCTTTCTCTTTTGAGATAACAAGCCTTGCATGACATTCCACTCTTAAAACGTTACCATCAGGGCACTAGTGACTCACACCTGTAATTCTAGCTAAGCAAGTAGGCTAAAATCTGAGGGTCATGGTTCAAAGCCAGCCAGGGCAGTAAAGTTCATGAGACTCTTATCTCTAATGAACTTCCTAAAAGTCTGGAGTGAAGCTTTGGCTTAAGTGGCATATTGCTAACCTTGAGCAAAAAGCTCAGAGACACTGACCTAGCTCTGAGTTCAAGTCCTAGAACTGGCATGCATGCACACATGCACATAGTCATGCATGCCTGAGTGGCATGTGTGCACACATGCGCGCACACACACAGAGATTATAAAAAAACTTGGTCAACCATATAAACTTGAATTTGCAACAATACAGGCACATATGATCACAAAATAGCATTCTTCACATTATTGGGGAAAACTAGTATTATATGTAAGATGGTTTTGGTATATTGACTAAAGAAGTCCAAGTGAAATATAATTCTCCTCTACCACTGAACAAAAATAAGCTTTCAAGAATTATATTAAGATGGGAAAAGTTGTTAAATTTAGCTACAAAATGATCTTCAATTTCCTAATTCTAATTCTAATACCATACACAGTTTCCAATATACTCAGATAAGATTACAGAGATAGTGTAGATACAATCACAAGAAGGTGATACAAGAACATCATCAATAGTAGAAGCTACAGATACACATGGGATGTTGAAAGTAGTTACAACTGTGATATAACAATCATTTACTACAAAATGATCTTCAAAACAAACTTTCCTTATAGATGCGTGGAACTTTATTTGGATGGTGAAGCTTTATAATCTTCGGTGGAAGGAATAAAAAACAAGACAAAAATGTTCTATTTTAAATTACTGATATAAAACAAGAAGAAGTTGCATAAAATTTGAAACATATTACTTTCAAAAAACATTTTCTTCTTTGGGGGGTCATTGCTTCTGCTCTACTGTGGTAACCAGCTCTGGAGCATTGGCAATGCTAATTTATAGCTGAATGAAAATTACAGGTCTCAGCAATTCACTATATTATTCTTATTTTTCAGATTCATTTTTATAAAAGATCCACAAATGAATGAATGTCTTAATTACACTCATAAAAGTAACTTTTGAGTGATTACTGCACAGAAAATACATAGTAAAAGTGTGAACATTTCTCACACAGAAAATGGTTATTAAATAATGCAGTTTAGAATAGATTCTAGTCAATATTCATTACTGTTTAAACAATAATGATATGCTTAATTTTTTGTTATTTAAAGGTTATGTCAGATGATGAGTACATTTCTTTTTGAAAAATTTCACCCCTTCCTTTGATCTCTCTTAATTTTTCCCTCTAGTACCCAACCAGAGTTGTGTTGTTCATTTTCTACATAGCGTGTAGTGTTCCTCCCCAAAAAGCTTCTTTCTCTGGTCTCATTGTGTGTACATGACTACAATATTATACCATTTATCATGTCCCTGTGCATTTTAGATATAGCTTCCACATATGAGAGGAAACGTGTTGTTTACCTCTCTGTGCTTGCTTATTTTTTCTAATGGTTGTATAAAAATACCGTTGTGTAAAGGTATCACATTTAATGGATCCACTCATCTGTTCTAGAACATCTGGGTTGTTTCTGTACCTTGGTTTTTGTGAATAGTGCAGCAATGAACATTAAAATACAAGTGACTTCATCATATCCTGGCTTGTGATGTTCTGGGTAGATTCCCAGGAGTGGTATTGTTGGGTTGTAGGGAGGGTCTATGTTTAATTTTTGGAGGAACCTCCAGACTGCTTTTCAGAGTTGTTGTACTAGGTTACATTCCCACTAACAGTGTAAAAGTGTTTCTTTTTCCCCACACCCCAGCCAATATTTGTTGTCATTGTTTTTATTTTTGATTTTAGCCAATATAATAGTGGTGGGATGGAATCTCAGAGTTGTTTAATTTACGTTTTGTTCTTGGCCCGGGATTTATCATAAGTCTTATCAACTCATTACATTATTCCTAATTTTGAGTTTGTTTCTGCAAAGATCCACAAATGAATGAATGTCTTAATAGCATTCATGAGAGTAACTTTTGATCATCTCATAGAAAATACACAGTGTTTGAGCACTTTATCACAAACACAGGAGTAAATCCTTGTTAAAGAATATAATTTAGAACAAATTCAATATTCATTACTGTTTAAGCAATAATTGTTTCCTTCATAGAAAATGGACAAGTAAATTGAAATATATAGATGTAGTATGTCTTTTATATGCACTAGAAATCTAAGATGAATTTGCCTTTACTTCCACACAAACCAGAATTAATCCATTAATCTGTTTGTTTCTGTGTTAATAGTTCAGCAGATGGAACTCAGGGCTTGGATACAGTCTGTGATTGTTTATGCTCAAGGCCAGTGCTCTACCACTTGAGCCACAGCTCCATTTCTGGGTTTATGGTTGGAAATGCGTCTCCCAGACTTTGCTGATAGTTCTGGCTTCAAACTGTGATCCTCAGATTTCAGCCTCCTGAGTAGCTAGGCTTACAAGTGGGAGCCACTGAAATCGCACTTCAATCTTTTGTTTTTAAAGTCTGAAGTACTTGCTATAAATCTAGAAATACTGAAAATTACCAGTACCAAAATCAATTTCAAATAGTTCAAGCTTGTTGCCAAATGTTGTGACTATCTTAGCATTGAGAGAAAAGCTCAGAGACAGTATACCAATCCTGAGTTCACGTCCCAGCTCTAACACCAAAAATAAGTAAGTAAATAGAAATGTCATTTGCATGCCAACTTTTAAGAAAATATTTTCTCAATACTTACTTAGGAACAGATTACATATTTATGTTCTCAATAACAAATTCTAAGAGTTGGATTTAAAATTTGGATTGGTCTGTGCCCGATTGAGGGATTCATTTGAAATCATTATGGAACTTGATATGGAAAAAGGGTTATTTGAGCTAAGCCAAAAATTTTAGACCAAACTACAGTTAATATACATTTTATTATCATTAAGTACTTAAGGAATTGTTATTGAAGAAGTAGTTTATGAATACATCTTATTTATCTTAATTAGCTTAATTATGAAATGATTTTTAACCCATTTAATACTCATATACATATTTTGCCAGTACTTCTGGTTCTTTTTAGTATAAATTTGAAAGTATTTTTGATTTTTAAATAAAGTTTGATCAAGTGTAGCATAACTCTTTAACAAACTATAGGAGTTATAGTGGTCCTTTTATATTCTTAGATACAAGTATTCTTAAATTAATGGAATGGTACTATGGAAAGTCATTCCAAAACCATTTAATATTTGATATATCTAAAATGTGTTTTCTTATTTTACAAGTTAAGAAATCAGTGTTATGAAAACTATATATTGGATTTATCTAGATTATTTATGAGATTTTTTAAAAGAAATGTTCCTAATGATTTACTTCATAACTGCCATACAACCTTTAATTTCTGTTCTTTTCTCCATGCATCATGTATTCTCCTTTATCTAAGGAAGGATACTGTCTGCATCTGTTTTTAATTATCATTCTTGGATATGTGATGTGGTTCAGGATAGGGAGTATGTTTCTGGTGGCACTTCATTGGTGCTATATTCTATACCATAGGTTATTCAATTGTTTTGAAATTATAGTTTTGAACAAGGGCCAGATCATTCATTATGACCATTTATACTAGTTTTAAACTTTCTTTATCTCTATATATTTCATTTTATTGTAAATGTGATGTATAGAGGGGTTACAAGAGTCAAGTAATGAGTAAATTTCCTTTTGAGCAGTCTCACCTCATTCCCCCTACTCTCCCAGTTTTTTTCCAGCTCAATTTCCCTCCCACCAAAGTTATATAGTTCATTTCAACATAGTGGCTAGTAGATTTCACTGCTGAATTCGTTCACCCTTTGTCCCACTGTTTCTGTGCTTCCCTTTATAAACAGTGACAGAAGTGAGTAAATCAAAGGGAAAAAAAAAACAAAAGAAGAAAAGAAAAAGAGGGCTGAGGATATGGCCTAGTGGCAAGAGAGCTTGCCTCGTATACATGAGGCCCTAGGTTTGATTCCCCAGCACCACATATACAGAAAACGGCCAGAAGTGGCTCTGTGGCTCAAGTGGCAGAGTGCTAGCCTAGAGCAAAAGGAAGCCAGGGACAGTGCTCAGGCCCTGAGTCCAAGGCCCAGGACTGGTTAAAAAAAAAAAAAAAGAAAAAGAGAAGGAAAAAGAAGAACTGCAAACAGTGAAATATAATCAAAATGGCAATATTGCCAAAGGCTATCTACAAATTCAATGCAATACCCATTAATATCCCAACACCATTCTTTAATGAAATAGAGGAAGCAATCCAGAAATTCATATGGAACAATAAAAGACCTAGAATAGCAAAAACACTCCTAAGCAGAAAGAACAGTGCTGGAGGAATTACAATACCCAACTTCAAGCTGTATTATAAAGCTATAGTAATAAAAACAGCTTGGTATTGGCACCGGAACAGGCCTGAAGACCAATGGAACAGAATTGAAGACCCAGAATTAAACCCACAGAACTATGCATACTTAATCTTTGATAAAGGAGCTAAAACAATAGTATGGAAGAAAGATAGCCTCTTTAACAAGTGGTGCTGGCAAAACTGGCTCAACACATGCAACAAACTAAAACTAGATCCTTATATATCACCCTGCACCAAAATCAATTCCAAATGGATTAAAGACCTTGAAATCAAAACAGGCACCCTGAAGACACTAAAG
Organism: Perognathus longimembris pacificus; assembly: GCF_023159225.1. Taxonomy (NCBI): domain Eukaryota; kingdom Metazoa; phylum Chordata; class Mammalia; order Rodentia; family Heteromyidae; genus Perognathus; species Perognathus longimembris. Next base: position 24,674,143 of record NC_063169.1, on the reverse strand, counting down.
GAAGGAGTAGGAGAAACACTTGGGCTCCTTGGCACAGGACAGAACTTCCTTAACAAAGACCCTGAAAGGCTACAAATCAAAGAAAGGTTGGACAAATGGGATTGCATCAAACTCCAGAGCTTCTGCACGGCAAAGGACATAGCTCTCAAGATAAACAGAAAGCCCACAGACTGGGAGAAAATCTTTACCGGACATTCAACAGACAAAGGCCTCATCTCTAAAATATATGCAGAACTAAAAAAATTACCTTCTTCCAAAACAAAACTGCAAAGAACCAATAGCCCCCTCATCAAGTGGGCTAAAGACTTACAAAGAAACTTCTCTGATGAGGAAACGAGAATGGCCAATAGACATATGAAAAAATGCTCTACATCACTGGCCATAAAGGAAATGCAAATCAAAACAACATTGAGATTCCATCTCACCCCAGCAAGAATGTCATATATCAAGAAAACTAATAATAACAATTGTTGGAGGGGATGTGGCCAAAAGGGAACCCTACTTCATTGTTGGTGGGAATGTAAACTGGTTCAGCCACTCTGGCAAGCAGTATGGAGATTCCTCAGAAGGCTCAATATAGAACTCCCCTATGACCCAGCAGCCCCACTGTTGGGTATCTATCCAAAAGACCACAAACAAAATCACAGTAATGCCACCAGCACAACAATGTTCATCGCAGCACAATTTGTCATAGCGAGAAGCTGGAACCAACCCAGATGCCCCTCCATAGATGAATGGATCAGGAAAATGTGGTACATTTACACAATGGAATTTTATGCCTCTATCAGAAAGAATGACATTGTTCCATTTGTAAGGAAATGGAAGGACTTGGAAAAAGTTATACTAAGTGAAGTGAGCCAGACCCAAAGAAACATGGACTCTATGGCCTCCCTTATTGGGAATAATTAGTACAGGTTTAGGCAAGCCATAGCAGAGCATCACAAGGCCCAATAGCTATACCCTTAGAAACACATAAGATGATGCTAAGTGAAATGAACTCCATGATATGGAAACACAGTTATAACTACTTTCAACGTCCTATGTGTATGTGTAGTTTCTATTATTGATGATGTTTTGTATCACCTTCCTATGTTTGTACCTACACTATCTCTGTAATCTTATCTGAGTATATTGGAAACCGTGTTTACTGGTATTGGAAGTAGGAAATTCAAAGGGAATACCAAATTCGAGAGACACAGGGTAAAAAAAGAGAAATAACTACACAAGCAATACTTGCAAAACTGTTTGGTGTAAGTGAACTGAACAACTGGAGGGGGGAGGGAAAGGGGGGGAGGGAGGGGGGCATGAGGGACAAGGCAACAAACAGTACAAGAAATGTATCCAATGCCCAACGTATGATACTGTAACCTCTCTGTACGTCAGTTTGATAATAAAAATTTGAGGAAAAAAAAAAAACACATTAAATCCAAAAAAAGAAAAAAAAAAAAAAAAGAAAAACTTCTTGATTCCATTTCTTGGAGTTCATCATGGTAAGCATCATTTTATATGATCTTAGGCACATAGTTATTGAGCCTCCTCAAGATATCCTCCTTTGTTCTGATTGTGTGAATGTTTAAAATGCTGTTTAAATAATCATGTTCAGGTGTAATTATTTGTCTTTTACTGTCCATTGGGTTAACTTGTAGATATATAGGTACATTCTAACTGTTACACATGAGGGAAGCCATGCAACCTATGTTTCTTTGGGTCTGGCTTACTTTGCTTAGTATGATTTTTTCCAAGTCTTTCCATTACCTTATGAATGGGGCAATGTTATTCTTTCTAATGAAGCATAGAATTCTGATATATATATATATACATACATATATATGTATACATATATACGTACATATGTATATACATACATATATATGTATGTATATATATATATATATCAGATCTTTTTGATCCATTCATCCACTGAGGTGCATCTGGGTTGATTCTGTAACTTGGCTATAGTGGTGAATGATGTTGCAATGAACATGGTTTTCCTGGTAGCTTCAGTGTAGCCTGGTTTGTGAACAAATGGATAGATGCCCAGGTGTGGGATTGCTGGGTTATAGGGAAGCTCTATGTTCAGTCTTTTGAAGAATCTCCATAGTGCTTTCCAGAATGTTTGAACCAGTTGACATCCCCACTAACAGTGCAGTAGCATTTCCTTTTGTCCAGATCCCTGCCAGCATCTGTTATTGTTAGTTGATAATAGGCATTGTAACTGGGGAGAAGTGGAATCTTAATGTTTTGATTGGTGTTTCTTTTATGGCTAGAGATGCTGAACATTTCTTCATATGTCTGTTGGCCATTCTTAGTTCTTCTTTTGGAGAATTCTCTCTTTAAATCTTTAGCCCATTTATAAACTGTTGTTCCTTTGTGGGTTTGTTTTGGGACATTTTAATTTTTGAGCTGTAAGTATATTTTATATATGAGTCCCTTATCTGAGACCCTTGTATATGGGCTATTTGTCTCACTAGCTATATCCTTTGAGATGCAGAAATTCTTCAGTTGGATGCCATCTCATTTGTCCAGTTTTTCTTTGATTTGTTGTGATTTTAAATCTTTACTGAGGAAGTTTGGATATGTAGCAGGAGACCTACTGTTTCCCCTATCTCTTCCTGTAATAGTTTCAGGGTATCTGGTCTTACACTGAGGTCTTTGATCCATGTGGAATTGATTCTGTGCAGGGTGATATATAAGGATCTAACTGCAGTTAACTTATTCATAACACTGTTTTTACTCATTGTTTCCATTACTTCACAACGATGACTTACCTTGTTTTATCATCTATATTTCAATTTAGTTACTTCCTCTTTCCATTACTTTAAGAGTGATCTTGCAGACAATGCACAAAGCTGCATGCCAGTAATTCTAGTACTCCAGAGGCAAAGGCAAGACATACAAGGCTAGCTTGTACTACATAGCAAGAACCTGTAATTAAGTTTAAAAAATACAAAAATAGTGTCTTTTTATTGTCAGTTTAGAACACATGTCTATCTTTTCTCATTCATTTTCTTTGACCTTCTTGTATGGAATATCTTTTATATTACTTACTTGGGATCTCAATAGATTCATAATTAGAAAGACTATAAAAATATATAGGGTAATAGTGTAGTTATGACTGTACTTTATTGTACTTTAATTTCCTGATATATTTAAATATATATTTAGAATTGATATTTGGAAGGCAAGCAGATCTATTACATATTTGTTTCTCAAAAGGCAGTTCAGGAAGGCATGACATTGTACAAACAGAAATGTACTTTTTCCTGACTTAAGTAATTGTAACATCTCTCTATATCACTTTTATAATAGTGATATGCTAAAAAGATAATTCAACATTTTACATGTTTTTGTGTGTGTGTATGTATGTGTGGAGTTGTGACCACAACTTAGCAAATAGTTGCTAGGAATTAGATTTGATATCAACTTTTTTAGTTTTGATTTATATTTTTCTTATATATCTATAACTTATTGTAGAAGTGGTAAGTTAGGTGCAGAACTGGCCACATTTCCTGGAGAATGTCATATATATGTAATTCAATTGTGTGTTCTTCAAAGTGAAAAGATAAATAAATTATAGGTAATGTAATCGATAGTAGGTTGTTGCTCACCATCTCCCCCCTTCAAAAATATAGAAAAACAGCCTTGCTTGTAAACTACTTAAACATTCTGTTGAAGATTAAAAAATGCTTCTTACATTCCAAGTTTTACCACTAATTGTAAATTAAATTTAATTCATCATTAGCAACAAAGAACCATTCTCTGATTTCTTTGCATAATCTCTTATTTTGATGACCTTTTTGTACTTAAATCTTTTCTCTAATCTTATCAGTTAGTTAGAAAATATGGTAATTATGAATAACTTCTCGATAATTCTGTAAGTAAGGAAGTTTATAAGAGCATATTTTTAAGAAAATGAGTCAATTTGACTCCAAAAGTGGTATTAACACATTTAAAGTAGAAAAAGAGAGCAAAATGCTCTCTTTTTGTTGTAAGGGGTCTGTCAATTTGACCTACAAGAGCCCACAGAAGTTACATGTTTCTTAAGGCCAAGGAGTTGTTTCATGACCTTGAAGGGTATATTAGTATTTCTATTTAAGTCATTACATTTTCAAACATTGGAACTGCTCAGATTTGGTTCAATGCACAAACCAATCACTTAGAATGTTAAAGAGCATGACTCTGGTCTCCTGGAGACAGCTCTTCTGTAATTGAGCTCTCGTTTGCATGGCCTGTCTAACTTCCCTACTAATTTTTCCCTTTTTTCCCCCTTGTCAGCCTATATTATGAATGCAACTGTTAAAACAAACACTAACACCTTAATTTGGAAATTCTTTCCCCAGAACTTATTTCGAATACATGCTGAGGTTCTAACCTGAAAGTTTTATAAAATGTCAGAGCATTTTAGAGATGGAAGTAATGATTAGATGTGTATTACAATCACATAGGAAGCATAAGAAAATATGAAAGCTCCATTTCCACTTGGGGCAAATCTGATTACCTTTTCTAGAGATGATTGGGGACATGTTTATCAAGACCTAGTACATTACAGGCTGGCACTCTACCATGTCAGACACACCTCCAGCCTTGCCTATTGGTAGTTATTTTTTAAATGGAATCCAGGAATATTTCCACCTTGGTTAGACTCAAACCTTAATCCTGAAGATCTTAGTATCTAGAACTGCAGGCATGAGCCACTGTCACCTGAACTTAGGCCATATAGTGTTAATGTTTAGGTAGGCTTAAGAACTTCTGAACAAGTACCATAAACTAAAATTAAGAAGTCAGAAAAAGTCATATAACTAAATATTAGTAAAGTTGCAAGTAAAAGCCAAATATCTTAACACTAATTTCAAATTCTTTACAATGCTTTAAAACTACTTTTTGAGAAATATTCTTTAATAAAATCTTCAAACCTGACTATAGCATGAATTCTTTTATTGAGCTATCTAGAGAAAGAAAACATTGTCTTTGGATATAATGGATTGAAAGTTAGTTTCATTCAGAAAACAGAAACACTATTTCTTGTTTGAATGAAGGGGGTTGTGTACTGTGCCGATTTATAAAATGTAAGTGTCATGATGTTCAAATAGCATCTACTTTTGAAGAGAGTTTTCAGAAAATCAGTAGAATATACAATACAGTGCAATCCCTTTGAAGCAAGATCTTGGACATGACAAAAATATTTTGTTAAGAACCTACAACAAATCAATTTTCAACTGTATTATTCGCAACACATCATTACTGTTGATTGTTCAGATGAAAATGGCCTCAAAATTGCAATGAATTGTTGGATGTTATTGTGGCCAAATATATAACTGCAATACAAAGACTTAAGAAAGATAGCTTAAGGGTTGACATTTAGCCTTTGTTTGTAGGATTCTTTTAACACAGACGCTGATCTATCAACATTCAGAGCTCACATGGACAAACTAAGCAATTACAATAGAAGATTAGGCTTGTCTTAAAATTCTGTTTTCTTGTTTGTGTTTATTTTATTACAAGTATGAGGGCTGACAGTATTTTGCATGTTTTATTATTTGCTTTAATAATGTTTTAGCCTAATAAAGGGCACATTTACATTGTAAATGAATGAAGCTAAAGTACAATTATGCATGGAATTATTTTGCTCTGATTTGTTTCGTGGTTTTCTTTCAAAACATCTTTTAACTACACTTTCTTGACCACAGGATAAAAGAAATCAGTTCAACTATCTTGAAATTGGCCATCAGTTATATTGCTAAGCCATAAAGTAAGTTCAACTTGAATTTTTGATTTATTATTTTAGATTTCAAGAATCTGGCAAATCTATTACTATAAAAGAAATCAAAATAGAAAAATATTTTAATAACCTTATCAGCAGGTAAAATTTAATTAACAGTTGAAGGAGAAGGATATGGGATAAGAAGAATGAGAAATCTAAGAACATTGGTTACAAAGATTAAATTATATGTAAATGACTATGCAGATATTTCTAAAGACTGTGATTATTTTTTAAAATGTGACTAGTGAAAAGGATTTATTAAGAGTTTAGTTGAATATTGTGGGTTTGAATATCATACACATAACATACTTAAATAGAGGAATTCAAATTTAATGAGAAACTAAATATCATGGGACTTTCAACTAACTGGCTTTTTTTTGAGAGATGCTAGAGGACAAAAAGGGAAAATATGCTTTTATTGGAAGCAGAGTTTTCAATGGCTAACCTAGGATGCCGGAATAAGTATTCATGAGTTGAAGAATCAATGCTTTAATGGTTCCATAATAGTAATTTATTACAGAAAATTTGCTTTGAAAATAATAGCATATTTAAAGCAAATGGGAATATTTCCATTTATGAAAATAGGTTCAGAGCAGACTTCACTAAGAATTTACTTGATTGGAACTTAAAAGAGATTTGAAAGTCACCTGAGATTCAGACATTACTGCAATTTAAACAGCAAATTCTTTCATGCACATTGACTATGTTATCTTGACAAATTTTATGTTTTTAATAAAATACAGACAAAATTATTTGAAAGCATAACATTCTCTTTCCAAAGTGTGCAGAGTCCATTGTCTTTTGAAGTAGAGGATAATATAATAGTGAGTACTGTCTTCTATATGATAAATTCCTCATTGGCCAGGATAAGTTCTTCCTCCTTTCTCCATTGAGCTCTTTGCTGGAAGAAGGGTCAATACATGTTTGTTTAACAAAGGTGAGATGAATATATGAATGAATGAATGATGAACCAATGGTTTTTTCTCCGATTATATTTGAAGATTGTATTTGTACATTTTCAGTTGTTGCTTTCTCCATTTTTCTTCTGAAAAAGCAGATATGTAAGTCTGCTCAACATAAAGCACAACCAATTGTGCAACTTCAGAATGAGAAAGAAAGCAAAAGAGAAAGGATGAAAGTTAATCAGATCTCTTATTTAGAAAGTTCAGATCTCCTCTTCTTGTCTTCCTTAGTAGCCTTGCTTTAGCTTGTGGTAAACCCTCCTCTCTTCCAAAGTAGAAATACAAACTGCACCAAGAGAGAAAGGAAGAGTGACGGCTTCCAGGGAGAGTTTAGCCTCCTGAGCAAGGGAACACTAAAGTAATTTGTATCATTTAAATTATACTGGTCACACATTTCATCTTTGAAACTCTTCTTACCCTCTATGCTTGCTCTGACCAAGTTCATTTGTTCTAAAGATTTCAATTAGTTTATTCTTAAGGACATCCATTTCTCTGCTCTTCTTTCTATGCTGCCTCTTTCTCATGTATCCAGCTGTTACCTGCTATGCTTCTTCTTAGGTGTTTAATGTTTCAATTCCATAATTTCTAAAATTAAATCAACAGTTTCACAATAAAAAATTACTAATCTCTTTATAATTTTCCTTTTGGTTAGCATTGTTTTCCTGCCTTCCATTCTTTCTTTCCTTCCTTCCTTCCTTCCTTCCTTCCTTCCTTCCTTCCTTCCTTCCTTCCTTCCTTCCTTCTTTCTTTCCTTCCTTCCTTTTTTTTTCTTTCTTCTTTTTCTTCTTTATCTCAGGAGTTTTTAACTCAGTGTTGTTTGGTAGGCGGGTACTCTACCGTTCTTCTTGTTCTCCGTGCTTCCGTTCAGTCTTTTAAAACAGAGTCTTGTGGGGTTGTGTTTCCTTCCTGGGGAAGATTACAGTCTCAGACTCTATTCCTTTACTGTTGCCTAACATGGAACTTGGATTGCAAACACATACTGGACTTGTGTATGGAGATAGTCTCACTATGCTTTTGCCTAGGCTAACCTTCAATTGACTCCTAGGAACTAGGATTTATGGCATGAGTCACCATATCAAACATGGTGTATCTATTTAACTCCAAGAGACTAATTATTCTAAACTTCATATTCTTCTCTGTCCTCTCCAGTCATACTAGCAAGTCATGATTGCTTATATTCTACCCATGTTTCCAAGCCTCACTAGACTTCTCTCTACACTCAGATATATAGCTTAGATTTTTACTCATGTTTCCTTCTATTTCAATGTCCTAGACAATGTTTTCCCATATCTGTTTTTCTTCTCCTTATAATGGTCTTCTCTTCTACCATTATCGTTTATCTGAAAGGTAAAGCAAACCATTTCATTTTTTCTTGGTAAAATTGTTCAACTTCATGAAGCATGACTCCTTCATAAAACTACAGCCCTGTGAAACCCTGAATTTCTACCTCAAAGGAATTTCCCCTCACCTTGGACACTGGACAGGAATGGGGTAGCATGAGTAAGTCAGTCCTCAACAAACACAATAATGTTGCAAAGACTCTCTGAAATCTACTTGTCATTCAAAATGTGCCATTATATTTCATACTTAGCAATATTGTTAATGATATAATTACCATAATCATGAATATTGCATATCTCTGTGATGCTTAATAGTCAACAAATCATTTTTACTTAAGTTATATATTGCCATGGTCCTCTAAGATGGCTAGGAGAGCATTATTTCTAGTGTACACAGGAATATAAACTTTGTGTTCCTGGACTTGTATCCAAATTGTTACCTGAATATTCAGGCCCTAGAAATGCATAGTAATTGGCAAGTCCAAATGAATCTTTTTAAACAAATGAATGAAGAAACTGACAGTTTAATAAATTAGTGATTGCTCAGGGAAATAAGGGTATAAAATAAAATATATTGTCAAGTGGAATTATCTTGTGGTCCTTTATATCTTAATCTAGTGATTGCCAAGAAATATTAGATATACGGAGAATACCCTACAAAACTTAAACTTTATATATCAGCTGAATTGCTGCATCGTCTATCCTGATTTAGGATTGATATTATTCTTCAAGTAGCTTAGAATCTTCTTTTTCTTTCATTACTTGTTTTAAAATTTTATTTTTTAAATACTTATTTACTGTCAAAGTCATGTATAGAGAGGTTACAGTTTCATACGTTAGGTCTTGGGTACATTTCTTGTACTGTTTTTTTACCTCCTCCCTCACTCCCCACCCTCTTCCCCCTTTCCCTCTCCCCCCATGAGTTGTTCATTTATTTTACACCAAATGGTTTTGCAAGTATTGCTTTTGGAGTCATTTGTCTTTTTATCCTTTGTTTCTCAATTTTCATATTCCTTTTCACATTCCTAGTTCTAATACCAGTATACACAGTATCCAGTGTCCTCAATGGAAGTCTCTATGTATGTCAGGCCAAAACTGAAAGGTAGCTTTTCCATAGCAGGTGAGGAGCGGTAACATTTTTCTCTTATTTTTTTTTTCCTGAGGAACAAGAAGAAAGAATCAGACAATTAACATATCTGAATGTATCACCTATTATATTAGGCAACATCTAGTTGTGATTCAGTCCATAAGTAAAATAATAATTTGGGAAATTATCCCCTGAAATAATTAATGAGTTTCAAATAAAAAAATTACAAAGAAAAAATGGCATGATGAACATATTCAATGTGAGAAGTAAAAAGAAAATATCATAAAGTATTTCCTCTACTTTTGATATTTTTCTCACAAAACAATGTCATTATACAAAACACAGGCATGCACAATACACACAAATATTTACAGAGGAACAAATCCTTGGGATTTTAATGATAATGCAATACAGATTCTAAGCATATTCTGCTTGATTGGACTATCTTTCTAGAACAGAATATGATGATCAGATTTCCCTACATATTTGATCACATAGTTTTGAAATCATATACCAATCAATACATAAAATCAATTTAACTCAGGTACTGGTGGCTCATGCCTGTTTTCCTAGCTACTCAGGAGGCTGAAATCTGAGGATTGCGATTTAAATCCAACCCAGGAAGTAAATTCCGTGAGACTCTCATCTCCAATTAACCATGAGAATACCAGAAGTGGCACTGTGGCCCAAGTGGCACTAGCCTTAAGCTGGAGAGCTCACGGACAGTGCTCAGGCCCAGAGTTTAAGCCCCAGGACTCACCAAAAAAACATCAATTCAAGTAAACAAGACATTTTAATCAGGATCAGAAATTTTACATCTTTTCTTACTAGGTCTTAGTTGCTTTTGCTAGTGTTATGCTTAGCTGAAAAAAGTCTATGGCTGTCTTATTTTCAGGCTTTTAAGTAGTCAATAATATATTTTATAGCCTTTGTACAATTTTAATTTTTCCTCTACTCAGTCACTTTGAGCAACAACCACAATTTATTTCTGCATTTACAAACTTCAAGAAGAAAGTTGCCTGAGAGTCAGTGACTAACAAAAGGATAGGTGGTAAGTTAATAGTAGAAAAAGTTACTGGAGCCACGATCTTTGAAGCTTATTTCCTCACCCATGTTGCTATACTAATTCTTCCCTGAACTTTTTCTGATTTATCTTTGAATGATCCATGATGCTCAAAAGAAAAAGGTGACTTTGTTAAGTGATAGAGTATATAATATATAAGAATACAATATAATAACATAATTTATTACTATAAACAGCTGTCATTAAATTTTCAAAGTAAGTGCATGGTTAGTCTAGAAAAATCATATTATATCCAAATGTATTGAAGCTTCTTATGAGTTTATTTTCAAATTGGAATAGCCAAGATTAATTTGGAATGGTTTTAGTTTGAAAAGACTCAGAGGCTTGGGCTGTCAAAACTGTTAGGTTGGCTGACTAGTCAAATTCATAATATTCATTTTGGAAGAAGATGGCCATCAGAAGAATTCCAGGATCTCAAAGTATATAAACAGGAGAAAAATGCTGAACATCAAACAAGCTAATGCAAGAACCTGTGAATGCTTAGGAAACATGGGTTTAGTATTCATAAAATAGTGGTGGTAAGCTAGAGAATGTAAAGTTCTGTGGAACCAAGAATGGAAGGGGATATTTGAAATTTCTTTTAGTGAGTGTTCTAAAACATTGCCTGGTTAAAATTATAGTTCTTAAAGACTTAGATGTTTTTTAAATGCATTTGGTCACAAGGAAAGATCTTGCTTTGACACTGGGTTTGCTTTCAAAATAGAATGTTTGAATTTTCATGAAACTTTTTTTCTCAGGTAAATACTGATAGGAATCTGATGGTAAATAAGAGGATAAAAACCATGCCAGATAGTTTCTTTGGTACTCCCTGATAGGAAAATCTTATGTACATATTCACTGGATGAACCTCAGTTGCTCTCGGACTCAATATTCAACTAATTAATGTCATTTAACCATTATATGCCTTCACACTGGTGTTTGATCGAATTTCAAATGCTCTCTGAATAAATTATACCTTGAGAAGAATTTGGTTTTCTATTTTGTTTAGTCTAGAATGTGTGTACATTTAATCTCCATCTATTTGATAGTACTCTTTTGGTAAGTTGAATCCTTTTCCCCCGACATACTACATATTGATTTGTATGTGCTTGTATGGCGTGCTGTGGTGGTGGTGGTGGGGGTGGTGTGTGTGTGTGTGCACGTGTGTGAGAGAGTAAGGTCAGTTAATCAATATGCACAGAAAAAGATGTCGTGATAATAATTCTAATTAAGTCATATCTCTGAATAAGAATTAGAGAAAATAGAATATCCCATCCAAGATCAATTACATAGGAAGTTGGAAAGTCCAGGAATGATGTAGACTATCCTTGGAGGCAAGAGCTGGGAATTTACCTATATTCTGTGCTGAACAGAATTCATTTTCCAAAGAGAGAAAAAAATAATCATTTATTTAACATATTAATATCTTTAAAGTTCTGGATGACAAAATTAAAAATAGAAAATATCTTTTAATAGATTCCTTGGTTTATTCTATGCTTCTCTATACAGTATTGGAGTCATTTTTTATTTTGAACGATGGTCCTTGCAGTAGCTCCTGTTTTGTATGTTCTTCTACCTGGAAACTAAGTCTAACCATTTGCTCCTGAGTTAGGTGAGGTGATACCTACTTCCATCAACAGAAATGCAGTGGAGAAATACTTCTGACACTAGATTCCATTTTTAAAAGTGATTGGGAGAATTTACTTAATGTGTGAAATACCATAGGAAAATATTTCTAAACAATTAATATGTACTTAAACAAAAATGAAGGTGAAACATATCCTTTTCAGGGTGTGGATGCTACAGGGAGACAGAGAGTGAATAGATAGGGTGATGAAGGGTGAATGTGGTCAAAGTGTTTTATGGATGCACGTGAAAATGAAACAATAAAATCTGCTGAAATAGTTTTGGGAAGTGGGGAGCTGGGATGGGGGAGAGTGATTGAATGCAGGTACATTGCATTGAACATATGGACATGTTAAGTTGGAATCCCCTTGTGCCAATAATTGATGCTAATATAAAATGAACAGTGAAAAATTATTAAACTAAAGGAGAATGTGTCTATGTACTATATTCTGAATGTAGTAGATATCTGAGTCTTTAGCCCCCAGAGCTCTCCTTACCTGCAGGAGAGATGGGGAAGCACGCCCTGCCAGGGTGGGCCAAGATGAACTGCCCGCACCCAGCCCCCCTGACCGGAGGACAATCAGACCAGACTCGGAATATGTCTTCCCCAAGTTATGCTTTATTGAAATAAACTCCGCCCTTAAATCAGTCAGAGAGTAGCAGGAAGGAGAGGGGTGTATGCGCTCCTATCTAGGGACCGTGAAGGGAGGCCTGAGCTGTCCGTCAAGGGTGGAGGGCCAAGGGACCAATCCTAAGAGGTGGCCTAATTCTACATCACAGCCCACAGGACCGCCTCCAGGTTCACCACCAGGCGCCATCTTGGCCACATGTGGTCCCAAGGCTGGGAGGTGGGGCCAGCTAGAACCGCCTTCCAGGATTCTGCATAATAGCCACATGAGTGACCCCCGGGCCAGAAGACAGGCAGGGCCAACTAGGACCGCCTTTCTGGGTTGGGGCATAACAGCCACACGTGGCCCCAGAGCTGGGAAACCCGCAGGGCCGGCTGGGACTTCCTCTTTCTGAAACAAGGCATGCCCCACAGTAGAGAGCACGATGTGGATTTAAGCCAAGGTGAAAAATGAGAGTGGTAAGTAGATTTTAAAAAAAGTAAAAAATATCAGATTTGTAGGAATTTTCTGCCAAACAAAGCTAACATGGTTCTTAGATAACAAGACAAATGGATTGTCTCCAATAAAACTGAGTTAGATTTTGTTGCTAAAATTATACTTAGGCTAGAGTGATGGGGCACAAGGTCAAAACATAGAGCAGAGGGCTCAGAGTAGCCTCACTGAAGCTTGGCTGGGGGAAGAATATTTTAGGTGAAGAGAATCAAATTATGTAGTATGTAAGTATCTAAAATATGTAAATATTTACATTTGAGCATAGTATAATGGAACTTCCTAAACATTGTTCCAAAAAGGGCAGAGTAGGAATAGGGGCATGGGAAAATAACGGAGGGGTGAACTTGCTCAAAGTACTCTTCATGCATCTGTGGAATTGTGGCAATTAAACCCTATCATATTATCAATGTATGTTAATCAAATAAGAAGCTTGAATCAAACAAAGGAAAACAATTTATTATTTTTTAAGTTTGGTTCATGGGTCTTAAAAACATGATAAAGATTTATTGAGAATCTTAAACTTCATGCTAAGAGAAAGTCTAAGACACACAGAGAAGCAGCACAGGGTGTTTTGGTAGAAAGCCACCTTACCTTACTCAAGAAACCAAGGTTCAAGTGGCTACCCCTTCAAAAATTTGAGTATAGAGTCCTATAGCAACAGTAACCAGAATAGGGAGTTCCTTGCTATTCAAATATAAAGCACATTATCTTTTACTTTGCTATTGCAAAAACTTCTGAAGGATTATTCCCAATTTACCACTACCATTTCCTGGTTCGGCAGCTCAAGGAACCAATCAAGGGAATTGATACCATTCCTAGAAATATTTTCCCTTGTATAGAATAAAAGACAAAGTCCAAACACACAGCCCTTTCCCCTTCATATTCCACCTTTTTTCCTCCACTATCCCTTGTTCTGGCCACCAAGCTGCTTATGTTCCTCATGGAACAAACACTCAAAATTTGTCCTTGCTGTCTGGATTTGGAATAAACATCCCAAGAAACCTGCATTTCTTAGCTTTCTTTTGCACACTTTTGGTAAGTGCCATTTTCTAGAGGGCCCTAATGTCACTGTATGTAAAGTAGATACCTTTACCACAGTCAGCTTATCCTGCCACATAGAGGGTACCAGAAATATTCTATAATGATTTGTTTATCTGTTTATGGTATGGATAATTCTCCTTTCATGGAGAAATTATTCATGGAGCAGTGGTTCCTGAAATATTCAATTAGTATTTGTTGGCTGAATGAATTTAGACTCTAAAAGTCATTTTAAAAGAGTTAATTTCTGTATGCTATGAGGCAAGTTTTATCCTAAAACATCATAGCATTGGATGCAACTTTAATTTTTTTACAGTGTCTACTGTACTTTCAAAAAATTTGAGAAAATATTGATGTTATTGATGAATAATTTTTTTGTTTTTCTTTAATATTTATAGAAAAATATATAAGGATGCTTTTAAATGAATTATATATTTATACACTTCATAGAGTATATTATTCTTCAGTTAATTCATTTGTAACCACTGCTTACCATTGGGAGTGCAAGTAATATAATTCTTTTAAAAGGCTATATCAAAGCCCAATCAAATAAATATCAGGAAGTGGTTACTTTCACGAGGTGAGGGTGGAGCCAAGGAGAGAATGAAGTGGGGAGAATGTAGGCACCAATTAATTGTATATACCACAGAATTGAGAAATATAAAGGAAGTGATAGGTCAAAGGGGGTGAAGTTGTTGAAGTGATGACACAGATTAAGATGCATTATATACATAAATTTCTTTGCCAAATGGCAAAAAATCTAATATTTAATCTAAGATTAAAATAAATAAGGGAAGGGATGGGCTGAGAGGTATGGGTTAGGATGTTGAAAGGGGTGCATTGATCAAGATGCAGTGTATTCATAAAGAAGTTTGGTGAATGGCAGTTTCTTTGTACAATTAAAGATAATAAAATGTTCAAAAAATAAGAAAGTTGTAATCACACTTTCCTCTTAGAAAGTAAGCTTTCTTAAATCAGATTTAATCTTTCTAATCTCATAGGAGGAAGGACTGTAAATTCAGTCTGACGGCAGAATGTGTTGGGCAAAGGTTGTGGAGAGCAGGCCTCTGAGAAGTAGCAATGCCATTATGTCCCTTCTGAAAGAGTCTGGGTGAAAGGGAATTTGACCTATGAAAGTTAATCAGCACCTTGAGCCCTTACATTCTGAGGCTTCTGTGAAAAATACATATAAGTGTAAATGAGAGTAACTGCCAGAAATTAATTTTTCTTGTTAATTTAAACTTTTCAACATTGATCGTGAGAGACTGGTACTTTATCCCTCAAGAGAAAATTAGGCTGAAATTTCAGGCTTCGTGGAGATAATGGAGTTTGTTATTGTTCCTTAGCAATCCCTTCTCTCCTTTCCTATGAGCCTATTAACCACACCTGGCTGAGACCTAGGTCAGAGAGCTCTGCCAAACTATAAAGAAACAGCTTAATGGCTTTTCAGTTTGTAAGACTAAAGCCAAGGGGCTTGCTATGCTTTGTATAAGGAATATATGATATGGGGAAAGTTAAAAAAATTCTGTGTCTTGAAGGATTTTGGAAAGGAAGGAGAGGGAGAGTAAGAGTAAGAAAGAGAACACATCCAACACAGATTTAATCTCCTCTTACTTGGGTTGAAGAGAGCATGAGTTAGAAAAATTATGAGATGTATCTGCCATAGCATGATTTCTCCTTGAAATTCTAGAAGGAAATTCATTATAGTCTATGTAATCTCGGGAAAAGAGTAGAAAGTTGTGATCAGAATGGAAAAGTATCTAGTGGTCCTTCCCAAGTCTCTTAATCGGTGGTGTGTGTGTGTGTGTGTGTGTGTGTGTGTGTGTGTGTGTGTGTGTGTGTGTGTAGTGGAAAACTGATAGGCCTGCCAGGAGCCTGCACTTGATTCTGCAGGAGAGAGGCTGGGCCAGCCAAGGAAGAGGGGTGATGATAGGTTGGTATTTATAGGCCTACAATAAAAGGAAAGCTGACAGAATCTTAGTTACTCAAAGAGTATTGACTAACCAAAAATAAAGGACTTTGCATACTTTAGGCATAAATAGATGAGGCACAGCTTGAAACCTTTCTAGTTGATAAGTGGACAGGAAGTTCTGTCCCAGATTCTAGTGGACGCTATAGTGTAGACCCAGTGGCTAGTACAAGGCCAAACCATTCTTCCATTTCTGTAACTTTTTGGTCAGCACACACACAACTCCTTCGCTTGAATCTTATTTTGAAGAAAAGGGAGGAGGAAAGGGAGTCTTTCTGAAAGATTGAGAACTTTATCCAAATAAGGGTAAGTAGATGTGTGTTTACATAATCCAATTGGATGAAATTAGAATCAGCTGAGCATTTAGTCAAATCAAAACAGATGCCTCTCTGCAGATGAATGGATCAAGAAAATTATATATATACATATACACATATATACACACATATACATATGTACATATATACACACATATATGTTTATATATCACATACATATGTATACACAGAATGGATTTGAGCTCAATAGCTATGTGCATATGATCATATAAAATTATGTTTATCAAAATGAACTCCAACAAATGGAAACAATAACTTCTTTTTTCTTTTTTGTTTTGTTCTTTTTTTTTTCTTCTTTGTTGCTGTTGTTGTTTTTGAACCTTTTGGCTTGTATGTAAGTTTATCAGTCTTGGGGACGGTGATGGGGGGCACAGAAACAGTGGGACAAGGAATGAACTAATTCAGCAGTGGTACTCACTGGACATTATGTTGAAAATGAACTATACAAATTATTGAGGAGGGGGAACAAGTGGGAAAAACTGGGAGAAAATGAGGGAAGAGGTAACAGTGTTAGAAAAGAAATGTACTCAATCCCTGACTTATGTAACTATAACCCTCTGTATATCACTTTTACAACAACAATTTAAAAAACAATTGTTACAATTTAAAAAAGTTTAATAACAATGTAAAAAATTTACAAATGAACTATAGAAAACAAACACAACAAAAATATAACCTAAATAAAATCCAAACTTAAGATGAATCAAAAATTTATACTAACCATATGTTGAGAGTTCTTGTAATTAGCTCTCAAAATAAAGCATGTTTTAGTGTATATAATTGCATATTTACATATTTTATTCATAAGTGACTTATACCTATTTTATAGTAGTTATAGTGGATGGATGTAAATTTGAAATATTAGTTACTTAGAACAGTGGATAGCTCTTGAAAGTTGCTAATGAAATGGGAGAGCTAGTACTACTTTATTGACCTCTGGCCCTGGCTGAGATCTGCAGCTCAAGTCTTGCGCTCTAACACTTTGAGCCACAGGGCCACATCTAGTACTACTTTATTGAAAGCAAAACATTTTTGCAGGAAGTGTGCCAACGAAAGACAAAACACAGTCAGTCTGTCTGCTTTGATTAGAAAGTTGCCTTGGTTTTTAGGAAATCAGAACTCCCTGTCTAAGGGCCTGGGAATATGGCCTAGTGGTAAAGTGATTGCCTCGTATACATGAAGCCCTGGGTTTGATTCCTCAGCACCACATGTATAGGAAAAAGCCAGAAGTGGAGCTGTGCCTCAAGAGGTAGAGTACTAGCCTTGAGCAAAAAGAAGCCAGGGACAGTGCTCAGGCCCTGAGTCCACACCCCAGGACTGGCAACAAAAACAAAAACAAACAAACAAACAAAAACTCCCTGTCTTCATGTTCCATCTACTTCTACCTTGTGGTGTGATTTTATGTTCACAAACCCACTCCAATTAACTAAGAATATTTTTCTTTTTGTAAAACTTTGGCCTATAGCCTAAAGAGGTTATATTTCTTATTAATTTGCTCAGGCTAATTAATTGAATATATACAAAACCTCATGAGCAGTGGCTGAAATACAGTAAGAATGTGTAAATCTGTAATCTGTTATTTTAACATTTTACATACCCATATGAGCTGAAAGAAGCTTTATAAAAAGTAAAATGAACAAGTTACTTTAATACTGTCTCACATAAATGACTCTATAGGTATTATACCAGTGCATGCAAACATTAAGGAATTTTTATAGACCTAATGTAAGCCAGTATTACCTACTTCTGTGGTTGTCCCATTTAACTACTATGCTGCTTTGCCTTTAAAGAATCTAATAATAGTATTCTTCCATGTACTTCCAAATTTTAGGAATTTGCAGAGAACGAATCACTCTTTTTTGTTTTCTTCATAAAAGTATAAAATATTGCTACTTCACATATTTACCTATTTTTCTTAAACCAAGAATATCATGTGTTTGAAATCTAAACTCCCTCTGCCCACAGAGATGTAATTTGTTTTAATTAGGTCATCTAAATGTCAATTATTTATGTTGACTACAGCAATTCCTAATTTTGGAATTCATAGGCCTTCACTCTGGCCTCGCACTCTGGGAATCTTCTCTGCTTTGCATAATCTTAATTGCATTACTTTGTTGAAGAGATGCAAGAAAAATGACATTCTTCTTGAGTGACTTCTCAATTAAATCAAAGAGATCTGATAAGATTAAACAAAATGCTGGCAAAGCACTGAGTGGTAAGGAAGAGACTATCCATGTTAAATGAGTTACTAGGAACAAAATACAGAATAATATCAGGACATTGCTAACTTTGCATAATTAGTAGTCTTTATTGCCATCATTTAAAATGATTTATTAGCTATCCTTACAATGTTGAGGTGCTATAATAATTATTCCAAACTACTATATCTTTATTTATGCAGTAACCTTTATTCCACAACATTTCAACTTTATTTAGCTTTCGTCAACTTTTGATAAAATAAGAGCAAGTGTTAATACTCCAAAACACAGAGATGTAGCCTAGGAAAATTTCACTACAAAAATAAGTCTGGAGTTACTTTGTTGTTGTTTGTTTTTGTTACTTATTTTTTTTGTGTGTGTCGCGCGTGTGTGTGTGTGTGTGTGTGTGTGTGCGTGTGTGTGTGTGAACAGGAACTTAAACTCAGGACTTCCTGGCTTATTTTTGCTCAAATTTCATGATCTAATAATTGAGCCACAGTTCCACTTTGAGCTTTTTGTTGGTTTATTAGAGCTGAGTCTCATGGACTTTTCTGTCACAGTTGGCTTTGCACCTCAGTCTTCGATGTCAGTCCCTTGAGTAGTAAGAAAATTCTGGTAAAGTTTATTTTCATCATCCTCTATACTCCAAAGCTGATAAGAATCTCTGTAAAAGAGATTGTTTACATTCTAACCAAATTCTTGTTAAATCACAAGACAACAAAACAGTTTAAATTACAGTCTCTGTAATATTTTAAGTTAAATTTCTATGTTTACAAAATCTATCCTTTACTCCCAATGAATGTAGGGATTACCTATAATGCATAAAAAATACTTTTTCAAAAGAATAAATGGCTTTTTAAGACACTGAGAAATAAAAAAGAATTACAGGCATGAGCCACCAGTGAGAGTCTGGCAAGGCTGGGGATTTTACGCTTCTTATTCTGTTGTTTTGTGCTTCAAACTATGTTGTTTTCTTTTTCTCTTTTTCTCCTAGAAACGATGTCATGTGAAATAGAAAGGGAAGAGGACAATAGAGGGCAGTCGCAAGGAAGGAAAAAGAAAAAGAAAGCAAATACTATTATTTTCTTCATCCAAATTCTGGCAATTAAAGATAAAAATTACACTGAATAGAAATAAAGGAGAGCATAACCTGGTTTCCTTTCAAATGTCCAGCTTACTTTTTTCTTTAATATATAGTAATAAATGAAACAAACTTCCTTCAAGAAAAGGAACCTTGAAAACTACATAAATGAGAAATTGTAAAACACACACACACACACACACACACACTACTTATATACCTACAAACCAATGTGTCAGGTATGCTCAGGCAGAGTGTTTTTTTTTTCTGTTATAACATTAAAATAGCGTGAACTTTAATAAAGGCTTGTGTAGTGTCTCTAGATTGACTATGGTTTGTTAGCAGTACAAAGGTCATGGAATGCAGAATTGTAGATCAAACTTATTGGCTGATATCTCTGGTGCTGTGTGGTATTGGAGAAAGAATGTGTAACTAACAGCTCCACCTGAACCTTAGGGAGGCAACTGTAAACACGTTCTCATTCTTCTACTGCATATCTAAGTGTTGTATGATTCACAATTAAGTGAATCACTATTTGCTAACTATAACTATTTTGTACTTGAAATGAGCACCTGGATGGTCCAAACTCAAAAATCCACACACAATAAGTCATTTACACTGTGTGTGTGTGTGTGTGTGTGTATGTGTGTGTGTTTGCACATGCTAGTACTGGGACTTGAAAACCGGTCCTCACAGCTTACTTGGGTTTTTCACTCAAAGCTGGTATTGAACCACTTGAGCTATATTGCCAGTATGGCCTTATTACTGATGAATTGGAAATGAGTCTCTTGGACTTTTCTACCATTGTTGTCTTTGAACCAGGATCTTCATGTCTCCTGAGTAGCTAGGACTACAGGCATAGCCACTAGCACCCAGAGCCTTTACCCTTTAACCAAGTATAGATGTTATTAGTGAGAATTAGTAGTCCTGAATATTTTTTAAAAATCATTGAAGTCTAATGCATATAATCATGGAATCAGATGTTATCTGACTTCAATCTCTACCATGTGTGGTGTTATTTTATAAAAGTGCATCCCTCAAAGACAATCTATTAATAAATCTATATATTTTCAAACTGTCTTGTAAAACAAAACTCAAATCCAATTAGAGATAGTAGAAAAATAAATGGCCAATTTCTTTACAGCCATGCTTTTTAAGGGCAAATAAGATTAAATACATTTACTTATCATTTTCTTAGTTTATCTATATATTAAATCTAAATTCTATATAAGCAAAGACTACTCTCACAGATTACAATTTCATCTTAGGATATTGATTGCAGAGGGACATTTCTTTCTAAATTCATGACTGTAATTCTATTCTTTATTGTTCTTATGAATTTGATAACTTCTCTATGGATATTGGATAGTCCATGACTGGATTCCAGTCACTCACTGAAGAAGGAAAGCACTATTTTAGTTGCAAAAAATTTGGCCTGACAATAGCCTGATGGTAATGCTTGTAGGAGCTGCCAGATCTTCAAATTCTATTTGAATATGCTACACAGTGTGGCAGGAAATAATGAAAACAGGTTATTGGATATGTTGTCAGTCCAATCTCATTTAATTTCCTTTCTCTATAGCTGTACTTACGACGATGACATGCACATGAGGACATTGGAAACAGTGTATATGGTGACAAGTCTACAGCACTAGAACTTCAAACAATTTTAATTACTACAAATTTTAAACAGATAGAATCTGAGCTATGGTGGCTTATACCTGTAATTCTAGCTACCTGGAAAGCCAAGCATAAGGATGACAATTGAAGGTAGCAGGGACAAAAAGTTCATTTGAATTATTCTCAACACATTACTTGGTACAGGGTCATGTGCCTGTTCTCTTAGCTGAAACTAAAAGCTTCAAATCACCATATAACATCCCAGGTACAACAGGACAGAAAGTGAGACTTTATCTTAAGACTAACCATCAGAAAAAAATGTGCTAGAGGCATGGCTCAGTGGCAGAGCATCTGTGTAATAAGTCAGAGGTCCTTAGGCCAAATTTGAGTATAGCCTCTAACTCCCAAACAATTTTTTTTTGTATGTGAGCAGAGTGACTTTGTTACACATAATAAAGTGTATTTTTAAAATGGACACTTTTGAGATTTTTGAGGCAGCTATGAGTTTACTTAAGCATGTGGAGGGCTGTGGTATAGGAGAACCTCATTCTAAAGCTAAGATTTCCAATAGAGAGCCATTAGAGACCAGTAAGCTGTAGATGATAAATTCTTCCTGGATGGTTACTGTCAGTGCTGTCCTAAAAGTCTCAGGTGTAGGGCTATACACGAACAGGTTATAGAGAAGAGAGAAGAGGGTACCACAAGGATAATAACCTTAAAGGCATTAGAGTTGTCTGCGTCATGATGAGATGTCTCATGATTAGAAGAAACTAGGCAAGTGCCTATCATTGTACTAGGTACAATCACAATCACTATATATCCCTAATAAACATGTGCTCAGCATTTGTGTGATAAATGTTACTTTGAGCAACTGTTATATTCTGAAATCTCTATTCCAATGGACTATATTTTTTTCTTTTTTAAATTGGATTTATTCACATTTTTTCCCTTCGGATCTCATTTTTGTGTCTTCCATAAGAAATACTTTCGTCCTACAAAGTACTAAGAAGTTTTATTGTTTTACATTTCATATTTACACCTAGAATTCATCAATAATTGACTTTTATGAATATTGGGAATGAGAGTGATCACACATACCTCTTTTCTATATGGGTAATCAGAAACTTTGGTTCTTTGCATTAGAAAATATTAGAAATTGGACTTGTCTTGATAAGAACAAAACTTAAAATTGTATAAAATAAATACCATTTTGGAGTCATTAAGCAATAGTCACCTGAGGACCCTGGTACTTAAAAGCAAATAACAGGCAAAGCAAATTCTGCTATGAATCTGGTTTGTGTGAGGGCTCTCTTCAAATGTTGAGATAGAGAACAAGCAATGAGATTCCTGCTCTGGGGGATGATATTTAAGGGATATTGTATTTAAATGAAGGTAGCTAAACTGAGAAAGATCATTTTCTTGGGCCAAATACTAGGCTACACTTGTTCAGAATGAACTCCTATGAGATTTTGGAGAAGGTTGAAAGAGGGCTGTCAGAAGTTGGAGTTGCAACCAGTTATGACAGAGATTTATTGGACACTGAAAACAATTCAAAGATAAAACAGAGTATTCATATTTTTTCAGAAGGGGAATGAGGGCCATTGCCATGGAATAAGATCTAGTCTAGACCAGAAATTCTTCTGAGGACGGCTGTTTCCTGAGAAGACATGTTAGAAGTGTATGGGGTCATGTTAGGCTGTCAGAATAAGAAGGCCAATGTACAAACATCCAGTGTGTAGAGTTCATGAAAGACTTTTAAAAAATCCTGCAAAGTACAGAGGAGTCCTCTTGATTTGGCTATTTGATACCACCTAGCAATATTTCTTGATAACCCTTAAAAAAAGCATGAACTTAACTCCTCCCCCCAATATCCAAATCATCAAACAACTAACTGTATGAGGATAATAGAAATTTGTGTACTGATTTAGTAAATAAATTCAATGATTTTGTTAAAATTTCTGAAAATTGTAATAATTTATATTTAAATATTTTAGTATAGTTATATTCTAAATGTCCTAACCATTTAACACTCACTGACTATGAACTCCATTGAGGGAAAGTAGAGAAAACTTGGACTTGCTTCTTGGGAGTAAACAATCATACAGAGTCATTCTCAGATCTGAGTTGTACCTGGTTGACTATTAGATTCCACAATATCTCTAATGGAATCAAACTACTTGTAGTCATATCATTAATAGTATCATCTATAGTCTATACCTTGCATTATTCAGATACACTTTTTTCCCCAATAAATTCACTCCATTTGGTTGTAGTTCTTCATGATTCATGTTGCTTATCATGTCTGGAAATAACATTACAAAACAAGGTCATGAGGACAAATGACATCTTGCATTTTTCCATTTGGTCCCATGAGACCCATTATGACTTTTTATTATTTCTCTTAGTATTGTCTCAGATTATACTTATCCTCAGATGGCAGGCTCTAGGTGGCTTTCTTCTTCAGTGGGTAATCTGTTTGTTAACCTTTATAAGGCTTCTGTACATCACTTTGACAATAAATAATTATTCAGAAAAAAACTTCAATTTTTCAAAACTTGAAATATGACTTTCATCAAAATATTAAGTGCAAATATGCTAACAATTTATATGACTTGCTAATGTAAAACATTCTATAATCCTTGTTTCTGTCTTAGGTGACTTTGGTTGTTGTTGTTGGTGGTGTGGTTGTGGGACTTGAACTCAGGGCCAGATACTCTCCCTGAGTTCTTTTTGTTCAAATCTAATATTCTACCACTTTGAGCCACAGCTCCACTTCTGGATTTCTGCTGGTTAATTGGAAATAATGGTCTCACAGATTTTCCTACTTGGGCTTGGTTTGAACCACAATCCTCAGAACTTAGCCTCCTGATTAGCTATGATTACAGGTATGAGCCACCAGCACCTGGCTAGTTTTAATATTTTTTTGTATTTGCGCTTTCGTTCTTCTAACCTCCATTTCTTTTTTTTTTTTTTTTTTTTTTTGGCCAGTCCTGGGGCTTGGACTCAGGGCCTGAGCACTGTCCCTGGCTTCTTTTTGCTCAAGGCTAGCACTCTGCCACTTGAGCCACAGCGCCACTTCTGGCCGTTTTCTGTATATATGTAGTGCTGGGGAATTGAACCCAGGGCCTCATGTATACAAGGCAAGCACTCCTGCCACTAGGCCATACCCCCAGCCCCTAACCTCCATTTCTTTATAAACTCCTGCTAAATCCATCTATTTAATCTTAACTTCATTTGATTTTGTACGGTTTAGATTTTCCCTTTGATTCAGCTTTTAAAAAATTGATTCTTTGGAATATTTTACTTTTTTTCTGTTTCTCCATTATAATTATGTTAGACTTCCTTCTGTTGACTGACATATTATCATAACCCATGGGGATGTGTTAAAAATGTTTTCCTCTCTTGACTTCTGTTTTCCAGTATACATTGCGCTTGAACTCAGGACCTGGACAATATCCCGAGCCTTTTTAGCTCAAGCCTAGCACTCTCCCACTTGAGACACAGCTCCACTTCCAACTTTTGGCTGGTTAATTGGAGATAAGAGTCTCATGGACTTTCCTGCGCACGCTGGCATTGAAATGTTATCCTCAGATCTCAGCTTCCTGAGTAGCTAGGATTATAGGTATGAGCCATCAGCACTCAGCAACATATTGCAACTTTTAAATGATTGTTTTAATATGCAAATTAAGAGGCTTTGGATTATGCTATATTATTTCCAAGATATATTTCAGCCTTCTTCTGGGACACAAAACATATGCACAGATCACATTCAGATCATGTAACCCATTCATTTAAGAGGTCTCATCTGGAAATTTGGAAAGCTGTACTATTGAAGATGGTCATTACTCTTAGATTAATGGGGGACAATTCTTTATATTGCCAACTCTATGAAAATACAAAGTTTAGCTTGGCTTTTTCAGTTTCTTACCAGCTACTTTGTGTTTAGTGTTTTTACAGTCTTGGTATGAATCGGCCTAATTCAGATAGATACCTTTAGTGAAATGGACATGAGCTTAATGTTTGATTTGTATTCAATCACCTTTTCTCTGACAATATATTTGCAAATCTTAGAAGTTTTGGGCACAGAATTTTATGTTTTCCTCTTTTATCTTTATATTCCTTCCCATATTTATATCTCAGATTACCAAATATCTTGAAGTTACCTTGATTATATGACTGAGTCCGTGTATTTTGCTTTTCTCCAGTACCGTGGCCATTTACATCCTAACAGCATTTTTTCCAACACCTTTTAGGAGCTATTTTTCCCTCTCCCTTCTTTTTTTCTTTCTCTCTCATCATTGAGCTCTTACAGTTAGAGGGAAATTTTCTGTGATACCAACCGCTCCATCATAGGATGAAGTTGACGTTGCTTCTGGGCATTCAATGTCTACATCAGAACAGGAAAGAACATGAAAAAGATGGATACATTGCAAGATAGAGCAATAAAACTGAGTCTTTCATTAATCAGACTCTTTGGAAAGAACAAGACTCCAAAACGATTTAGGTGTTAATAATTTTTATGAAAAAAAATCTGTGCCTCTAAATGTATCTTTCTTGGCTTTAGTGACAATACTAGCTAAATGATTTGTCAAACACTAAGCTCAGAAATCACTATGAAGTAAGCCTTGTACTATACTAGAAATATTCTATGATGACACATAAAAGCAAGTGGAAAGATCTTATGAAAAATCATCACAGATAAGACAATTTATAAAGTTTTCACATGAGAAAAACAACCCTGATGGTAGTTTCAAAGCTAAAGTATTAAAATATGTTCCAAGAGAGTCAAAAATGTATTTAATTGAAGACTAGCTTTAGAAAATTGAAATAGTTGAGCAAAAATCAGATGGAAATGACGTAAAAACCATAACAAAAGACATACCAAGTACAAACAGGAAAATAAGGAAACAAAACACCGTAGATGTTGTAAAGAATGAAAAAAAGGAATAAATCCAAGAGTGTCTGGAGATATGTGACAAGCACTTACTGGAAAATAAACACATAATGGACAGTTTGTGCAGCCCATTGAATAAAGTTGTAGAATGAATGTACTAGCAACATAGATCTGAGGCAAATAATATGTAGTAGAGAAAAATGAGATATTGGGAAGCAAGGTTAAAAAATGAGGAGGAAGGCTGGGAATATGGCCTAGTGGCAAGAGTGCTTGCCTCCTACACATGAGGCTCTAGGTTCGATTCCCCAGCACCACATATATGGAAAATGGACCTGGCTATTTTCCATATATGCTGTGGCTAAGGTGGCAGAGTGCTAGCCTTGAGCTGGAAGAA
Source organism: Perognathus longimembris pacificus (assembly GCF_023159225.1). Taxonomy (NCBI): domain Eukaryota; kingdom Metazoa; phylum Chordata; class Mammalia; order Rodentia; family Heteromyidae; genus Perognathus; species Perognathus longimembris. The sequence continues at coordinate 24,647,651 of NC_063169.1, read as the reverse complement.
GCCAGGGAAGGTGCTCAGGCACTGAGTCCAAGGCCCAGGACTGGCCAAAAAAAAAAAATGAGGAAGAAGTAGAAAGATGCAGCAGAATATACAGAGTTGAAGAAGGAAGACAATAGTGTGTTGAATTTCACAACACCACAGAGGGACTAGGAAAGGAAAGTAATCTGAAAAAGAATAAATTAAATATTATAGTGCAACTGTTGAATAGTTTTAAAATGTCAACTTTTTCATCAATTAAGAACAGGTAAGTGGCTTAGTAGCTACAACACAGATAATTTAAAAATTAATGAATATATTAGCAGAGAAAAGCAATTCAAAAATTAATGAACAAGCTGTCAACTTAAAAGTACAACAATAAAGGTTTACTTGAAGATACAATAAAGGTGGGCCATTCTTCATTTGACATAGGGAATCAGAATTTCAGAATAAGATTTTTCAACAGGAATATTTTTTCTTATTTATTGTCAAAGTGATGTACAGAGAGGTTATAGTTTCATACGTAAGGCTTTGGGTACATTTCTTGTACTGTTACATCCTCCCTAATTCCCTCGTCCCCCTTTCCTTTTCCCCCCATGAGTTGTTAAGTTGGTTTACACCAAATGGTTTTGCAAGTATTGCTTTTGGAGTCATTTGTCTTTTTATCCTTTGTCTCTCGATTTTAATATTCCCTTTCACTTCCCTAGTTCTAATACCAGTATATACAGTTTCCAATGTACTCAGGTAAGATACAGTGATAGTACGGGTACAACGACAGGAAGGGGATACAAGAGGATCATCAAGAATAGAAGCTACGTTTTCACATGGAATGTTGATAGTAATTACAAACAGTGACATGAACAGTCGTTTCCATAACATGAAGTTCATTTCACTTAGCATCATCTTATGCATTCATAAGGGCATAGCTCTTAGGCTCTTGTGATCCTCTGCTGTGACTAGCCTAAATCTGTGCTAATTATTCCCTATGAGGGAGACCATGGAGTTTATGTTTCTTTGGGTCTGGCTTATTTCACTTAGCATAATTTTTTTCCAAGTCCTTCCATCCTTACCAATGGAGCAATGTCATTCTTTCTGATAGAGGCATACAATTCCATTGTGTATATGTACCACATTTTCCTGATCCATTCATCTATCTACTGAGGGGCATCTGGGTTGGTTCCATATGTTAACTATGACAAATTGTGCTGCGATGAACATTGTGCTGGTGGATTTAGTGTGTTCTTATTTGTGGCCTTTTGGGTAGATGCCCAAAAGTGGGGCTGCTGGGTCATAGAGTCATAGGGGAGTTCTATGTTTAGCCTTCTGAGGAATCTCCATACCACTTTCCACAGTGGCTGAACCAGTTTACATTTCCACCAACAATGAATTAGTGTTCCCTTTTGGTAACATCCCCTCAACATTTGTTATTGTTAGTTTTCTTGATATAGGACATTCTTACTGGGGTGAGATGGAATCTCAATGTTGTTTTGATTTGCATTTCTTTTATGGCCAGTGATGTAGAGCACTTTTTCTTATGTCTCTTGGCCATTCTCATTTCCTCATCAGAGAAGTCTCTTTTTAAGTCTTTAGCCCACTTGTTGAGGGGGCTGTTGGTTCTTTGTGGTCTTTTTTTTTGGAGGAATTTAATGTTTTTTAGTTCTGTATATATTTTAGATATGAGGCCTTTCTCCATTGTATGGCCGGTAAAGATCTTTTCCCAATCAGTGGGCTTTCTGTTTATCTTACAAACTATGTCCTTTGCCCTGCAGAACCTCGGCAGTATGATGCAGTCCCATTTGTTCATCCTTTCTTTGATTTGTGGCTTTTCTGGGTCGTTGTTAAGGAAGTTCCATCCTGTGCCAATGAGCCCAAGTGTTTCTCCTACTCCTTTTAGTGTTTTTAGGGTATCCAACAGGAATATTTTGAACACTTTCATTGAAATAAATTTGATCCAGGTACTGGAGATTCATTTTTGTAATTCATACCAAGTAAACTACCTAGAAGAATTCATAGGGCCAGGTGCCAGTGGCTCAAATCTATATTCCTTGCTACTCACAAGGTTGAGATTTGAGCATCATCATTTGAGTCCAGCACAGGTAGAAAAGTCTGTAAGACTCTTATTTCCAATTACCAAAAAAGTCAGAAATGGATCTGTGACTCAAGTGGTAGAATGCTAGTCTAGAAAAACCCAGAACAGCACTCAGGACCCAAGAGCCTAGAACAGTTTTCAGGACCTGAGTTCAAAACTCAGGACATGTAATTGAAAAAGTAAGAGAAGTAGAAAGAAAAGGAAAAGGAGAATAAGAATGATAAAGAAGAGGATGGGGAGGAGGAGAAGGAGGAGGAGGAGGAGGCATAGAGATGAGTAAAATATTTCTAAAACTCATAATTGATTTCTTATTTTACAAAAGCTTATCAACTATAGAACAAAGGAAATCTTCACAAAATAGCATTTTCCTTTGACATTATATGCTATTAAAAGCATTACTTTAAACCAGGTGCTGGCTATCTAGTTGTTCACAGTACAGTGCTTGGAGGATCACAGTTCAAAGCTAGTTCACGCAGAAAAATTTCTCAAATTGATCTACAGTTAACCAGTTAAAAGTTGGAAGTGGAGTTGTGCTTGTGGCTGTGATGGTAAAAAGCCAGCCTTGAGCAAAAGAGCTAAGCAATAGTACAACGCCCTAACCAGAACTGGCACCACAAAAAGAAAAGAAAGAGGGCTGGGAATATGGCCTAGTGGCAAGAGTGCTTGCCTCGTATACATGAAGCCCTGGGTGCGATTCCCCAGCACCACGTATATAGAAAACGGCCAGAAGTAGCGCTGTGGCTCAAGTGGTAGAGTGCTAGCCTTGAGCAAAAAGAAGTCAGGGACAGTGTTCAGGCCCTGAGTCCAAGGCCCAGAACTGGCAAAAAAAAAAAAAAAAAAAGAAAGAAACAAAGGAAAAGAAGGGAAAGGGAAAAGAAAGAAAGGAAGAAAGAGAGAAAGAAAGAAAGAAAGAAAGAAAGAAAGAAAGAAAGAAAGAAAGAAAGAAAGAAAGAAAGAAAGAAAGAAAGAAATTGGGAGGGGGAGAGAGGGAAGGAAGGAAGGAAGAAAAGAAGGAAGGATGAAATGAAAGAAGAAAGAAAGAGAGAGAAAAGAAAGAAAGAAAGAGGGAGGGGGTGGGAAGGAGGGAAGGAAGGAAGGAAGCAAGGAAGGAAAGAAGGAAGGAAGGATTTCCTTAAAATACAGTTTTTATTCTTTTTTTTTTTTTTTTTTTTGCCAATCCTGGTGATTGAACTCCAAGCTAGGGCACTGTCCCTTGTTTCTTTTGCTGAAAGCTAACACTTGAGCCACAGCACTATTTCTGGCTTTTTCTGTGTATGTGATACTGAGGAATCAAACCCAGGGCTTCATGTATGCTAGGCAAGCACTCCACCAGTAAGCCACATTCCCAGCTCCCAGTTTTTATTCTACAGATTTGGTTGATATGCATAGAAGTAATTTTAGAAAGATGTCAAGAAACCTAAAACAATGTTGGGTCACCTTATAGGGCAGGTTCTGGGCCAGCACACAGAGAACATTCTGACCACTGTCACAGTTTTAAGTGCTAAGTATTCTTAGTTTACCTTGATAAGGTGTGTGCCTACCCTGTGACCTTACTGTCACCTGGTAATGGCCCGGCTACCTTCTCTGTTCTTACATCCACATTGTAAGCTTGGTCACAGCCTAGTGCCCCTCTGTGGTCATGGACAGGGTGCTGCCCTTTCCCCTGCTGCCTGATTTCTGTCACTTCGCTTATCAGTTTTGGCACATCTTTGTTGCAACCTAAGATCATATCCTCTAGTGGTCTAACCCTGGAAACTGGAGCATATTACATTTTATGCTTCCAGTGTTATAGCAATCTGTTTCCCACTAATATTCATAGTAAGGGGGTTCAGGTGTCAGTTGGGTAAAAGAATGACAAATATCCCTGAGTATGTGCAGAAACGAAAACTAGGAAAACTGATCTCTCTTACTAATTGCTTCTCCTTCCTACTTAAGAGTTGAGCACAGTAAAATATGGAAAGTAAATAAAAACTGTGTTAGTCTTTTAATACCTATGATGTAATCGTTTTGGGGCAGGGTTCATATTGGTGCATTGATTCCAAGGTTTTCATTCATGGCCAAACACCATTGATTCTGGAGGAACAGAGTTTCTCATCTTGGAGTTTAAGAGAGAGGAAAAGGGGAAAGAAGAGTGTGAGGACAGAGGAGGAAAGTGGGGAGACAGAGAGAACTTCCCAAAAGCACAGTTCAGTAACTCCATTCTCATGGCTATGCCCTATCTTCCACAATTCTACTACCTTGCAATGTTCTCATTTTGAATGCATACATGGATTAATGCATTGAGGAAGGCAGAGCCCGAGTGGTCCAATCCTACCCTTGTCCCCATTTCTGAATATTGATTACAAGGTGACAAGTCCTTCCATATATGAGCTTGTGGGAACATTTCATACTGAAAACAGAACAACTAAAGGAATAAAGATACGTAATCTTCTTTTTGCACAGATGTTACTATTATCTACATAGAAAAAAGTAAGAAAGTTTACAGACAACCTTTAAAAATAATGAAGTTTAGAAGCTTGGTGGAAACAAAGAAAATAAAAATGTTTTTAAAATCCGTTATTATAATGGAATTTTATTAAATGCATTATTTACAGCAGTAATACAAACTCAGCTAAATATATGAGAATAAATGTAAATACTTTTTACAAAATCTGAAATATCCAGGTGTTAATGGCTCACACTTATAATCCTAGCTATTCAGGAGAGGCTGAGAGCTGAGGATCCTGATTCAAAGCAATTACGAGCAGTAAAGTCCCCATGAGACATTTATCTCCAATTAACCACCCAAAAACTGAAAGGAGAACTTTGGCTCAAAGTGGTAGAACACTAGCCTTGAGCAAAAAATGCTCAGGGAGTTCACATGGCATGTTGAGAATAATTACAACAGTGGTATAACTCTTGTTTCCGTAACGTGCAGTTTATTTCACTTGGCATCTTCTTATGTGGCCATGTGGGTGTAGCTATTGGAGTATTTTGGTCTTCTACCATGACTAGCTACAACTTATTTTCTTTTTCCTTTTTTGTTTGTTTGACTGAGTGTTTGTTAGTTTTGTTTCTCTGTTGTACTCCCTTCTTCTTGCTGTACCCTCCCTACCACTGTATTGTATTGGAGTATCCTGGATACTGTTTATATGGGTAATAGAACTGGGGAGGGAGAGGGAATACCAAAATCGAGAGACAAAGAACAAAAAGAAAACCCATTCAAAAAGAAACACTTAGAAACCATTTGGTGTAAACCAACTGTACAACTCTTGGAGGGAGAGGGGAAGGGGGAGAGGAAGAGGGGGAAATGAGGGAGGAGGTAACAAACAGAACAAGAAATGTACTCACTGCCTCTAATATGAATCTGTAACCCCTCTGTATCACACTTTGGTAATAAAAAAAAATGCTCAGGGACAGTGCCCAGGCCCTCATTTTTACTACGAATGACCAAAATAAATAAATAAATAAATAAAAATTAACAAGACTCTTGAATAAAACATTGCAACACAACTTAATCAAATATTTACTAAAAGAAGGTATAATTTCAACTTCTATTTAGGTAGATTTAATATTGAAAAAATAGCGGGTATTAAATGTATATATTCGAGGCAATCGCATATTAAATGCCCTATATAAATTTTAAAAGTCTAAATTGAGTAAACTAAATATAAAACTTTCCAAAAATGTAATAGAGCCAGGAGATAATACTTACACAAGATTTAATTGGTGATTTCATCCTGAGTTATGCATATCCTCATACTTATTATGCATGCAATGATATGCCATTAAGAAAAAAAGTTGCTGTAGGCTTATGATAACCTTTTTCAGATTAAAGACATTCCATTCTATTCCTAGTTTGTTGTTTTTCAATCATAAAAGGATGGTGAATTTTATCAAAATGTTAAGCATCTACTGAGATAATTATGTCTTTATTTTTCTTCTTTATTAATATGGTGAATAAGTTTCATGTCATTAACCTTTTCCCATTCCCTTTGATAAACTCTGTCTTACTGTGATTTTTAAAATAATTGATAAATGCAACTTACTAATTTTATCATAAGAAACTTGCTTCCAGTTCACAAAGTGAAGTTTGCTTTCACTTTCTATGATGGTGCTCATCTATTTGGAGGAAATTTTCCTCTTCAACTATCAGGAGTGGTGTTTTTCAAGTACAGGTCATTTAGTCCTTGAAAAACTTGCAGAACTGTCTTTGCCAAATTTGTGAGGTTTGATTTATTGCTTTCTTGAGTTGACTTAAGCTGCTGATTTTATTCCTTTAATGATCTTAGATTTATTCAACATCACCCAGGCCCTAATTGCAAACAAGGCTCCTAGAGTCTTTGCAGTCCCTTCAAACCTTTAATAATTAGCTAATAATCCAATTCTTGTTCTTGTCTGGGCTCTGGCCATGGTAGAAATCCTCATTGAGCAGTCTCTCATATATTCCTCAAGCTGATGTGTTTGCAGTACAAGTCTTGGGCATGTTTCTCAGTCCTTACAGTTACTTCTAGAAATTTCTACCCTTAGTGTCCCTTGCATTAAAACAAGTCTCCTAGGGTCAATAGATACCACATATGTTCTGAGCTCTAACAATAGGAGTGCAAGTATAGTTTTCTCTAGTTCTAGGTCATTAGGGTGTTCAATGCTTATAGAGAAATTAAAAAGTAATTAATACCACCAGTATAAATGTCATTGTATTTTTTTTTATTACACACCCTGTGACCTATCTCTGCATACTGTCTTTTTTTTGGTACTACATCCTAGGTCATTTCATTCTTTTATTTGAAAACAATTTTTGGCTAAAGTTTCTCCAGTATGGCTTAACCTTAAGTTAATGTCTAGCGTTTGATTGTTCAAGTACATAATTTTCTTTTCTTGCCAGTCCTGGGGTTTGAACTCAGGGTCTGGGCTCTGTCCCTGAATCTCTCTTTGCTCAAGACTAGCATTCTACCACTTGAGCCACAGCACCACCTCTGACCTTTTTTCTGTTTATGTGGTACTCAAGAATCAACCCAGGACTTCATGCATGCTAGGCAAATACTCTACTACTAAGTCACATTCCCAGACCTCAAGTAGATCTTTAAGCATCTGGCTTCTCACTTCGCTGTTCAGTTCCATTATTCTACCCTAGTTCTTTCCATGGATATAAGAGCAGAGTGTCCTGAAGCTTGGGAAAAGCATCCCACCTTCTCCTAATTGTTAGAACTCAGTCCTTTGTTGCCAGTTCCTTAAATTTATTGTTCCTTGCTTATCAGTGAGACTCTACTAATGCCCATGTTCTCACTTCACCTACTCAATGCAACAGTCTAAATGGATCTTGCATGAGAAATCTTGGTTCCCCTAAAGTCCAAATTTTCTCTTTCAAGCTCAGCATTTGACAGAGATTTCTCCTGGTTTTACCTTAATTGTACTGGGTTCTAATAAGTTTCTCAAGAACACCAAACCCAAACTTGAATATTTTAAATAAATAAGTAGCACTATTGCCATTGATTAAATGGAGCTTTGATGTTTTTACATAAAGCTAGCTCAACTTTCTTTTTAGTAAAATTTAACTTTATTGTCAGTGTACAGAGAAGTTACAATTACATACGTAAGGTAATGAGTACACTCCTGGTTGAACATTGCTATTCCCTCCCTTATTATTTTCTCCCACCCCTCCTCCCAAGTTGTAATGTTCATTTCCAATATATCGTATTGTGAGTATCACTGTTGCATTAGTTCATACTTGGTCCTTTCTCTCACCATTTTGTTGTTCCCCTTCCCTCCGCTAATTCAGATAAACATATATACAAGACACAAGGTACCAAAATCAAATAGAGAGGCAACAGGGGATAAACTGGAAGGGGGAAAAAGAAGGAAATAAAAGAGACATAAATTCACACAGTATATTAAAAACAAGAACAATGAAAAACCTCTTGGAGTTAATTTTGCTTAGAATCATCTTATATTGTCATGTGTACATAGGTATTGATCCATTGTGATCCTCTTTTGGGACTATTTTAGACATATTCTAGACATATAGTAATTATTACTACCGAGCCTATGTTTCTTTGGATCCAGCTTACTTCACTTAACAAGATTTTTTTCAAGTCATTCAATTTTCTTACCACTGGGGCAATGTCATTCTTTGTGATGGAAGTACAGAATTCCACTGTGTATATGTACCACATTTTTTGACCCATTCATCAACAGTGGGATATCTGGGTTGGTTCCATATCTTAGCTATGGAAATAATGCTGCAATGAGCATGGTTTTGCTGGTAGATCTAGAATGGCACTGTTGGCCATTTGGGATAATGCTCAAAAGTGGGATTGCTGGGTCATACTGGAGCTTTATATTTAGTCTTCTAAGGAAACTCTATACTGCTTTCCAGAGTGAGTGAACATTTTTACACTCCTAACAATAGTGTAGTAGCATTCCCTTTTTCCCACATCCCTGCCAGCATCTGTTGTAAGTAGACGTCTTTATTGATAATGGCCTTTCTAACTAGGGTGAGGTGGAATCTTAATATTGTTTTAACTTGCATTACTTTTATGGCCAAATATGTTGAGCAGTTTTTATTTAATTTTATTGTCAGGGTGATATACAGAGGGGTCACAGTTACCTATATAAGTTAGTGAATACATTTCTTATCAAACACGTTAACCCCCTCCCTCATTTTTCTCCTTTTCCTCCTTCCCCCAACCCCCTCCCCTGTCAAGTTGTAGAGTTCATTTTCAACATATTTTCTTGTGAGTATTGCTGTGGTATTGTTTCACCCTTTGTCCTTTGTATCACCAGTTATTTGTTCCATTTCCTTTCCCTAAATTCAGATCAACCTACATACAATACTCACTATTGACCATTCTTATTTCCTCTTCAGAGAAGTCTCTAAGTTTTAGCCAACTTGATAATGGGGTGGTTGTTTCTTAGAGGATTTGTTTTTGGATGATTTAATTTTTTTAGTTCTAAGCATATTTTAGATATGAGGCCCTTGTTTGTTGTATGGCTAATGGAAATCTTCTTCCAAACTGGGATTTCTGTTGATCTTGCTAGCTATGTCCTTTGCCACCCAGAAGCTCTTCAGCTTCTTGCAATGCCAGTTGTCCAACTTTTCTTCGATTTGATATATTTCTAGTTCTTTATCAAGTAATTTTGTCCTTTACCAAGGAGCTCTATGTTTTTCCTATTCCTTTTTAATAATGTTTTCAGGGTATCTGCTTTTACCTCAAGGTCTTTGATCCATTTAGAATTGATTCTGGGACAGGGTGATATATAAGGATCTAACGTCACCTTTCTACAGGAGTTAACCAGTTTTGCCATCACCATTTGTTGAAGAGGCTTTCTTTCTTCCATCCTATTTTTTTCTGCTCCTTTATCAAAGATTAGGTGGCCATAGCTATGCGAGTTCATTTCTGCATCTTCAGTTCTATTCCATCGGTCCTCAGCCCTGTTCTTGTGCCAGTACCAACCTGTTTTTATCACTATGACTTTGTAAGTCATATTCCCCCAGCACTGTTTTTCATGCTAAGAATTGTTTTTGCTGTTCTGTGTCTTTTGTTATTCCATGTGAATTTTTGGATTGCGTCTTTCTATTTCATTAGAATGATGTCGGGATATTGATGGGTATTGCATCAAATTTGTAGATAGCCTTTGGCAGTATCGCCCTTTTCACAATGTTAATCCTCCCAATCCAGGCACATGGAAGTTGTTTTTTTTTTCCCACATCCATAGTTCTGCTTTAGTTTCCTTTTTCACAGTTTTAAATTTTTCATCATAGAGGTCCTTCCTTTCTTTGGTTAATTCCTAAGTATTCGTTGAAGGTATTACAAAAGTGGTTGCTTTTGTGATTTCAGCCTCACTCTTCTTGAGGATTTATTTTATACCCTGCTATTTTGCCAAAGTTTCACTTCAGCTACAGTAAATTGGGAGTGGAGTCTATGGGATTCTTTAAATACAGGATCACATCATCTGCAAAGAGGGAGTGTTTTACTTCATCTTTACCTATTTGGATCCCCTTTATGTATGCCGCTTTGCATTATTGCTCTAGATAGGAATTCTAATACTATATTGAAGACAGTGGAGAGTTATATAAAAAACAAGATACAGTTTGTTTCAAGAGTGTCTGACTGCAACACAGGCTTTTTTACTTTCCTGACCTGTGACAGACATTAGTACTCAAGAATATTGGGGATTACAACCAAAGATTAGCACCTGTTTTCTATATATATTTGAGAGTTTAAATTATGTACTATTTTACCTTAAAGAGAGAGAAGAGTCTGGGGTCAGCACATTTACTAGATATTAGACCAGTTTGTGACATAGGAGGCTCCAGGGTTCTATGTCACTTTTACCTTCATAGCTCCCAACCAAAGAACTCACCTAACAAAAGAGATGATGAGCTGGTTTGTGCCAAGTGAGCCTTTTGTCAGAGCATCACCCAGTCTTTTCTCACCCTACCCTTAGCACATCTGACACCTCGACAGAAAAAGTCCAAATGACAGAAAACTCTTTAAACTTCATTGGGGACTCTGAGGAAGGAGAATCCTGAACTTTGAAAGCAATCCTGGCCTCCTCTCTCTCTCTCTCTCTCTCTCTCTCTCTCTCTCTCTCTCTCTCTCTCTCTCTCTCTCTGTATATATATATATATATACATGCATATATATATATATACATATATGTGTGTTTGTGTATGTCAAGATTTTGTCTCAAAGAAAAGCAATGCAAAACACTATCCCTAGCAAAATCAAAAGCCCTTTTGTCTTTTACATAAGACAAAAAAGACAAGAAAAACTTTGAGGACATAAGTAATAATTTTGTGGCAGTATACAATTTTCTTTTTAGAAAATAAGAACCAAAATCAAAAGTAACCTAAAGCATAGATGAGAAAAGGGCTCCAAATTTAAATAAGAAAAAGTTGTTGAATTAAAAATAGACAAATGAATTTAAACTATAGGTTTCAAAATAAAAGTGCAAATGTTTAAGATGTACCTTAGAAATATTTATAATTCCTAGCCATAACACAACTGCAAATTAAAACATCATCGAAATTCATATCACATTAGTCAGAATGACTGTCACTGAAGAAATAAATGACAGACAGCTTTGATGAGGATGTGGGGAAAAGAAACCTTAATTTACTTTTGGTGAGATTTTAAATCAGTGCAAACATTATGGAAATCAGTAAGGAGAAACATCTAAATAACTGACGGTAAACAAACTATCATATGACACCTCTATACCACCAACTGAGCATATATCTGAAGGAATGTACGTTAATACAGTCAAGGTACATGCATATAGCTATGTTTGTGGCAGCACAATTCACAATAGACATAACATGGAATTTGCATAGGTACCTATAAAACAATTAATATATGAATACAGGTGTATACAAAACTTATTTTGGGGTTACTTAAAGAGAAAAATGCTATCTATGTCACTTAAGATTCACATGAACACATTTAAATTTAGAAATATTGCTTGGGAAAATACATAGGTCGTTCACCTGAGCTCATAATTTCCTTTTGCAAGAAGACCTTTTTGCTATATCACTGTGGCATAATTTCAAGGTGATCATTTGTGAAGAATTCTGAGAAGGGAAAGAGGCAAAATGCCTCGCTGAATTATTTGTCTATTTTTCATAAACATTTCTAATTTTCTAGTCAGGATAGTAGGCTAAAATATTAATAGGACAGCAATAGTTAACAATAAGTAAATAGTATGAATTCTCAGTTGAAATAAAATTCCTTCCCATTTTGAATGATGAAAGTAAGCGCACATGGAGCCTGAAAACACATATATTAGCAGATAGTCAATGGTGTAGAGAAATGTACATGAATTATAAAGATTACCCTATTTGTATGGATAGCTCTAAACTTTTCCCTTTGTCAGGAAGTGCATGGTACTTTGGAGTGAGCTGTGTCATGATTAAGCTGTACTTAGAAAACACTCAAGTAACCATGTTTTTCAAATGATGAAATTATTGTGGGCTTAGCTTAGATCTTTGCCAGCTGTAGTGATTTCTCTATCATACCACATGTCCATTAATAAATCTGATTCAAATGTGAAATGATTGCAGATATTTGAGGGACTCAATAGAACATTTAAAACAGATAAAGTTGTTCTTATAACTTTGTCTTAAAAAATGAAGAAACTTAAAGGATGGTATTAAATGCTGCTTGTCTAAAGATGACAAGATCTGGTGAAGCAGTCAGTATGTCTTAAATGTAATTGTCTCTGATATAAAGTGTTGCCCAATCATAGAGGATGGTTTAAGTAGGTTGGGATGTAAAACATGGAAGGTACTGTGCAAGCTTCAAAGGAATTCCCCTGCTATCTTCCCAAGTTTACCTCATGAATATTTCAATAATAGAGGTGGAGAATGATCATTAGTGAAGTGGAGTTACAGCACTGATCATTTGAGGCAAAATACTGTACTTGACCTTTCAAAGAGAAACAGTCGTAGTTGATGTATAGGTGAAAAGGGGAATTTTCGGGGTCATTCCTCCCTTGCCTGTGAAAAGGAGACTTTAGCTTCTAGGAATTTGCTCATTTTCTTTCTCCCTGGATCTACTCTTTGAGAACTTTGGAATACATTAATCTGAAATATCCCACTCTCTCCTATCATATATTCCAGTTTAAATTTCTGGGAGCTCAGGCTATAATTCTATAACATCTTTAGAAATTCATGATCTTACTAAGAAGGGTGTTACTGAAACTGCTGACCTCTCTCCTCCTCACATCTTCTGACAACATGCTCTTGACAGCTGCATTAGCAAAATTGTAAATCCAGTAAAGAAGGTATTAATAGAGAAAGGTCAGCCCATGTCAGAACTGGTAACCTGTGGATACCTGATGGAGAATTAGAAACAGAGCTGCTTTGAAGAGGGTGAAAGACCCTTTGGTTCAATATACAGTATTTAAACTTTTTGAAGATTTATTTAATGACTTGAATAACTGAGAATCCTTTAGAAATTAATTGATTCATGCATTCTTTTACAAGGAATATTTCTCCTTTCTCTTGTATCTTTCTCACAGACTGAATGGCTCCTTGCTCAGATTACTTTATTTTTTTTTCAAATTTTTATTATCAAACTGATGTACAGAGAGGTTACAGTTTCATATGTTAGGCATTGGATACATTTCTTGTACTGTTTGTTACCTCTTCCCTCGTACCCCCCTCTCCTCCCCCTTTCCCTTTCCCCCCATGAGGTGTTCAGTTCACTTACACCAAACAGTTTTGCAAGTATTGCTTTTGTAGTTTTGTCTTTTTTTACCCTGTGTCTCTCAATTTTGGTATTCCCTTTCAGTTTCCTAAAAGTGTGACGTCTAAGTGCTCATTGTACAGAGACAATGTTGTTTCTGGGAAGAGGCAGTTATGCCAGCTAAGTACCGCAAATTTTTGAGAGATAAATAAATATGTAAGTAAGGGAAAGAGCTTGTAACTCTTCACCACATTAAGTTTTGTTATTAAAATCAGCAGTTATATAGGATAGTTCTTTAAGATAGTGCAAATAGTAGTCATAAGATGAGCAGCTTAATAGCAGCAACAAATTACTGTTACATTTCAAACCAATGACAAGGACAAAAACATATTTTCCTGAATAATTTAACAATTACCTTGAGAAAATTTCTGTATCTAACTTAATTTAATATTATTAATTTTGGGGAAAAAAAGGTAGCCTGGTAAGTATTCCAAATTTTATATGTTGGCAATCTCTCTAGAAGAGACATTAGTTAACGTTGGGCAATGAGTTTTATAGTCCCTTATGGTAATTAGAATCTTATTACTATATTATATTAGGATCACTGTATTTTTCACATCATTTTTTCAATTATTAGAAACTTGATTCTAAAGGCAGGATATTTATTATCCCTTCCCTCCTTTTTTTTTTTTTTTTACAGACACACATTCTCAGGTGTGGAAAGGTAACATGATTTCCTAAAGTTCATTCCACCAATAGGTGAAACAAATTTAGATAGAAACAAAGGATATTTAACTCCTAATGCTGGCTAACATAAGGGCATTGGAATGTAAATAATGTATGTGTTTACAATGGATTTAGATAACTCATTAGATGTCAGATTCACAACAGATTATTAAAGGTCATCAGTGTTCTTAATATACATTGGCTTCTTCAGGATAATGTCATGGAGAGTAACCATGCAATCCCTTATAAAACCCTATGCTGTCACTGCTGGAGACAGCATCCTAGACTCCAGGCACATTGGCCTGTCCCAGTGAGCCATTTCTCAAGTCCTTATCTTTTGGATACAGAAGCATATTACTAGGGAGTGTGAAGGGAAAGTTGACTTTAATCTTAATTGCCTGCATAACAGTATTTTTAAATGATCTTACTCTGAAAAATTAAAGTAAAACCTTACCACACACATGGAAGTTAGGAATCCTAGAGCAAAGGTTATTTGAAAAGTCATGCTTGCAATAACTCTATTTTCTATCTCTTCAAATTTGCTATCAACGTACCGATTCAATTCCAATCAGACCACAACCAGATTATAGAATGTACAATCAGTGCAATTGCTCTACCTTTGCTCGATCTGCATGCCTGGACAAGACAAATTTGTAGCAATATTATTGGATTTCTTCCCTTTTTCTAAAGCTGCTTCAAAATCTGTGTCTGAAAGCCTGTTGTACAAATATCTCAGTACAGATTAAGGATATAATGAGTGTGGCTTGTTATATGACATGCATTTCATGAAACTAAAATTTAGCTTTACTATAATTAAAACCTGTGATTCTCCTTGCTATTGTCTTATTTTACTAAAACAACTATGAAATCCCAATTATGAGTTCATGTATTGACCATGCATATTTGTTGGCCAAAACAAGGTAAATAAAATTGCTTAACTGGAGTTCACTCATTATTTTATGTTTACAAACACAAGTAGTTTATATCTACACTGATAACATGATACATGTTCAGTTGCCTATTTGTGCATATTATTTATAGCTTATCATGTACAAAAAAACCATTAATTTCCTGATCTTGTGTTGCACTGGTCTCCTTAGTAGGAAAATACTAGATTTTAAACTAAGCCATTAACTCATACTTTGATTCTTTACACTATGGAGAGAGATTTCATAAATAAAGTCAGTTCAGACAAAAATTAAATATATAGGGTCCACACCACAGCTGAGCTGTAAGCCTTTACCATAACATTTTAGAAGACAGAAGCTATTTTCCAGTCTTATCATAATTTCTGACACATTTCTCCAGGAAGAGAAAGGTGATCAAGTGTATAAATTCTATAACATACCCAAACCCCTGTATCACACTGTATTTGGCAGTGAATACATGCTGATGAGACAGAAGATTTGGGTTTAACCCTTTATTTTTGTTTATGTTCTCTGTAATCTTGGACGTTTGAGTTTTCAGGATCTTGCCTTCTTCTGAAAACCTGAAAAACATCTCATTTTAATGAGGATTTCAAATATTATTAACATTGGTATGTACTGCATACGTATACCTATAAATTTTAGCTTAGATGTATGAATATGTATATAATTTAAATCTAAGTAATTCAAGTATTCAGCAAAATATTTTGATTTATATGGATGTAGATATAAACATATATTTGCATATATGCATACATTTTATCATTTAAAAATTACTATTACAGCTACTAATGCAGAAACCAGAATGGAAAATTGCATTTTTAGGTCAAACAAGGCAAAAGTTCATGAGATTCCATATCAGAGACTCTACCTACTCCACTCTGTGTTTGGTCAAACCCTAGTTATCATCACCACCACCACCACAACAACAGCAACAACAACGACAACAGAAATAATAATATATCAGAAAGAAGAAATCTATATGGCTTAGATGTAGCAATTAGGCTTATACATTTTTGGTATGAAAGACCCTGATATCTAATTTTTGAGTGTTAAGTGTTTAAATGTTATGGGTTAGGAACAGGAGTTTTTGGATTTTGTGACCATAAGGCCTTCCAAGAGGCCTAGCAATGAATTTGCCAATATACATTGTTCTCTGTAGTCATACTAAATGTTTATGATTAGAGTAACAGTGTTATGGAAAAAGAGCAGGCAATGGAATCATCTGTAGGCGAACATACTTCCTAAGCATGTATTTTCTTTTTTTTTTAATTTTTATTGTCAAACTGATGTATAGAGAAGTTACAGTTTCATACGTTAGGCATTGGATACATTTCTTTTACTGTTTGTTACCTCCTCCCTCATTCCTCCCTCCCCCTCCCCCTTTCCCATTCTCCCCTCCCCCCATGAGTTGTTCAGTTCATTTACACCAAACAGTTTTGCAAGTATAATTAGCACAGGTTTAGGCAAGTCACAGCAGAGGATCACAAGAGCCTAATAGCGATAACCCTTAACACATAAGATGATGCTGAGTGAAATGGAATCCATGTTATGGGAACAAATGTTAAATCACTGTTGTAACTACTTTCAGTGTGCTATGTGAAACCGTAGCTTCTATTATTGATGATCTTTTTGTATCCCCTTCCTGTGGTGTACCTGCACTATCTCTTTATCTTATCTGAGTACATTGGAAGCTGTGAATACTGGTATTAGAACTAGGAAACTAAGCATGTATTTTCGTATATAGTGACTGGATCCAAGTTGCCTCCTGGGCCTTCCTAAGGGGATAAGGTACATATAAATCTTCACGGTGTGCAGTAGGGCTCCTCACATTCTCTTCCAGGTAAAATTATAACCTTACCTGGTTTAGTGATCTTATTTATACAAAGAGCTGTTGTCATGCTATTGTTTCAAAACACAGGAACAGCATATCATCCATCCAGTAGGAACACATGGAACATTCATAAATGATGTCAGCATAACTCTATGTTCAACAATCCTATACAGAGGGTTAAGGAGGCCCGTCAGCATCCCACTCTCCCTATAGCTCTTCCAAGTCAAGCCATCTCCTTTGTACAGTAACACTAGTTCCGAACACAGAGATATACTTCCTTATTTAAATGCCTCCCTTCCTTCCTTCCTTCCTTCCTTCCTTCCTTCCTTCCTTCCTTCCTTCCTTCCTTCCTTCCTTCCTTCCTTCCTTCCTTCCTTCCTTCCTTTCTCTCTTTAAATCTGGGCATGTTTATTAGTGTTTGGCCTTCAACAAAAACATGTTTAGTATATGTCCAGAAGGAGAATCATGTGCTGCTCATGGATCTCTGCCACCTCAAGGTTTGTGCATTTAATCATGTATTTGTTTCCACAGATAGTGGCCTAGTCAATAAACTTTGATGTGAGAATGTAACTGATTGCATTTGGAGATTGCATATGAAGAGCTGATAATTATGCTTACATGTTAAGATTTTCATGAATACTTTAAAATGAGTGCAAAGCAGGATTTCTTTTCTAAGTGTACCTTTTATCTCCTAAATAGTTTACAATTGGAAAGGTGAATGCCAGCATACTTGGAACAGAGCTCCCTAGAGAAGACACTTCCTCATTATAAAGGAGGAATTCAATTAACACAGGAAATGGCAGCATACTATTTAGGTAAATACAAAGCTCCAGAACAGCAGGACAGCAGTGGCTCATATATGTAATCCTAGTAACTAAGGAGGCTGAGGTTTGAGAACCTTAGCAAGCCCTGACAAAAATCTGTGAGATTCCTATTTCCAGTAAACTATCAAAAAGCTAGTAATGGAGCTATGGCTCAAATGGTGGAATGCTAGGCTTTAAGCAAAAACAGCTTAGGGATAGCACCCAGACTCAAGTCCCAAGATTGGCGCGCATGTGCGCACACACACACACACACACACACACACACACACACACACACACACACACAACAAAACAAACAAAAGAAACCCACTGGCTGCCCATTCCTTTTAGCTTCCTGTTTTTAAGATTGTAACTCATGCAACATTTATGATTTTATTGTTATTATTAATGTATTATACTTAGGTGTAACAATTCCATAGGAATCAAGATAATTTTAGGTGGAGGTCTCTGACAGAGTGCTGGGATATGAAAAGATCTGCACTGATGATGTAGGGAAGCTATAAACCAATTCCAGCCAGTGTATTTGGATAGTAAAATGGTTATCACTTTTACTGCTAGTGACCATTCAACACTTTTATCCGAAATTCAATCATTTTGTTTTCACTACAAAATTATAAGCTAAACCTGTATCCTCATTTGTGAGGTGCATTACTTAGGGAGTTAATTAATTTCCCTATGCAATTCATCTTGCAAATTGTAGTCAGTACTTAACACCATAGCTGCCTAACTTAGAGCCCAGGATTAAGCCACTACTTTGCATTGCTTCTTCAGTTTACTCAAGATTAGAAAAAGTAACAATATACAAGGAGAGATTATATAACAAAATTAAAATAAGAAGAAAATCTGCTGCAGAATTTAAAAATTCAAATGTATTTTTTCTGTTAGAGAGATTTTGCTGAACCAAAATTTTATCTGGAAAGCAATTAGGATGAAGAGGTTGCATTAAGTCAAATGTATGTTAACATTGTGACTTAGCTTCCAATACTTAAAGTATGCTAACAGGTTTTATCCATGAGCATACTACAGTTTGACACATGATACACTTTGACACTATTCAGAACAATCTCTATATGATGGGAAACGTTAGCAACTACATACCCATGAGCATTTGCTTTGCGAGAAAGACTATTTATGAAAACCATCTAGACCTATACTGCCTTGTTTGAGGACTGCTGCATTAGTGGGCATATACTAGTCAGAAAGGAGATAAAAGAGAAAAATCCTCAGAACTGGCCATAAATTATTAGGGCTATGTCCATCCCATTACCACCTACCCCTTTTTAAAAGTGATCTTTGCACAGAAACCTCTGCATTACTCATAGGTTAAATGATTCAAAAATTGTTGAATTTCATGAGACATCATGAAAACATCAGTGTGAAATACATACTTTTGTTTTCCTATCTTTCACTGTATTTCTGTATC
Source organism: Perognathus longimembris pacificus (assembly GCF_023159225.1). NCBI lineage: Eukaryota > Metazoa > Chordata > Mammalia > Rodentia > Heteromyidae > Perognathus > Perognathus longimembris. The sequence goes on along the minus strand of NC_063169.1, from coordinate 24,628,685 downwards.
TTGTAACTAGATCACCCTAACCAAAGATGCTCCAGTGACTTGAAATTAATCTAGTATAAATGCTGCCAAATGAATTGGTGTCATTTTGCTTGGACAACAATAGAGAGGAAATAAAGTTTTGCAAGATTCCATGAAAAAAAATTGAGAACTTGTTAAGAGCTGAGGCCATTCTTTGCATCATGTGTTTTTGATAATGGTCAAAAAGAGAAAATCTTCTTTGGGAAATGGGGAGTTCTCTGTCTTTGAATCCATTTAAGAGAAGTCTACATTCTGAGCTATTGTCTAGGACTGAGCCAAAATGTTAACCTACTGAGTTCTCAATCAATGGTTTGTAGATCCTGTGATGTAGGTCTAGTTACTTCCACTTAAAAAAAAAACAACCCTGAAATGTCTCCTTTTTGTTTTTTTTTTTTTTTCTCTACAGTCTCTGAATACTACCAGGTAATAACTCCACTTGAAAATCTATTCCTAGATACCTAAAGACTGCACTGATTTAGATTGAGATCAAAATTTTCAGGTAACACATCAAGGTCCCTAGAGCTTTCTGCACCTGAAAAGAAGCAACAAAAACTCCAGAGACTTTTTTTCATAACTGTACATTCTCCCTAGGATGCATAAGCTTGAGCTGTTGCTTTCCCATCACTTAGTCCTCCCTCTCCTCCAGGGAGGTGTTGAAACCCAAACTCATCAGGGCTGCAAAGCCTTTTGTGAAGGAAAAAGCATGCATAGCTAATGAACTGATCCAGCTGGACTAGCCTGCTAATGGGAAACTGCCCAGCTAACACTAATATGAAAATTTTCAGGTTCCACCCAGCCTAGTATTTTATGTATATATTCATTCATTCATTTATTTGTTTGTTTGTTTGTAAACAGAAAAAGGAAACCTCTTTCAGTACTATCAAGTTCTTAGGAGGCGATTCAACTTTCCTATTAAAAGAATTTAATTGTGTGATATATGAAATAGGTCCAATTGTTCTCTAATTGCACAATGTACAGATGCTTTAGCCATTTCCTTTGTCTCGGGATACATTTATTCCCTTCAAACTATGCACACCTGAAAGATGAAATAGAATATATCTCGAGTGTGGGAACTTAGCAGCATTGTTATTTTTTCCTAATAAAATATAAGGTAAAGTTTCTTATATTCAAGCATTTATTCTACAAGTGAAATATTAACAAAAAGCATTCTAGCCTTGCCTTCCATTTTTGTCAGGAAACAGTTTGGTTCTCCAGTGTAATTAATCTTATTTTGCTTTTTTAAAATGCTGTCTGTCCTCTTGGTTAACTTGATTAACTTTTAAATTGAAGACTTAAAGGCTCTATAGACCCTCTGCTCTTCCTTGAGCCTCACAATCCTTTCAGATGACATTACTTCTATTGTAATTACACCTTCATGCTGAATGTCTCAATTCAACAGCATGTGTGTTGATCTCTAGAGCTCTAAATTTATTTCCTTATTGATTCCTTTCCAGAGATGTCCTTCCAATACCTAGTGAAGTGTGATCTGATAACAGCAAACTTGCTTTCTGAAGTAATCTCAGCCTGTATCATCATCAGCATTTGGAGTTCAGGTTTTGCTATTTCCATGCTTGCATTAAGCCCATTGTGCTGCATCTCACCACTCCAACAAACACACCAGTGTCTCCCCCCACCAGTTATCTGTAGATACCTCAAATTATGGATACGATAGAACATTTGTATATACCCTTTTTCCTTGTACATACATACACATGATAACATTTAATTTTTAAATTATGTTTAGTAACATATTAACAGTATCAACACTAAGCAATGGTAACAGTATATTGGACTCAAAGGGATGTGAATGTGGCCTTCTCAGAAAACACCGTCTTGTATTATACTCAAACTTGATCTTGTAATGTGGGATTCCTGGATGAGGTGAAGGGAGGGGAATGACGCAGGCATGGTGATGCGAAGGTATATTCCTGCAAAGGGAGCACTGGGATACTGCTACAGTCTCATCATTGAATGACTTCTGCGGCTAGTGCAAACAGACCAGCACTGGTTAAGATGGAGGCCTGGGGGAGATTTATCACACGCTTCAGAACAGCACACAATTTAAAACTTTTCTTTTCTTTTTTGGAATATATTCAGGCAAAGACTGAACATAAGTACTGATACACCAGAAAGGGAAACTGCAGATACTCAGAGACTATTGTGACAAACACTTCCATCACTAATTTTAAACTATGGACTTCAGTATCTTATTCTGGGACTCATTTCTCACTGCTTTGCACATGAATGTCTCTCATTAAAATTTGTTTTATTATGCATCTTAAGCATCAAAATTGGATGAATTAAATTATTAGTAATCTAACATATGAGGCCAAATGATTTAATTCTGTATTTCTATGTCAAATATTCATTCTCAGGTACAGATAAAAGACTAATATTTCAAGTAAGTTTATGATATTGTACTTATTTGTCAGTGAAGTACTATTCATTGTCTTTATCAGTTATCTTTCTTTTTTGTTCTTATTATCTTTAAGTGATAGTACAAAGGAGTTGCCATTTAACACAGCTGTTTATAAATACAATGCATCTGGATTGATGTCACCCCTTTCTATATTCTCACCCATCCCTCTTCTACTTTCCCTTTCCCCAATTCTCCTTAATTTTGTAGGATATACATTGGAATCTTTTTCTTTTTCTTCTTTAATTTTTTTAAAAAATATTTTTATTTTCACAGTGATGTACAGAGGGGTTACAGTTATATATGTAAAGCAGTGTGTACATTTCTTCACAAACGTCATCTCTTCCCTCATTTTTCTCCCACCTTCCCTCCTCACCAGTTCCTTCCCCTACCCAAGTTGTACATTTAGCTTAGAGCATATTGTCTGGAAACTTTCTTAATAAAGACTCAGAAACACAACGAATCAAATAAAGGTTGGACAAATGGGATTGCATCAAACTGTAGAGCTTCTGCATGTCAAAGGACATAGCTTGCCAGATAAATAGAAAGCCCCCACATTGGGAGAAGATCTCCACTAGCCATACAAAAACCAAGCACCTCATATCTAAAATATACTGAGAACTAAAAAAAATTAAATTCCCCCAAACAAATCCTCAAATAAACAACTGTCCCCCTAATAAGTGGGCTAAAGACTTAAAGAGAGACTTCTCTGAAGAGGAAATGAGAATGGCCAAGAAGATGTGTTCAACATCAGTTATCTTTCTGACTATACTCTCACATTTATAACTCATCCCTTAACTTGCAACTTTCTTTTAAGTAAATGCCAAGACTAATGTCCTGCAGTAATGAGTCACACCTAAAACTCTAGCTACTTCAGACAGTTATAGCAAGCCATAACCAACAAATTCAAGAGACTCTTATTTTCAATTCCTGCTAAAAGCTGGAAGTGGAGGTGTGGCTCAATTGATAGAACATGATCCTTGAACAAAAGCTGAAGAAGAGTGTGAGGTCCTGAGTTCAAGCCTCAGACCAGAACACACAAACACAGATATGCACACACAATATATCAAGACAGGCCGGAGTTAAAGCATTGTGTACAAGCTTTATTGTTAAGCATTGGAAGGGCTGAATAAGCCTTAGGAGCACAGTTTCCATTTTAGTCTTTCTTAAATCAGAAATGCATAATTAGTACTACATTTCACTTTTGGTCTTTGTAACCTTGTTTTCTTTGAATTCTGCTTAATCTCTTTTATTGCTATTTTGCATTTGAGGCTATACTTGTGAGATGTTTTCCCAAGAAGTTAGACTTGACTTTGAATCCTTAACACTTGTGGGGTAACCCTATGATAGTCCATTTCATGATCTTACTAAAGGATTAAATAAAATTTGAAGTCTTTTGTAAATGTGTCATCTAAGTATGATAAAGGTCCAATTAATATATATTGATATAATTCAACTATTGTATAAAACATGAGGGAATGGTATGGACTGATGAAAAACACATAGTGAGTTTTTGTTGTTGTTGTTGTTGTTTTGCCATTCCTGGGGCTTGGACTGAGGGCCTGAGCACTGTCCCTGGCTTCTTTTTGCTCAATGCTAGCACTCTACCACTTGAGCCACAGCGCCACTTCTGGCCATTTTCTATATATGTGGTGCTAACGACTTGGACCCAGGGCTTCATGTATACAAGGCAAGCACTTTTGCCACTAGGCCATATTCCCAGCCCCACATAGTGTTTTATAATATGATAAAACATTATAATCTTACTCAGAAAGTATCAGGCCTGGTTTGTATCAATTATACTGTCATCACAAAATTCTGAGTCTTTCTTCTGAATTTGAAGAATACTATGACTTCTGGATAGAATAGAATAAAAAGGATTATTCTACATCTTTTAACACATAGAAGAACACAAGAATCAACTTCAAATGGTTTCTTAGACCCATGAAAGTGCACACGGCCCATGGGGAGAATAATGCCATTTACAAAATACTAGTGACATCTGATCAGTCAGACTTCCTGCTCCAGTTTCATGTGGTGATTCTCAGGACATGCAATGACATGATTTCACAACTATATTTCAAGAACAGAGGCAGGAATTTAAGGTTATGTTTTTTTTTTCTCTTCTTTCTTCTCACCTTTTTCTCCCTCTTTCTCTTCCTCCTTTCCTTTTCCTCTACTCTTCTCCTCCCTGCTCTTGCATAAAAAGGTAGAATCAAACCTGCTCAGAGAAGTGGGAAATGTGAATTTTCTTAATAGTCTTCACTGCATCTGCTTCTCCCAGTTATGGAGATATTATATGTTTTTGTATTGGGGAGATGATGAAATGGTGGGGGAAGTGAAAGGTGTAATTTTGTAGATTGTACAATTTCTGAGGACGCATAGCTATTTTAAATGATATTCTATAAAACCCACACAAATTACAATTATAGATGCTGGGATATCATGCACAGTCATATGCATATATTTGCCGTCATAAAGCCATTCATAAGCTGAACCTTCGTTTTATACTCAAGTGGTTAAAAAATAAAGTGGTTAATAAATAAAAAACCAAAATATAATTATTAAAATAATTGGATTTCTTTATTTTTTAATACTTTAAAAATCTTAAATGTTTCAAAATCCAATAACTCTTTTTCTTTCTGTATCAGTTCTCAGGCTTGGTCTTAGGGCCTCTGCTCTGTCCTTGAACTTTTTGTGCTCAAGGCTATCTATCACTTGGGTCACAGCTTCAGTTTTAGTTCTTTTTTTTTTTCAAATTTTTATTATCAAACTGATGTACAGAGAGGTTACACTTTCATACGTTAGGCATTGGATACATTTCTTGCACTGTTTGTTCTTTTGGCGGTTAATTGGAAACTCTGTTTTGGAATAGGTCAAAGTGTGGGTCACTGTGCACAAACACATACACATACATACATGCATGCACACATATTTACGCACTCATTTAATGAGAAAACCATGAAGCCATATAACATAATGTGTGAATACATTCATTTGTTTAAGAGAGGTTTTAAAAACCATGATGCCATACCTCACTAAAGAAGATTTTTTTTTACGTGAATTTAAGAATATCACCTATTTTTCCCTCCACCGTTTTTTTTTTTTGTGTGTGTGTGTGTGGTGGTAGTATAATTATGACTTTATCATTTGCTCCTCTCTGGATGTACGGGATTTATATATACAGCTGAATCTTCAGAAGTTATTGTCCCAAGTGTTGCCTGACTACCTAGCACAATGAAAAGGGATGGTGAAACCTAACATAAATAGTGGTATTTATATATAAGAAGAAAATTATGTAATACATTTGCAGCTAATCTAATAAATGATTTTAAGCATACTTAAGTATTGAATCATTAGTCTATTTCTGTTCAATGGATATTACTAGAAAATATTTATTTTCTTTCTTTTAAGAGAAATTTTGATGGATTCATCTGATCCAATCTTTGTTTTCCATGAGGAGTAATGTTTGGAAATTTAAGAAAGGCCAGTTGTGGCCAACATGTATGTCCAACTTTCTTCTCTTCCCCCACCAGTGACTTGCATTAAAATCAAAGAATGGAAAGTTAAAGTATCTCACTTTCTATGAACATATGGATTTTTGAGTTAAAAATAATTCATTGCCATTAAATATGACTTTTCATTGTGAACATTTTAATAAATAAACAAATTAAATTTTCAAACCTCAAAGGAGAAGCAATTACTTCAGCTTCAAAGTTGCAGAAGTAAATATTCTTTCCTGGTGTTTTAGTACTGATGGTATTCTTTCCTTTTAGTACTGAAGAACATACAATAGATGAAAAGGACCCAGGGTTGCCATCTTCTGAAATTACATACACGACAATGATCACAAACCCTGTAATTTTGTTCTGATTAAAATCCCTTTCATTTTATAATTTGTGACGGAGTTGGTATGAGGAATTATTATTCTGGAGAATCATCCAAATGTAATTTAAATTATCTTACTTTCTTGTAAGCAGAACTTAATCAAGCACAGTAGTAGAAAGAAATGTATATGAATTATATGTACACACATTATATGTACATGTACCACACAGGTATGCATTTCATTCCTTTAAACAAAACAATTAAATAAAAGAGAAAGCAGTTTATACATTCATACCTAAAACATATTTAGATTTGGGACATACCATGTTCTTTAGAATTATTTTATAGAGGGATAAAGTAGTGAGTACCAGGACATAAAAAAAAATTCAGACGAAATTTCATGGAAAGGCATGTGACTTAAATCTTTTCTGGTATATACATCTGAGATTTAAAGCAAGTCAGTACTTTGTTCTTTCACTCTAGTACATTTGAAATGAAATTTGGTGTTACCTAAATGTAGATATGCTTTAGCTTGTGGAAGGTGTGCAGAAAAGTGTAATACTCTGTTCTGAGACCTCAGGGAACTTAAAACCAGAGGTGGCAGTGAGTTAACAAGGCAAATGATATTCATTTGATTGGAATAAATTTAGTTTCTCACTGTTGTAGTTAGGGACAAATAAATATAGCCTCCCAAAAGACATTATCAGGATGCTTTCTAGATAAAACGTCAGAGCAGTAGCAAGGAGAAGTCTCTTGGGGAGGCAAACTTCACAGATGATAGTCTGACTAAGCCAGTTTTGACTCATGCTGATTCCTTGAAATAGAGAGGAAATAAAGGTTGACTGAGCTGTGATGAGGAGGTGGAAAATAGAAGATATTTAAAATATTGTGTCACTCCAGCTTTATCCCTTTAATGCTAAATTGTGCTCGCATTGTTTATTTCAAAAGTTGTAAAGTTTTCAGGAAAAAAAAAATGTAAGACCCAGTAATGTTTATGTATGAAGGTTGACTCACCAGCATCCAAAGTGTCATAGAAAATAATTTAAAAATCAGCGTATTAACTGCAGTGTATATTATGAAAAAACTAACTTTATGTCAGAGTTTGGCCCCAGACATATTTTCTATAAAGTACCTTGCTTTGTATGAAACGTGTATATCCTACACGTTTTCTTCTGCTGATCGTGCAAGCCGAGTGAGACCAAACGTTCAGTGTGCGCATTCCAGGGCCTGTAAGCTTTTCAGACATCAAAGAAGTTTCTCTCATGTTTGATGTTTCCTCCTTACAAAGGCAGAAAATTGGACTCTTGCTTTTTAGAAAGGTCAGAGACTACAGGGTCTAGTTTACCTGCAGTTAAACAAAAGAGAGAATTAATCCCTTATAACAGAAATTGGAGTCTAGCCTTGATTTAAATTTTATGCGCAATTATTCTTTGAATTTTATTGCTCTAGGTATAAGAATTTTTTCCTAAGTTGCTATTTGTATGAGAGTTTAGGATTTGGGGATTTTTGTGGAATGCCTGTGATCTTTAAAGTTACTGATGTTTCAGGTTTTATCTTCTCCTTGGAGATACCACGGATGCTCTTTCGCTAAAGGCGGAGGCTGCTACTTAAGATTTACTTATTTGTCTGCAGTCCTGAGCAATAATGTCTTTTATTCTAGGTCAGAAAAGACTTACTGTCCTTTCTTTATGTCAAAATAGTAGCCCCTTCCTAGGAAAGCCTTTTCTCAGCAGGCTAAAAGAACTTATTTTGTTGTTGTTGTTGAATTGAAACCACTTTGTATAACTTCTTAAACGTAATAATAATAATAATGTATAATAAAATAGTTGCATCATCTGTCAAGAGACACAGAAATGACTTCTTTCTATTTGTGTTTTATTCGTTGTATTATCATATACTTGGTTATACATGGGGGAAATTTCATTTCCTCACAGGTATGCAGTAAAGCCTGATCAAACCCACCTCTTGAATTAAAATATTTCCTATCAGTGTCCACCTTTTCTGTCTTGCATTATTTTTTCCTTCATGACCCTTGTTGGCAAGTGACACATGGACTCTTCTATTTGTTCTATAATTCTAAAGTGTAAGATGATAAGAGCCAGGACTTTTTGTGACTTACTTATGTTTATATTCTCAGCACCCAGCTGGTGCTCAGCTTGATTAAGTGTTCCATAAACATGTGTTTCAATGAATGAATCTGTTTGGCAAGTAAGTGAGGCTAATCACATGTTCAGAAATTATCAGTTCATCCTGTTCTACAAATAGTAACTGTCACTGAGATTTGTAAGGGATGATGTAGGATATTTGGTCCTACTGGACCTGGTGGTGCCTGAGAAGCTGTGGAAACCCAAATACACAGATACGTACAGAATTTCCCATCTATTTTTCACAACAGAATTTTTCACTCTTGCATTATTCTGACTAATGCACATTGACATACACATGACCATACAAGTAGACACAGAACACATACGTGTGCATGCGAGAGACACATTACCTTAGCATTTTTATTTTTGGACCCTTGTGCTAAGTAAATTCATATCCTTTTCAAATTTATTCAGTATTTATTTCTGTTGCTCTTCCATTTTTGCACAAACTGAACTTTCTGTACTGTGTGTTAAATTGATCTAATATGAAATCCAGTTTAATTATTAAATTTAGTTCAATATTTAATTTGGTTTAATAAAAGTGATCTTGCATATAATATATGTATTTAATTGATATATTTAGGACAGGATAATTTTGAATAGGTTAAATATTTAATGTAGAGAAATTTTTTAAATTATTCAGGATTAAAAATAGATCTATGTTATCAAAGTAGTGAGCAGAGATAAATGTCATGATAAATGTCATAAATTTCTGTTCACATTTGTGAAATACAAGAATACTTGGCTTCTGATCACTACTCCGTCTTTTTCTGTCACCTGACTATGAACTCTATTTTATTAAAAAGGAAAAAATTGAGTATCTTCAGCATCATACAATATCTTCTTTCTCTTTGAGGTATGAAAGACACATGCTATTTTATTTACTCTTTTTTTTAACCTTTTCATTTGATTTTTTACTGTAATGTACAGAGGAGTTACATGAATCAGGTAGTGAGTCCATTTCTTGTCAAACTTGCTACCTCCTCTCATTTTCTCCTACCTTCCCTGCTCTACAATTCCAGCCCCTCCCCTCAGTTGTAAGTATTGCTGTTACATTGGCTGGCCTTTGACCCTTTGCCTTACCATTTTGATGTTCCCTTCCTTTCTCTAATTCAGAATATACATATATACATATATATTTATATATATACATATACATACATACAATACCCAGTGTACAAATACAATGACAACAGGGTTAAACCATAGGGAAGATAAACAAAACCATACAAAAATAATGTTACATAGTATATAAAAAATACCAACAACATTGAGGAAATCAGAATGGCCAAGAGGCACATGAAGAAGTGCTCAACATCCCTGGCCATAAAACAAATGCAAATCAAAACAACATTGAGATTCTACCTTACCCCAGTAAGAATGGCCATTATCAAGAAAACTTATAACAAATGCTGGCAAGGATGTGGACAAAAGGAAATCTTACTACACTGTCGGTGGGAATGTAAACTTATTCAACCAATCTGGAAAGCAGTGTGGAGGTTCCTCAAAAGGCTAAACAAAGAGCTCCCATAGGACCCTGCAACCCCACTTTTGGGTATTTACCCAGAGGATTACAAGCGAGACCTTACTAAAGCTACCAGCACAACCATGTTCATTTCAGCACTTTTTACCATAGCTAAAATATGGAACCAACCCAGATGCCCCTCAGTAGATGAGTGGATCAAGAATTTGTGGTATATATTCACAAAGGAATTCTATGGTTATATCAGAAAGATTGGCATTGCTCCATTTGTAAGGAAATAAAAAAGGCAGAAAAAAATGATACTAAGTGAAGAGAGTCAGACTCAAAGAAACATAGACCCTATGGTTTCTCTCATTGGTAATAATTACTTTATGTCTTGAAGTGATGAAGATAATTAATCTGTTACTATGCTAGCTTTCAACAACAAAGTATTGCTAATACTGGTTTTTAGTGTTCCATGTAAAACTTTTCTGTAGCAGGACCCTGCTGTAAAATTATGGACTTGTATTTACTCAACTGTCTTTGAACTGGTTTTGCTCTGTATTGATCACACCTGTAACACCCCTCCCACCAAAGTTTCATTGTGTTTTGTCACCTGGATGTTAGATGATTTCCAGTGAAGATCAAGATGCTCTGACCTGTTTGTTGTGATTGACACCTCTCTGAATTAACAAGCCCCTTTAGTTTTTATGCTAAAGGGAAAATTCCTGTAGTGTTTGGGTATATAAGCAGCCTTCTGAGATGGCCCGGGACTGCATTTTGAGATCCCAACCTGCAGTACTGGCGCGCCGGTATTTTGTCACTCAATAAAATATTAAAAAAAAATTTATCTGAGTGTCTCATTGCCTGTTGATCCGTGGACCCCATAACATTCAGGATAGTCCTAGCTGATAATCACAATGGCTCAATAGCTATGTACATATGATCGAGTAAGATGATGGATGCTAAGTGAAATAAACTCCAAGTTATGGAAACAAGTGGTTTATCATTGTTGTCATTCATATTTTAATATACTGTGACTATTAGTATGTCTTTTAAAATGTCCAAGATTTGAATTTGTATTTCCCATTTATTACTAAATTGTTTTTTTCAAAAATTGATTGAGCATTTATCATTTAGATAGAGTTAAAGCTCTTCTATGTATAGTCTCTAGTTCAAGTTCATTAGTGATAGTTGATTGCATCTTAGGGCTATATTTGACATCTTTCTTTTTCTCATTTTCTCTTTAACTTTATTTTTTTCTCCTCTGTTCCCACTGGAAGATGCAGGCTTCTTTATCAGCTCTTTCTCTATTATTATGATTATTGTCTAAATGTACCCACAGCTGTGTGTGTGTCTGTGTGTGTGAGTGTATATGTGTATACACGCATGTGTGGATGCCAGAGTTTGACCTCAGGGTGCTGTTCCTGAGCTTTCTTGCTCTAGGCCAGTCCTCTACTACTTGAGCCAAGTCTTTACTTCAGCTTTTAGTTCATTGGAGGTAGAGTGTCACATACTTTCCTATCCAGAATGTCTTCATACTGCACACTTCTGATCTCAGCCCCGAGTAGTTAGGATTACAATTGTGAGCTAACAGTGCCTAGCTGAGCACTTTCTCTTCACATTATCATCTTTTCTTATCATCATCTTACACTGTTTTCTAACTTGCCTGCTGCAAACACTAAATATTCACACACAGCACTCCAAAAAGCTTTTTGAAAAGGGCTCTAACCGACTTTTTATATTTTTCTTTATGTTAAGTGAATTTTTAAAAAGTTTTTATTGTTATTATAAAGTTGCTTTACAAAGGGCTACAGTTACATAAGTCAGGTAAAGAGTACATTTCTTTTTGGATAATGTCATCCGTTCCCTTGCTCTATCCCACATAACCACCCATACGTTGTGCAGCTCATTTTCAACATGATGTCCAGTGAGTACTATTGCTGCATTCGTTCACCTTTTGTCTCTCTATTTCTTTGTCTTCTCTTATATGCCACATAGGGTGTATTTTTCAGATCCTCTGTAATTGCCTGATTATTATCAAGGTGAAGAAAAGTAAAAGAGGAGTTAGTTTGTTTCTTAGATCAAATCATAACAGATAGAATATTTCTTTTCCTGCTAGACTCACTTTCATGGTTATAGACTGTGTTACACCTATGCCACTGTCTTGCTGGAGGGTTTGTTATAAAAATTCTCTTTCTTGTGTCTTAATTGAGTGTTTATTGGCTATTTGAGGAAAGCATGCCAGACAAGGAACAATAGCATCATCTGGGAATAAAAATGGCTACTGCAAACATGAGGGGCCTATCAGAGATGAGAGAATCTCCTAGTTGGTGACCAGCAAGAAGTAGATACTATTAGTCTTTCAGCTACAGGAAATAAATTCTACCAATAGCCTGAATAAAAATGGAAGTGAGTTCTCTTCCTACCCAGACTCCACAGGAGAATGAAGATTCTCTGACACTTGGATTGCAGCCTTGTGTGATTAAAGTCCAGGCCTCAAATATGCTATACCTCTCTCTTGACCCACTTAAATGACAAGAAACCGAGTGTGTTGCTTTAAGACACTAAATCTGTGGAAATTTATCAATTTGTAGCAGTTAAATGAATAAAGATGTTTAAACTAAATAATTTAAGCCAGGAAGCCTCTGCCAACACTCACATACTACATAAGTGTAGGTGTTAAGAGCCTACTTGTTGAATCCTTAGATTATTTCTCTATCCAATGTATAGTGTTTCTGCTCATCTTTGACCTGAGTTTATGAAAACTTTTTTTAATAGAGATTCTAAAAGTGTGGGACACATTTCACTTATTGCTTGCTAGACCTGATGCAAGGTCTAGGTGAAAGGTTATTTGTACATATGAAGCATTTCTCTATATGTACCATTAAATCTAGTAATGTAACAACTTCGAAAATATTTCCTTTTTCACTATTTATCTTCTTAGTGAACTTCTACAATAAGAACATACCACAGATTGTGTGGTTTAAACAGTATATACATATTCAGAGTTTAGAATCAGGAAATAAAGTATAAGGTTCCAGAATTGAGTTCTGGTGTGAGTTCTATTCTTACAAGGGAGTATACCACCTTACTGGGAGAGAAAAAGAGAGACAGAGCAAGCTTTCTGGTGTACCTTTCTGGCTGAAGGACCCCACAATCATAACTATATCAGAACATAATTATTTCCCACAGGGTCTCATACCCAAACACCATCATCCTGCAGTTGAGGGTTTCAACATGGGAGTTTGCTGGAAAAGCATTTCTACTCACAGCAGAATCTTTCTTGTTATCACTTCAAAGGAGTCACAACTTTGTCCCAGATCTCTGTGCTAAATTACTTTTGTAGGAAGAAATGGAGAACTGAGGAACAGAAGGTGTGAAACCCATAGCACCTGCGAAAGGTGGCTTTCATCTATGGAATTCCAAAATAGTTTAAGGCACAGATATTTAAATTTTAATTCATCTTGGTTCACAATAAATGATGAAGCATCATATGCAGGTATTTTTAGATTTGTTGTCTCGTTTTATGATTTGTATAACTTTTATTATCTTTGGCTATAAAAAGGGTTTTAATTCAACATATCAGTTCATGAGTACAATACATTCTGATCAATGTCACCCCTTCTATTTGTCTCCTCATCCTCCCCACCCCACCAAAAGTCATACATGTGATCCATGATGATGAGTTAAATTGCAAAATTTCTTGTGAATCAAATTCCCCCATTTCTGCATGTTCCTCCAGGGTGGGCTCACAAGTTTCTTACTGAAAAGGGCTTTCCCTTTTTAAAATTAATTAATTATGCCCTTTATGATTCCACATAACATAGCTTAAAATAATAAGCATATATAAATTAACTATACCTTGTTTTCATGCATTTGTTATAAACAATTGTGAAAAAATAACCATCTGATTTGTGTGTATCTACCCACTACATGGTATTTTGAACATGGGAAAAATACATAAAACCTTTAACTAGTACACTGCTGTAAACAAGATATCATAGTGGCTGGATAGTCCTTCAGTAGATAAATTAGGAATCTCTTTCAATTTCTGGCCATAAAGTAAAATCACAGAAGTGAACTATTAGTAAAGATATTTTAAAATCTCAATTAGATGTGAGTGCCTAATACATTACAAAATGATATTAAACATTGTGGATAAATTCATTTAACTTGTCTTCTTATTGAAATCATCCAACTCTTTAAATGTCAAAAATCATATAAAATTTCAGCAATGTTAGAGTGATGTTCACTGTTGAGAAAATAAGAGTGTCAACTAAATACATCCAAAGTGATTCTAGACAGTGGACTACTTGAGCAGATGTTTGTGAAGAAGGGAGTGTTTGCATATCTCATGTAAACAAGAATGAGATAAAGAAAAATATACTTACATTCAAATGTTTTAGCTGAACAAATTCCAACTTTAATCAAAGAAAAATAGCTAAGTTCTAGCTATATTTTGGAGACCAAATATTTGGGTTCCTATATTCTCTATTTTTCATATGATGGTTTTATGATTATTAAACAGTGAATAAATTCTTCTCATGCTGAGAGAACATGCTTTAGCATTTTGGAAATTATCCCCATTGTTCAAGAATATTAATTTAAGAATTGCCCAGCCATGATTGTTTTAGCCCCCAATTTACTTGTACTTGATAATATTAGGAATTTGGTTTGCATAAAACGACTGAAGATAATCTCCAGTATAATAAGTGGAAAAGGGCTTTCCATAGAAATAATAATATTTAAAAGTACTTAGATTGAGCAATGGAATTAATTTATTTCAGTATTGCTTAGTAGTGAGGAAGGGAGTCCCCCCCGCCGCCCGAGTATGAAAGATCTATATGAAGACAAAGAGCAAAATAAGTGAGAAATGTGGTTCAATTGACCCTGGAAGGAAAAAGTTATTTCATATGTCGGTTGAGGTTTAAAACTCATTTGCCATGCACTTCTTGTTATTGCATTTTAATTACAGTGAGTACACATATGCTGACAGCGCGTGAGATCATATTTGTTAAATGGACCTCGACTTACGCTGTGCTCATCACAAAGCCTTTGGGATTCTACCACATAGAGACTCTGTTGTGCTTACAAAATAAAGGACAGCACCTCAGGTATTATGTCAAGGATAAAAGTATGAACTCAGGAAGTAACATCTAAAATTTTAAAGAATCCAAAGGAAGAACATCTATCTAAACATCTTCCTACAAAAATAAATGCAGCTAGATTAAATCTCTTCCAGGAAATGCAGAATAATATTTTAACTGTAAGCATCTTCATAAATAGATTAGACCATCAGCATACAATAAAAACATGAGGCAGAATGTATACATCTGGTGACTTAGGTTAACTTACTAGACTTAGTCAGACTTGAGGGTTAAATCTCTATACAGGCCACTTAGTTTTGTTTTGTTTTGTGTTAGTAACAATATTAGGTCTTGAACTCAGGGCTTCAACCCTGTCCTTAGCTCTTTCACTCAAGGCTGGTGCTCTACCACTTAAGCCATAGCTCCACTTTTGAGTTTTTATCTGGCTCATTGGGGATAGGAGTCTCAGAGACATTCCTGCCTGAGCTGGATATGAACTTTAATTTTCAGATTGCAGCCTTCTGAGTCTCTAGGATTACAGATTTGAGTTACAAGTACTTGGCTCTGCTTGGTTTAAAAGCCACATGCTTAATATAGGGATATTAATTTCACTGCATCATAGTTATCCACAAAAATGTGTGTGTGTGTGTGTGTGTGTGTGTGTGTGTGTGTGTATCTCCAAAGCTGAAAGCTAGTATTCACATAAGCATCTCAGATAGGCTCAATTAACAGGCCTGTATTTGAAGGCAAAACCCTAAGCTGGTAAACTGAAGATGATGACTTCCCTTCGCCTAAGCCATATCCTCCCTACCTTCCCTATACAGGTAAATTTCTGTGAATCCTTGAGCTCATGCTCAGACAAGCTTTCAAGGTTTATTCACTAATGCATCTTATAGCATCTCTGAGTGCTGCTTTCATGAGAAGTGTGCAAGGATACCAACTGAGAGTTCAGTTTCATTTGTAATCTGTTTGAGTTCTAAGGGCCATGTTTCTCAGGGCTAAAACTTCCATATCAGCATAATCTTCCTGCTTTGGTTTTCATCTCGTTTTTCATTTATGGGAATCTAGGTTTTCTTTGTATCACTTTTCTTAGCCTTAAACACATACTTAAAAAAAGTATTGGGTCTATTAATACCTTTCATTTCTAGATGTTTTATATTGGGAATTATTTCAAGATATTTTATCTGCTTTAGTAGCAGAAAAAGACTTTTTTTCAAAAACTACTAAGTAATTTAGAGTATGTAGAATTTAAGAGTTCACAGTACTATTCAGTTTAATCTCAATAAAACAAATCTGTAATAATCTGTCAATATATAGAATCACAAAATCAAAACAAAGTAAAATGATCTCAAGGTTCCTTTTGACATGTGATAACTTTTATATTCTAGATTAGAAGTCACCCCACAGCAACTCTTCCTGCCAGCATTTTCATTAGATTAGGTATCTGTAGAGTACTTTACAAAAGCCATATCATGACACTTAAGATATTAGTTTACAGCCAGGCTCTGCTGGCTCATGGCTGTAATCCTAGATACTTGAGAGTTGGGTATAGGGAATCACAGTTCAAGGCCAGTGTGGACAGAAGAGGTGATGCCTGTCCTCATGGACAGAAACTGTATATTGTAGTATGCATTCTGATCCCAGAAACAGGGAAACAACAACAAAAAAAAAGTGAAATACGGTTCTGCTGTGTACCCAGCATGAAAGTGATACATTATTCTAAACATAGCCAATGAAAAACAGGAATGGAGGAGTGGCTCAGCAGTACCATGCCAACCTCAAAAGCAAGACGGCCGGAGTTCAAATCTCAGTACTGCCATAAAAAAATCCAAAATCTTTAGTATATTAAATGATTGTAAAGACTTACTTTCTTACTTTTGCTTCTTTATGTTCTTATCTGAAAGGTATTTTTAAAGGTAATTTTTTCAGGAAAATTTTAAAATAATTTATTTTTTTAAATATTTATTGCCAAGGTGATATATGGAGGAGTTACAGTTACATATGTAAGATAGTAAATACATTTCTTGTCATACTTGTTACCTCCTCCTTCATTTTTCTCCCATTTTCCCTCTTTCCCATGTGCCCTCCTCCCCCAGTTTCACTGTTGGTTTACAACCTATTGTCTTGTAACTATTGTTGTTCCATTGGTTCACTTTTTACCCTTTGTCTCACCATTTTGATGTTCCCCTTCCCTTCCCTGATGAGGATGTAGGAGTAGCAAACAGTAGCCGACCTGCTACATGATTTGGGTGAATTGGGTTGAATCCTCAAATTCATTCTTCATGTCTTACTTTGCCACTGTGTACTAGGAATCAACACTTTTCTTAATTTGAGCAAGAAATTTCCATTTGCACAATCCTATCTCTGTGTGTGTGTTTGTGTGTGTGTGTGTGAGAGAGAGACAGAGAGAGAGAAATAGAGAGAGGGAGAGAGAGAGGCAGAGATAGAGATTGAGAGAGAGGCCAAGCGAGATGAATAAAGAAGCTTTGGGGAACAGAGGCTCTATTTCACAATTTTCAGTGTGTGTAAGCATTCACAGGAACTTCAATCTCAAGGTAGTTCAAAGATAATGTCTACGTGTTTGACTTGACTATGGCTACTATTTCAATTTCTTCTTTTAGATCATATTTCTTGTTAATTAGCAGAGGTCTCTATTCTATTCTAAGATGCATCTCTGTCTTTGCCTTGGGGAGTTAATCAAAGCATCACCTACAACTCATTTATGACACATTAAAGCCCCAATAATTATTTTTGTTCAGACCCTGTCCCTAATGAGCCATTGTAAAGAAATTTTAAGTATATTTCTGAAGTATGTTTTCTCTTTGAAGTTTTGCCCTGCAAATATACTTGTTTCAGTCATAGATCATCTCAATTGGTCAATGAAAAATATAAAAAAATATTGATTGAGAACTTGGGAAAATCAGTTTGTTATTGATTGGAAGTTAGATAATGTAAACTAAAACTTCCACGTTCAGAGGAAACAGGCAACCTCTGGAGGCTGAATTGGTGAAAGAACTGATGTGTTTCTGATGGACCCTCTTCCATTTCTATGTTCTTCAGAAAAAGAAGCATCTACCCCAAGTGAAAGTAGGAGAGGGATATTTGGTGAAGATAATCACAACAATGAATATTAATTTGGTTTTGCTGTATTTTTCCATTGCACCAGGTGCTAAATGTCCAACATTTTCAAGTGACAGACAAGATAATAGGGCGTAACTGAAAATGATCTGAACTCTTCAAGGGCTTCTAAAGCTACACAAGGGATTCATGCAGGACTGCATCAACAAGAAGCCTGGAGTTTATAGCAGGCATCTAGGGACCACTGGTCACTTCTCCTTTTGAGGAGTAAATTGTTTGGCTTGAAAGGCTTGTCATGTCAAGATTGACACAGATTTAAACTTTCTCAAAGCATGATCTTTTTTTTTAAGAAAAAATAATCCTTGATCAATTCTAGCTAAATTGAAAGCAGAGAGAAATATTTCAACACTTTTACTTAAAAAATACCTTTAAAAACTGCTGCTACTAATGTATATTCACTTTTGTGTTCATTGTGAAATTTAGGAAATTTGAAATCTCCATAGCTTTAGGATATGGTTTGTGTAAGTGCTCGTTGGCATTAGCAGCACACTGAAACTACCACTAATGAGGAGCCAATTTGAAAATTAAATTAACTTCATACATCTTTTTAAAATGATACTTGAAAGATTCATATAACTTGTGTAGGTAATATCCTACTAGTTTAACTTTTTCCCTAATGCAGGCATGCAATTTAGGATCAAAGACCCATTTAGCTGACTAAGTTTTGTTTGCCTTAACTCTATATAAACTTGAAATACAGTCTCTTTGATAAATGAGGTTACTAGAAACTAAATGGGAATTCTTACTTGCCACCACAGTGGTGACATGAAGAATCACAGCCTTTAGCTCAGGGCTACTAAGCTCTTAATAATGAGAGAAAGGTGTTCTATCTTTTCTCCAGTAGGCCCACAATTACGATGAACAAAAATAGCTGCCAAGACTCCTCCAAAAATATTCATGACACTGAGAAAAATATTGATTCTAAGTGCCAAGGAATGAAATATATCTCTATTCATTTTCAATCCCACTATTATTTTCCAAAATACACTGAATGGACTGCAAAGTGTTTCATAGTACTATTTCATTTTTAACACATTTTTTTTCTGGACAAAAGTCCAAAGAAAGAACTCTCATTTCTCAAATATCTATGTCTCTGTTTTTCCTTCTCTCACTACTTGAGGAAAGAAGAACCTCATTATGTGTAGGAAGAGTAATAGTTAGGCATAACAGATTTAATTGATCTGTTTTAAGCAGAATATACAAACTAATGTTTGAAAAGTATGAAACAGTAAGAAGGAATATTGTCTTTGATGTTGGCATCACATTTTGATACACTTTAGTGTACAAACTACTTTTATGGAAGGTATTAATAAATTATTAGGTGAGTATTATGACACTAATAATTTGCCTGCAGATAAAGTTAGGCTTGAGGGGCTGGGGATATGGCCTAGTGGCAAGAGTGCTTGCCTCCTATACATAAGGCCCTGGGTTCAATTCCCCAGCACCACATATACAGAAAATGGCCAGAAGGGGTGCTGTGGCTCAAGTGGCAGAGTGTTAGCCTTGAGCAAAAAGAAGCCAGGGACACTGCTCATGCCCTGAGCTCAGGTCCCAGGACTGGCCAAAAACAAAACAAAACAAAGTTAGGCTTGATTATTTGTCACAGCTTTCTGAATAAATGGTGTATGTTGAAATTACAATAAAATTGTCATCTTTGGGACTGGGAATATGGCCTAGTGGCAAGAGTGCTTGCCTCATACAAATGAAGCCCTGGGTTCGATTCCCAAGCACCACATATATAGAAAATTGCCATCTTTTTGCAGTTGTTATTTTTGATTTAGGGAAGTTCTCAGTTAGTAGTAAGAAAGATATTTGGTCATTTACAACTTGTATCAATTCCTCTCATGTATCATTTCAAATGGTCATATTAGGAATTCACCTAGTGCAGCAGTGATTAGCTATGTACAGGTTTCAGTTGGCTTCTAGCAAGTGTAAACTCAGAAGATTTCACTACAGGTTTGGCAGTCTTCTTGCTTCCAGTCATAAGCTTCTCTGAAGGTGCCTCTTAGACCGAAAGAAACCAAAAACAGTGTTGATCCAAATGCAACTTGTAAGTATGAAGCCACTAGTTTCTGAGGACATCTTCATAAAGGGAAACAGAGGCATGGGAGAATGCTTCCTCTTTTTGTATCCTCAGTAGATGGCCCACAGATTCATTCCATGAGGTTCCTCAGAAGGTCCAGCTGGGAGTCTCCCCTCCTAGCCCTAGCAGTGATGGCATACATGCATTCCTGATTGGCTTTTCCCTCAGCTGTTTCCCACCCCCTTTACTTTCCTGCCCTGCCACTTGCTCTGACATCATGAAGACACCCTCACAAAAAACTTTGAAGGCTTCTGTTCTGAAATTATTTTTAGATTAGTAATTTCTTTAAATAATGACTATGTACAAATAAGGGAATATTGGGACATTAATAAACTTTAGAAGTTACTAAAACAAAGAAAGAGATGAAGACTCTCGTCATTTTTCTTTCTTTTTGGTTATGTGTCCTTGAACTTTGGGCCTTCAGGATTGCAAGGCAAGCACTTTACCAGTTGAGCCATTGACTCATTCCCTTTTATATCCTTTCTAGTTTATCTTTGAGATATCATCTTGTACCTGGCAAGCCTGGGAGATCATCATCCTTTTACTTCTACATTCTGAATAGCTGGGAATCACACACTTGAACAAGGACACTGAGTTGAGAGATATCCTTTATGCGCACATGAATTGGAGCAGAATGGATGGACAGAAATTATCTACCCTCATTGCTGTAGGTAATGATCTTGAAGGCAGAATACCTAACAGTAACTTCCTTCCCCGTCCCAAGATCTGGGGAAACTCCAGAACCCAGTTAATCCCAAAGTACTATTTCTGTCATGATGGCAGACTTAGCTTAAACTTTTCCAAGACTTGTATGAGTGAAAATAATCCATGGTTTGAATATACCACTGACAGAAAGATTAATGTTAGCTCTAAATTATGTAATATGACCCATGAAAATATAAGATATCTTGTAAAAGAACATTTGAAGTAAATGTGCTTTGAATAGCCAAGTGATACATTTTGTAAGTAAATATCTATGGTTTCCTTATTATTATTGTCCTTAGTTTTATGGCTATGATTTTAGTTTCAAATATTTTTTCTAATGTAGACTAAATTCTATACATTTCTATTTATTATTGTAAATTTATGAAAATATTTAAAGGAAAATTTAAAAAACTAGAATAAAACACTTCAATTTTTTCCCAATTTCAAGATAAAATATTTGCAATGGAAAATTTTAGCTTAAGCCTTGTTACTCAATACAATGAGAAAGACATTGTAGAATTTTTATTTAAGAAATGTACAATTATTTTATTGTATGTACTGCCACTTGAAGTATATTAATTATGGCAGTTCAACAACTTACCCTTAATGAGATGATAGCTCATAAATGAAATAAAAATACTGAAGTGTCATATGAAGGTTTATAAAAGTAAGAGTTAGTGTGATATGAATGACTCTAAAATTCATACACAGACCATAAAATAGACTATTGTTAGATAGGATTGAGCTACATGTGACTATTCAAATTGCACTGAAATTCTATCTGATTAACAGGTGGATATAATTTAAGGATGATGGAGCACATTCCTCCCTACAACACTCTCCTTTATATTATTTATCTTGCAAATTTGGGGGAAGAGATAAAGTTAATACAGAGGAAGAGTTAAGTATTATCCATAATACATGTCAGAACTTTTATTAAACATAACAACAATGATTATTACTATGCTTCTTTAAAAGCAACTAGAAGGGACATATTTTCTACAATGGATGACTTGCCTCCCCAGAAAAGAGGAAGTGGAATGTTTGGATCCTGCATCTGTTGAGAAATCATTGAGGCTAGTCCCCCGTAATGAGAACATCTCATTTTTAATGTGTTGTGACTTGAGCTTACAAGATTGGAGGCAAGTTTGATACCTCTGGAAACCCTGCAAAGCTGCAGGGTTCCAGGACGTGTGAACCATCCAGGCTGGGGCTGTGTTTTCATTAAGTGTGCTTGGCTTTCCTGCTGCTTTTCCATCTAAGCTCCACCCTGAAAATATCAGGCCTCTTTAGCTGAATTAAGGAAAAAGACAGAATGATCTCTCTTTAGGCAGTAATCATGTGAAATAGATTAAGAAATGTACTTGCTCACGTCAGCAGGCAGCAACTAAAACACTAACAAATGTTTGCAAACTTGACTCTCAGAACAAAGGCAATATGCAGTAGCATGTTATCATTTAGCTTTACCCAGAAAGAGAATGGTGTGTGTGTGTGTGTGTGTGTGTGTGTGTGTGTGTGTGTGTGTGTGTGTGTGTGTTGGGATGGGTATAGGAAGAAATACAAAAAGCTACTCACCAAGGAAACCAGGGAAATCACTAAAAGCAATATAATAATTGAAGACTATTTTTTTCTGTTACATAATTTTTTTTTGCCAGTTCTGGGCCTTGGACTCAGGGCCTGAGCACTGTCCCTGGCTTCTTCCCGCTCAAGGCTAGCACTCTGCCACTTGAGTCACAGCGCCACTTCTGGCCATTTTCTGTATATGTGGTGCTGGGGAATCGAACCCAGGGCTTCATGTATACGAGGCAAGTGCTCTTGCCACTAGGCTATATCCCCAGCCCCACATAAAAATTTTTTAAATGAGGTTTCATCCCTAATTTTAATTGCCCCTAAATTGTGTAGCAAAGATTTCAAAGGTTTAACAACTGAGCTATTATTCCAGAAGTAATCTTTGTAAATCAAGGTAATACTTTGCCTTTGATAAGAGGGGCTCCACTAGTCTGGCCTGGACTGCAATACTTCTATTTAGGATTGCTATATATCTGGGATTACACTGTGCATCACCTTGACTCATTTCATTGATGAGATGGAGTCTTGTTAACTTTTGTGGCTGAAGGGGTTTCAAACTGTGATTCTCCATATTTTTACCTCCTGAATAGGCTCATTGTTCCAGTTCTTATGTTATTAGCATAAGTTGTTTCTCCTTATAGAAATGTTTTTCCAGGTTTAGTCAAAGAATGGTTATACTACCCCCACTGAGAAAGATAGCCTTTTCCCAACTTTACCTCAACTTTTAAATTTTAGTTGCTTGCTGGGGGAAGGGGGGCACAAGAGAATAATGGTATCAAATGCTCTAAATACCATGGGTCCTGTAATTTTGTTTGCAGAATACCAAGGCTCTTCTTTGTGGTGACTATGGTACAATGAATATAATCTGAGGAGACTCTCCTGGAATGATACTTGTTTAGGCATAAACTTCCAGCTTGCCCTTGTCACCAGGGTACTAGATTCCACTTCTTAATCCAATGCTAAATGAAAATAATTAACTGGGATACCAGCGAATGATTCACCAATGATTCAAATCACATACCTTTGTTTCTTTGGAAAAAATAAACCTAACTGTATTAAGACATAGACTATAAGGGTTAGAACAGTATCTTGTTTTTAATGGGATCTCCAACTACCCAGTAAAAGGACTAAATTGTCCTGTTGCTTAGAATAATTGTACCGACCAGGAGATTAGAACAGTGCAGGGAGGAGTAAACCTTAAGATCACGGATTGGGAGACTATGGTCAGACTAAGATATGTAGCTGTTACAGGAATGTCAGAAGGGTTTATGGTTCCAAACTAGGAAGGGATGGTGATGGATTGATTCCCTTGTGGAGATTTAAGTAGTAACATAATTGTAATGAAGGGGTTGCCTCATGAAATATGCTAGGCAGGGTGTCATTTAACAGAGCATCTGCCCATACTGTGGAGAATTCAAGCCTAAGAACAATGGCCTTGCGATTGCCCCAGCGGAGTGGGGAGCCCCTTTCAGCTATGGGGCAAGGGCAATAGAGGGCAGGGCTGCAGGCCCTGGAACTGAAATTTCTCTGAAATATAGAGACCATGGTTCTAAAAATGGGGAGGCACTTACTTCCAAAGTCATTTGAACACTTCAGAAAGTGCTTTTTACTGACACAGCTTTGGAGCAAAGAAGTATTTAGAAAGATGATTGTTTTATATTTTTGCTGGATTTTGAAGTATCTATTGGATATTTTTTGTGTAGCACTGATCTGTTTCATTATTTTTGTGGTATCACTCATGTATTTTAACATTCTGAGTCAAGCACATAACTTATTTATACAAACATAAATGTTTACATGATTATGATACGCACTGAAGATAACTGGATTTTAAATACTATGTATCTCTAGGAAAAAAAACATACTTTATTGTGTTCAGAACTTTAAAAAAACATCAGAGAGGGCTGGGGATATGGCCTAGTGGCAAGAGCACTTGCCTCCTACACATGAAGCCCTGGGTTCAATTCCCAGCACCACATATATAGAAAACGGCCACAAGTAGTACTGTGGCTCAAGTGGCAGAGTGCTAGCCTTGAGCAAAAAGAAGCCAGGGACAGTGCTCAGGCCCTGAGTCCAAGGCCCAGGACTGGCAAAAAAAAAAAAAAGAGAAAATCATATTATGTGTACTTGTAGAATAGTAGAATTTGCGTGTCCAATAAAACATAGGTGGAGAGTAGGCTTTTATGGCTCTTTCACTTAACATATTTTAATAGGTACAAATATGTAACCACTTCATTGTGTATGCTGTTGGAGTTCTCAAGCATATACAAGGAAACCATATATTACTTTATGATAGATTACAACCCTTGCATTTCTCTTTTACATGCCATGGCATTGTATTGATTCTTTGAACTTGTGTTCATTGCTTTCATAGATTATCTATGAATACCATTTCAAAATTGTAGAGGTTGTCAAGTGTATGTGAAAAAAATAAAAGAATATTCTCATGTTCTGTGTTCTTAGAGCAAATGCTGCTGGGAAAAATGAGGACACTTTGAAGCTTTGATTGCTTGGTGTTGTTTTTTTTTATAATTTTTGTTCTGTTGCAAATGTAAGTAAAAATCCATGATAAATGACTATATAATGTTTTCATTTCAATTTTTCCAACCTATCTTTCTTTCTTTCTTTCTTTCTTTCTTTCTTTCTTTCTTTCTTTCTTTCTTTCTTTCTTTCTTTCTTTCTTTCTTCCTCCTTCCTTCCTTCCTTCCTTTCTTCCTTCCTTTCTTTCCCTCCCTCCCTCCCTCCCTCCCTCCCTCCCTCCCTCCCTCCCTCCTTCCTTCTTTCCTTCCTTCCTTCCTTCCTTCTGTTATTTCCTTTCTTTCTTCTTTTGCCTATCTTAAACTCAGGACATGAGCACTGTCTCTGAACTCTTTTGCTCAAAGCTGATGTTCTACCACTTGAGCCACAACTCCACTTTTGGCTTAATGATTATTACTGAGATATAAGAGACTTAGACTTTCCTGTGTGGGCTAGCTTTACATCACAACTCTCAGATCTCAGATCTCAGCCTCCTGAGAAGCTAGGATTATAGGTGTGTGCCACTGGTACCTGGCTATAAGATAGTTTTAATTTGTGAAATTTCAGACAACTTCATTTCTTATAGGTGAAAAAAGTTATTTCTTTTTTTGGGGGGAGGGATTCATCCCGATGTTGGATTTAGTTTCAGAAAAGAGAAACAAACAGTATGATTTTTTTTTAAAGAAAAGTAATTATTTTATGTGTGTAATAATATTATATATCTTATATGCAGTGTCTGAATAAATAAGCTCATTGAAGATAAGAAATACATTATTTTTCCAAATCTGAGTGGTATTTATGCTGGATCTGTGGTTTCCCCTGAGTGAGTTGATTCATTATGAAGTCCATGGGAGATGTGTAGCCCACAGTCGTCTATTCTCGGAAGTTCTGGGGGTTTAGTGTACTATCTTTCCTAGTTCAGGGGAAGAGGGCATGAAGTCATAACAAGTTAATTAAAGAGGCAAGACTAAATATTACATGACCAATTCGTTTTCAAAATACCAAAATAGAACATATTTGGATAATCTATTCTTTGATCATTTAACTAAAATCTGTCTGGGATAGGTCACCAGCTAATATTTTACATTCCCTGTTAGTTTGCTACATTACGTTTAAGATCTTCTTTATTTTAGTTAATTATTTTTAAGAGAACCACACTAGAGCTATATATAGTATTACTTAAAAATCTAGAGTTTGAATCATGAGTCTCCGTATATTCCTCTTTTACTTCTAATGACATTAAAATTTGAACTCAAGAATTTATGCTTGCTTTAGGCTATTTTTCAGGCAAGTCCTCAAACTTTTATCCAGGAATGGCAAATTTTCTACCTTCTCCTCTGAAGTGGATGACAGGTGTGTCTAGCCTCATCCAGATCCATATTTTATATTTTCTAAACAGGTAAAAATAGTTGAAGGTAGAGCTTGTTTAAATTAACAGAATTATTTATTCTTTTATTCCTATTCATCGACAAGCAGAACTCTAGTGAAAGAAGGATTGTGGATAGAAGCTCCTGATAATATGGGATAGGAAGAAATGGACTGGAGGAAAAGTAGAACAAAATGCTAAAAAATGTGAGTTGAGGTTTTAGAGAGCTCATTTGTTATGCCAGGCAGCTAGGAATTTCTTCCATACATTCACAGAAGGTAGAAGGTGGACTGAGTGACTTCTTTTCTCAAAAGCTGTTTGATCATAGCCTAAAAGAAAACAAATCATAATAAAATATTTCACACCCATGTGTTTTGATATTTTTATACTTTCCTCATATATTTTCCATATGCTGATTACACCCACATCTCCACTTGGGAGCCAACAAGTTTAATAATGGAAGTCACAAGAAATATAACAGAGGGAATGATTTAATACAGAATCAAAATTAGTCTCTGCATGTCATATATAAATATTCTTGTTTAGATTTCATGTCATTTAGCTTAGGAGCAGTGTCCATTCTTTGATTGTAGATATGATACTTATTTAGTATGAGTACAGATATACTGTAACCATTTTACTTTTAGATTTAAAGAGTTTCATGTACCAAAAAAGCATGAGAGATCTCTGTAGATTACAAGTTGATATGGATTTCTTGAGTTACAAGACAATAAAGAACTAGTAAGCCACTCATAACTGTTGGGGTATATTTGTTACAAAATATATAGATTGTTTCTTTTAATATTGGATAGAATGAGTCCAAGCACTTTTACCTAGAATAGTAGAAAGTAAAAACCAATATTCTAAAAATTTTAATCAAATTGATTAAGATATAATTTCCATGGCATATTATTCATTCATTTAAAATATTCAGCTCAACAGTATTTATTTTATAACATTACTAATATAGTAATATATGAATATTATCTATGCATCTCTCTATTGTATGTATTCGACATATTTATGGTAGCCTAATATATAGTAATTTGTCATTGTAAGTATGCAATTCAGTGGTATTAATAATAGTCAATCCCCTACCATTTTGTATCTTAAAAACTTTCTACCTTTCCAAACATAGCATTATACAAAATGAATCTATCACTCTCAATTTAGAAAAAGTAATCAAAAAAAAAAAAAGAAAAAGTAATCCATAGCCTAAGTATTATTGCCAATCATCATGGAATATTTAAAAGCCTTTCCTTTGGTAGACAGTAACTCCAATAGGGAGAAGAATGAAACAAGGGAGCGTCCACAGATAAAAGGGCTCCTTGCCAGGAGAAGGTAAAGATGCTAGGTTATCAGATCCAGTACAAAATTGTTCATGCTTAGTGTGGACACATCATTATAAATGCAGTGTTTATATAGATACAGTAGTCTCACTGCATTGTGGTCTCACAAACACATAGAGAGAAGATTGTTGAGAACAGAACACTGAATAACAGGGAAGCTTATCTGTACTGAGATGGGTAACTAAAGCAGGGTGACTACTAGCAAGAAGATTATGTGGAGATTAGTTTTAGGCTCTTCTTATGGTTCCAAACATGGCCACACGTTTTTCAGTGTTTTCTGCTTTTCTTAAAGAGGCAGAGAGTCTAACTATCTTCCCTTTAGACGTGCTGGCTTTATGTATTTCCTTATAAAGATAAAATGCAGGAGCACTGGGACTAATGGATTCTAAGTCCAGGCGATAAAGGCCCATTCCGCTTCTGCTCAACAGCTGGCTTTTCATGGGAATGTGGTCCTGAGGTTCTGTTTTCCCCTTGCCATGTGGGAGGTCATGTTTGAGGTGCATTGCAGGTGGACCCCACCAAAGTCCTAAGTGACAATCATCACACACAAATAAGGAAGTTGTGGGAATAACTGAACCCAATATCTGAGTAGCATCTGGCCAACTGAGTCCTGTGAACATCCCAAATCACTCTCTAGTGGTCATCAATTTTACACCATGAAATTTGAGATGATTCATTATGAAGCATTATATAACTAAAACAGTGAATAAAATATGTTAAAATACGTTTGTTAAATGGATTACATTGAAAGGAATCAACAAAAATAGGACAAAAGATTAAATTTCTTCATATTTGTCTTCCTTGAATTATAAAGAACAAAAAGCTTAAAGTTACTGCTTGCCTTAATTTTCTGTTGGAATGATTGAGTAAGAAGTATTTCTAATGAAAATAAAAAATATTTATAAAGGAGACCATACCATGTTTCATATAATTTAACATAGAGATATTGTTAGAGTTTTTTTATCACTCATTTATTGATTTGGGAATATTTTGTAGGTTTTCTATACTAATTTAAATTGCCATTTATAAGTACATCTAATAGGTATGGGATTTGTGTCATTGATTCTCTCAAATATTTTTATTCATTTGCTATCTATGTATACACTATCTTTTAAATGCTAGGTATTCTGCTAGACAGTTAACTAATTATATGTAACCTTTACACTCAAAGAACTTGTAAGAAAAATCTGATGAGAGAGACAAAGAAATAAATCATCAATCATGTTATAGCATGAAAGTATTACATATGGCTAAGTACAAGATCTATGGTATCATAGACCTTAAACTTCATGTGTCTAGGTATTGCTGGAACAGATCTCAAGGCAGAGGAACAAGACAAACTCCAGGGGCAGCCTCTCACATGATGATAATTTTGAACTCTATCACCAAAGTTTTGAGAAAACATCGAATGCTTTCATAGCAAGAGACCACACTGATAAGATTTTACCAAGATGAAGAAATCATATTTGAAAGAAATGACACTTGATTCTGGCAGACTAAGTAGAACTTTCTGAGAGACTGTAGGCCATTTCTTTTTATGCATCATGCGCTTAAGTTATATGATGTACATTCATTAAATAATATTATTAAAACTACATAAGCATATTTATAGAGGCATAAATATGGGGAATAAATAAACTGAGCCACACAGGAACAGAATCTGTTTCTAATGCATTCCATGCAAATTCAATGAGGAATTAAAGTAATTCCTTGCCAACAGAGTAGCTGATATGATAGGACAACTGTTTTCTCCTGCTACCACCAGAACAAATTAACATTACTGTGGGGAGCCAAAAGGAGAAACAAATTGTAGCAATTCATACGATAAATAATCATAGTAGCAGTAGCTATTGTCATTGAGCCAAAAATGCTTTAATTTAAATCATTTATACTAATTACTGAAAATTGCTAGGGAATTATTATGAGCAAGTATTTATAGAAATTCAAAGGGGAAATTTAGTGTCAGTGAAGATTCCATATTTGTATTTTTTGTATCACTTTCTTTGTAAAAGTTGTTATGAAGGAAGATTAGAGTTTGAAAAGGCAGGTCAGGGTAATGATAGATGGTTTTCTCTCTGTCAGGGTTAGAGTAAATATTCATTATACTTGGAGAATAGTATTTTGCAAGTCATTTATTATGTTTTAATCTTTTAGGTACAAATAAGTTCAACTTGGAAGGAAATCAAATGAGAAACTGGGTTATTTACTGTGTGTCAGATATTGTCATACCATTCCTTCAGTCATTGCAGGTACATAGTAAGCTGGTTACAGTTCACATTGTTTACAATTGAGTTATCTTAGACGTTTTGAGCTTAAGGTACTTATCCTATGCCTGCCAGGAAGTTCTGAAGGTGGATTTAAAACAATGAATCAAATTACATCTCAGAGTCTGTGGAAGTATCAAGCAGCCATTGTTGTTCTTCCCCTGTCTCCAGTTTCCTTCCTGACTGAATATATCATTTTCCTAATGAAAAATTTAAAGGTAAAGCAAAATACAGAGAACGAGTTCCTGAATTTATTTATTTATTTATTTATTATTATTAGTTTTTTGGCTGCCCTGGGGCTTGAACTCAGGGCCTGGACACTTCCCCGAGTTCCTTTTGCTCAAGGCCAGTTCTCTACCAATTGATCCACAGTTCTAATTTTTCTGTGACTAATTGGAGATCACATTCTCACAGATTTTGCTGCCAGGTCTGGCTTCAATCTCTGATTTCCAGATCTCAACCTCCTGAGTAAGTAGGATTGTAGGCATGAGCCACTGGTGCCCAGCTAACCAACTGAATTTTATGATTAGAAAATTTGGGAACTTCCAGGAAGACGGGGGAGGAGCACCAGAGCCCTAGCTGAGCTCCCTCCGACATGGCAGTTTTCTCACCCCATAGAAAATTTTACTCCTAGAAAGACAGCCAGAGTAAGTTCTAACAGTACAGAGATTCTGGCCAGGAAGGAAAAATCGACTTTGCTCGTCTGAAAATACAGATTTGAGCACCAGGCGGCATCCCGCCACTGTGCCAGTACCAGCGCCTGCACAGTGCCCGGCACAGCAACCTGCACTCTGCACAGCTAAAGCACACAGTGTAGACCAGGGAGAAATCCTCCAGATGGCAGCTGAGCACGGACGACCTGAAATCGCAGAGAAAGCGTGAGTACCCCACGAAAGATATTCTCACTCGCGCCCACAGAGAAGCTTCTAGAAGGCAGCCCTTCCCCCACCTCAAGAGCAAAGCGCCATCTTTGCCACTGGCATAGTGTCAGACCAGATTGGAACTAAATCGGGCCTGGGGAAAGTGAGGTCAAAGGAGCCATCTTTGAAAAGGGCAAGAGGGACCGACCAGTGAGAGCCAGCTCTGCCCAGGAGAACGCCCCCTGCCCTGGCGGGAGGTGAGTCCTGGGCCGCGGATTAGCCAGAGGTGCCCCGCACTGCCCACCGGAATTTCTAAATTTAAAGCAAAAGCAGCAAGCAGCTCCCGGTGGCATGGAAACACCAGAGAGGGCAACAAACAGTTCCTGGGACAGCTAAACGGTCCCGTCACAGAGGAAGCCCAATTCCCAGCCCAAAACAGAGCTGCATTCCATAGCCACCTCCGTCAAGGAGGTCGCCTCCGCCAGGCAAGCAACTCTCAGCCAGGTAAAACAGGCCAGAGGTGCCTCGCCCTGCTGAGTCCACAGACTATTCAAAGCCAGGCATCAAAGGCAGCGGCCCCACAGCAGACAGAGGAGCCACAGTTCCCGAGACTGCTCACGTCCCCATCAACAGAGGACGCCCAAGGCCTGCCTGCAAGCTGTGCTAACCACACAGACCCAGGATTGCACCAACAGGGGAGAAGGGTCAGAACAGATTCACCCCTTGCAAACTGAAATCAAGTCAAACCAGCCAATCAGGAAAATAGACTGCAGAACATTGCAAGGAAAACAGAAACTGGGGAAAGACTACCCGAACAAGGAGGACTCCATTTTTATTTTTCTTTTCAAACATTTTTTAAACTTTAAAAAAAAATTTTCTTTTTAATTTTTTCACTTCTGAAACATCGTTGGTTTTTATTTTGTTTGTTTGTTTGTTTTCCATTTTTACCGGTTTGTTTTATCAAGTTTTTTTTTTTGTTTGTTTGTTTGGGTTGTTCCTTTTCTGTTTTTTCCTTTTTATTTTTTTTTCTTTTTAAAATAATTTTTCTCTGTTTTGTGCATCTGTCTTCCAGTATTTTTACTTTATTTCTCTCTTTGTGTTCTCTTTCTTTAAAAATTACTTTCCTATGAATAACACCTCCACTCTTTTCTGCTAACTCTCCATTGTCTATCATTTTAACCTTGTTCTTTATACTGATTCTACTCTTCTCCACTTTTTCACGTCACTGAAACTAAACCAAAATCACCACCACCCCCAATACATTTTACTCTATTCTCTTTACTACCTCCATCTTACCCTCCTGACTTACTGCCTGGACCTCCAGGCTCCATTGACTCCTGGTTATTGGATAGAGGATATCCCAGCTTAATCCAAGTGAATCAAAGGGGTTCATAGAGACAACCAGCCCTAAAAGAACTTAATATAAAAACAAGAATTGCGAATAGGGTTGTAACAGTAAATAAGTAACTACTGAATACAGGGCCCAGGATTGGTTGTTATATTGAAAATGTATTCTTTAGGAACACCAAATCTAATTTTATAGACAGGTATACAAGGTATCTGTATATAATTGTGAACTTGTAAGATTTATACAACAGTGCTTGGTAAGGGCTGCATTGGGTCTTAAAAGGTGCTCACAGGTGCTGGTAGACTGGCATTCCCAATTCAAATGGGCAGAAAGAACACAAGAAAGATGGCAAACAATGAAGTCTTATCCCCCACTCAAAACAAGCAGGAAGCAGAGCAGTCAATCAAAGACATAGAAGAGAACCCCCCAAAGGCTCTACAAAGTCTACTGATAAACATGATAAATGAAAAGTTTGAATCTCTTCAGTCAATTATTCTAGAGCGTGAGTAGGCAAAGCAAAAATTAATGGAGAATTTCATGGCATCCACAAATAGAAAGATAAATGAACTTCAAGAGTCAAATGAAAAGATAGCTACCCAGCTTAAAGATTTGAGAGACAACAATCAAAACCAAATCAATTAAGTTAATGAAGTAAAGAAGTCCATACAAGACCTAAGAAATGACATGGAAATCATCAGGAAAGACCAGTCAGAAGGAAAAGAGATTCGAAATCAAGTAGCTAGCCTACAGTCCCGAATACCTGAAGTAGAGGATCAAATCTCAGGAGCTGAAGATTCCTTAGATTCCATGGAGAAAGATAAAAAATCAATACAAATCCAGTCCAATCAAGAAAACAGATCACTACAGGAGATTCAAGACATGATCAGGAACCCCAATTTAAGGATAATAGGTATCGAGGAAAACTTGGAGAAAGAGGTTAATGGGATAGGCAATCTATTTAACAGAATATTAGCTGAGAACTTCCCAAATATCCAGAAGGAAAGGCTTATACAGATACAAGAAGCATTTAGAACCCCAAACCAACCAGACTAGAATAGGACATCCCACTGACACATAGTGATCAAAACAGAATCAGTAGAGTACAAGGAAAGAATCCTTAAAGCTGTTAGGGAGAAGAAAACAATCACATATAAAGGAAAAGCAATCAGAATTACCCCAGACTTCTCAGAAGAGACCATGAAAGCAAGGAGAGCCTGGAATCAGGTATAACAAACACTAAATAAAAATAAATACCAACCAAGAATAGTGTACCCAGCTAAACTCTCATTCATAGCCGAAGGTCAAATGAAAGTCTTCCATAGTAAGGAAACACTGAAACAATATATCTCCACCAAACCAGCTTTGTAAAAAATCCTTAAAGATGTACTATACAGGGAAAATAATCAAGATCCCAACACAGACAGAGAAATGAACCCTAATTAGTAAACATCAGATCAAGAAATGGGAAGACACAGCTTTAAACAAGATAGTGACAATGAAAGGAACAAACGATTATCTCTCAATCCTAACTGTCAACATTAGTGGACTTAATTCTCCAATCAAACGACATAGGCTCATAAGTTGGATCAAAAATCAAGATCCATCTTTCTGCTGCCTCCAAGAGACACATCTTTGCAGCAAAAGTAAACATCTTCTAAAAGTGAAAGGTTGGAATCAAATCTATCAAGCAATTGGCCCCCATAAGCAGGCTGGAGTTGCAATCCTAGTATCAGACAAAATTGACTTCAAATTAAAAAAGGTAAAAAGAGACAAAGAAGGTTACTACATACTAGTAAAGGGTTCTCTCCTACAGGAAGACATAACCATTCTAAATATCTACACACCAAATGCAGGAGCACCCACCAACTTCAAACAAACACTACTGACTCTAAAAACACTCATAGACCCAAACACATTGATAGTTGGGGACGTTAACACTCCACTATCACCTCTGGACAGGTCAACACGCCAAAAACTGAACAAAGAAACCAGAGATCTTAATAATTGCATAGACCAACTAGACTTAATCGACATCTACAGAATATTCCACCCAGCAAGAACAGATTACACATTCTTCTCCACAGTACATGGAACATTCTCAAAAATAGATCACATCTTAGGGCACAAAGAAAATCTGTACAAATTCAGAAGTATCAAAACCAATCCCTGCATTCTCTCAGACCACAATGGAATAAAATTAGAGCTCAACTCAAACAGCCACCACAGAAAATCCTACTGTTCATGGAGACTAAACAACATACTGGTGAACCATGAGTGGGTACTTGAAGAAAGAAAAATGAAAATTCAAACGTTTATGGACTTCAACCAAGTTGAGGAAACAAAGTGCCAGCTCCTTTGGGACACAGCAAAGGCAGTACTCAGAGGAAAATTTATATCTCTGAATACATACATCAACAAACTGGAGAAACAGCAACTCAATAATTTAAGGAAGCACCTTAATTTTCTGGAGAGAGAACAGCAAGCCAAACCCCAAGTCAATAGATGGAAGCAAATAATTAAAATCAAATCAGAATTAAATCAATTAGACACGAAAAAAAAATCGAAAGAATCAACAAAACAAAGAGTTGGTTCTTTGAAAAAATCAACAAGATAGACCCCTGGCAAACCTGACCAAAAAACGAAGGCAACACACTCAAATAAACAAGATAAGAGATGAAACAGGTAACATCACCACAGAAATAACCGAAATTCAGAAAATAATAAGGGACTATTTTGCAAAACTTATGCCAACAAATTCAAGAACTTGGAAGAAATGGATGATTTCCTAGAAAAAATTCATATCCCCAAACTCAACCATGAAGATTTAAACCTTCTAAACAGACCCATATCCAGTATTGAAATAGAAACGGCAATAAATGATCTCCCTTCCAAGAAAAGCCCAGGTCCAGACGCATTCACTGCAGAATTCTACAAGGCCTTCAAAACAGAACTCACACCAATATTTCTCTAACTCTTCAATGAAATTGAAAGAGAACGTTCACTACCAGACTCATTCTATGAAGCCAGTATAACCCTCATCCCCAAACCAGGCAGAAACTCATCACGGAAAGAGGACTACAGACCGATCTCCCTGATGAACATAGACGCAAAAATTCTGAACAAAATTCTGGCCAATCGACTTCAACAGGTTATCAAAAAAATCATACACCACGACCAAACTGGATTCATCCAAGGGATGCAAAGTTGGTTTAATATACGCAAGTCAATTAATGTAATCCACCACATCAACCAGAGCAAGCTAAAGAACCACATGGTTTTATCTCTGGATGCGGAAAAACCGTTCGATAAAATCCAACACCCATTTATGCTAAAAGCCCTGGAAAAACTGGGATTCCAGGGAACATTCCTGAATATAATCAAGGCAGTTTATGACAAACCAACAGCAAGCATATCTCTAAATCTGGAAAAAGTAAAGCCATTCCCTTTAAAATCTGGAACAAGGTAGGGATGTCCACTCTCTCGCCTGCTCTTCAACATAGTACTAGAATTCCTAGCCAGAGCAGTTAGGCAAGAAGAAAATATAAAGGTGATCCAAATAGGAAAAGATAAAGTTAAACTTTCTCTCTTAGCAGATGACATGATCCTATACCTAAAGAATCCCATAGACTCTACCCCCAAGCTACTAGAGCTGATCCAAAACTTTGGCAAAGTTGCAGGATATAAAATAAACCTTCAAAAATCAATGGCCTGTCTCTATGCTAACGACCCAAAGACTGAGGCTGAAATCAGGAAAGCAACTCCTTTTGCAATAACCCCCCAAAACATAAAATACCTAGGAATAACCTTAACCAAAGAAGTAAAAGACTTCTTTGATGTGAACTTTAAAAGCTTGAAAAATGAAATTAAGTCATAACTAAGAAAATGGAAAAACCTCCCATGCTCCTGGATTGGGAGGATTAATGTAATCAAAATGGCAATATTGCCAAAGGCTATCTACAAATTCAATGCAATACTCATTAATATCCCAACACCATTTTTTAATGAAATAGAGGAAGCAATCCAGAAATTCATATGGAACAATAAAAGACCTAGAATAGCAAAACCACTCCTAAGCAGAAAGAACAGTGCTGGAGGAATTACAATACCCAACTTCAAGCTGTATTACAAAGCTATAGTAATAAAAACAGCTTGGTATTGGTACCGGAACAGGCCTGAAGACGAATGGAACAGAATTGAAGACCCAGAAATGAACCCACAGAACTACGCCTACTTAATCTTTGATAAAGGAGCTAAAACAATAGTATGGAAGAAAGATAGCCTCTTTAACAAGTGGTGCTGGCAAAACTGGCTCAACACATGCAACAAACTAAAACTAGATCCTTATATATCACCCTGCACCAAAATCAATTCCAAATGGATTAAAGACCTTGAAATCAGGGGCTGGGGATATAGCCTAGTGGCAAGAGTGCCTGCCTCGGATACACGAGGCCCTAGGTTCGATTCCCCAGAACCACATATACAGAAAATGGCCAGAAGGAGCGCCGTGGCTCAAGTGGCAGAGTGCTAGCCTTGAGCGGGAAGAAGCCAGGGACAGTGCTCAGGCCCTGAGTCCAAGGCCCAGGACTGGCCAAAAAAAAAAAAAAAAAGACCCTGAAATCAAAACAGACACCCTGAAAACACTAAAGGAAGGAGTAGGAGAAACACTTGGGCTCCTTGGTGCAGGACGGAACTTCCTTAACAAAGACCCAGAAAGGCTACAAATCAAAGAAAGGTTGGACAAATGGGACTGCATCAAACTGCAGAGCTTCTGCACGGCAAAGGACATAGCTCGCAAGATAAACAGAAAGCTCACAGACTGGGAGAAGATCTTTACCAGACATTCAACAGACAAAGGCCTCATCTCTAAAATATATGCAGAACTAAAAAAATTACCTTCTTCCAAAACAAAACCGCAAAGAACCAATAGCCCCCTCATCAAGTGGGCTAAAGACTTACAAAGAGAATTCTCTGATGAGGAAATGAGAATGGCCAAGAGACATATGAAAAAATGCTCTACATCACTGGCCATAAAAGAAATGCAAATCAAAACAACATTGAGATTCCATCTCACCCCAGTAAGAATGTGATATATCAAGAAAACTAACAATAACAATTGTTGGTGGGGATGTGGCCAAAAGGGAACCCTACTTCATTGTTGGAGGGAATGTAAACTGGTTCAGCCACTCTGGCAAGCAGTATGGAGATTCCTCAGAAGGCTAAATGTAGAACTCCCCTATGACCCATCATCCCCACTTTTGGATA
The DNA here is from genome assembly GCF_023159225.1 of Perognathus longimembris pacificus. NCBI lineage: Eukaryota > Metazoa > Chordata > Mammalia > Rodentia > Heteromyidae > Perognathus > Perognathus longimembris. The sequence continues at coordinate 24,591,263 of NC_063169.1, read as the reverse complement.
TCTATCCAAAGACCACAAACAAAATCACAGTAATGCCACCAGCACAACAATGTTCATCGCAGCACACTTTGTCATAGCGAGAATCTGGAACCAACCCAGATGCCCCTCAGTAGAAGAATGGATCAGGACAATGTGGTACATATATACAATAGAATTTTATGTCTCTATCAGAAAGAATGACATTGTCCCATTTGTAAGGAAATGGAAGGACTTGGAAAAAGTTATACTAAGTGAAGTGAGCCAGACCCAACGGAACATGGGCTCTATGGTCTCCCTTATTGGGAATAATTAGTACAGGTTTAGGCAAGTCATAGCAGAGCATCACAAGGCCCAATAGCTATACCCTTATGAACACATAAGATGATGCTAAGTGAAATGAACTCCATGATATGGAAACAATTGTTATATCACAGTTCTAAGTACTTTCAACTTCCCATGTGTATCTGTAGCTTCTATTATTGATGATGTTCTTGTATCACCTTCCTGTGGTTGTACCTATACTATCTCTGTAATCTTATCTGAGTATATTGGAAACCGTGTATACTGGTATTGGAAGCAGGAAATTGAAAAGGAATACCAAATTTGAGAGACACAGGGTAAATAAAGACAAACAACTACAAAAGCAATACATGCAAAACTGTTTGGTGTAAGTAAACAGAACACCTCTGGGGGCGGGGAGGGAAAGGGGGAGGAGGGAGGGGCGTATGAGGGACAAGGTAACAAACAGTACAAGAAATGTATCCAATGCCTAACGTATGAAACTGTAACCTCTCTGTGCATCAGTTTGATAATAAAAATTTGAAAAAAAAAAGAAAATTTGGGAGATTTTGAAATGGAAATAACTTCAAAGTGTGTAAATGAATCCCTGTTTAAGATGAATTCAATCTTGGCTTAATGTAGTTTTCATCAGGACTTCTCTTTTTTTCCCTTATAGATCAACTAAATTTTCCTTCCTTCCTTCCTTCCTTCCTTCCTTCCTTCCTTCCTTCCTTCCTTCCTTCCTTCCTTCCTCCCTTTCTTCCTTCCTTCTTCCCTCCCTCCCTCCCTTCCTTCCTTCCTCTCTCCCTCTCTCCCTCTCTCTTTCTCTCTCTCTTTCTGTCTCTCTCTCTCGCTTTCTTGCTTTCTCGCTTTCTTGCTTTTTACTTTATGTAGTCTTAGGTCCGGAATTGTTTCTTATCAATTTCTAATCCTCATTAAGTCAAACTATGATTATTTGGTTTGGACCCTGTTGATACAAAGTTTTTTAGTTTGAATCACAAATAGACTTCTGTTTGAGGTAGAGACTTTTTGTTTACTTATTTCAATATACTTTGACTATGATCCAAAGAATTCATAGGCCTTGTATAATACATTAAATAAACATATGGAATCTAGCCTGACTTTTTTCCCATTGGCCTTAGACCCTTCAAGTTCAGGTCTAGGAAAATCCCTCTGTCTTAGGCACACATTTATTAAACCCAGGTTTTAGTGACATACTCCTCATAGATATTTTGTTTGGGTTTTCCCAAAACACTATGGTTTAGATGGAGAGAATCCATCATTACTATAGCTTTGCTAACTTGTCTGTACCCCAGTTCTATAATTGTAAGGAAAACATAGGCCTTTTGTTTTCATTTATCCATTTATTACAATAATGCCAACTACCCAAGTAAGTAGCCTTATGTGTCTTCTCATTAATCACTTAGCTCAAATTCTGGTACAAGGTTAGGACTTGGAGTTATTGCATGACTTGTACAAAGAAATCATTCATTGCAAGGGCAGCTGACCTAGTAGTCTTCCCTTTTCCTTCACTCCTTACATTCTCCATTTGTTTCTTGAGTTTCCTCACCCTATCCACACTCTCTCTGAGTTCCATATTCCTTGCTTAATGGTTTCCCCAAGCACCAGGAGTCATGCTGGTGGGCTCCACTGAGACACTCTAGTACCACATGGCCTAACCTAAGAAGAAAGAAAAGAGTATTCTAAAGTCTTCTAGATTTTCTGAATTTCAGTGAATTTCCTCAGTTGTTAGATGGGCAAAGAAACAAGATAATCTCTTATGATGGTCCTTTTTCACACAAGGGATGTGTTGTGAATGTCTATATAATTAGAATGTTTTGAAATCGCATAGAACAATTTCTGAGATATTGTAAAGCATCAAGAGGTTAGCTGCTATAATTACTTTAAAATGCAAAGGAGAAATAGATTCAGAAAATTAGGTCTCATATAAATGTCATAAAATAATTACAGATTATTCGCACTTCTATACTATATGTTTTATAAAGGCTACACTGCAATGGAGTCCACACTGCAATATTGTAAACTATTCCTGCTAAACTATATACTATAGTTTGCTTTATAGTACTATAAATTCGCTAAAATGTAGAACTTGGATCCCCCCAAAAATCTTCATGTTCACTTATAAAGCTACTTTTTTTGTGTGTATTTGTGGGAGTCATACAGTGAAGGTTTATTATAGTTTATTCTGTAACCTGCAGTCTAGCCTGAAATAATTTCTGCCATTTCATGAATTGGGCTAAATTTGGAATGGTCCTGCTTCTTTCTTCTTTGCTTTTTATGAATTGTTATCAGATGGCGTATCTTAAGTCACCCAGAATTGAATTAGAAATCAGGCTAATAGAAAAACGAGTTAAACAACATTCATAAAACACAGAAATTAGTAACTAATGAAAATGGAGGCAACATACAGTTATATTAATGATTTTTACATAATAATTGCGATGCTGCTGAACTTAGACTGTTGGATTTTTTAGGTGCATTTAATAAGTTATTTTAAAATTTTTAGAAGAGTTCAATAAAAATGCAGGGATATATCAATGCACTTTGATGTTTAATGGTAAATTTGGAGATCTTATTTGAATCATAATTTCTTTCTTGATTCCAAAATATTTTAATTACCTCATGAGCTCATAGGATGACTCAATATATGATTTCTATAATCACACAAACTGAATAAATTTTTATCTGAACAAAAGGCTGACACCCGCGGTGGAATCAGAGTTTGGCTTTACAAGATTTCACCAGACACATAAACACTTATCAAAGCCTTAGTTTTAATTTCTTTAAGTGTATATTTTAGATAGAAGGATTTATATCAAGAATAAGCTGTCCAGTTATAGGAAGATGAAGAATAAAGGTCACCACCTTTCTGTTTTATCTCTTTTGTTACTTTTAGCCTTAAACTGACTCCTGGGGTAATGCCTATTTCTGCAAGAAAATCTTTTTACTGATCTCTGCTTTTCAGCCCTTATAATAGATTGCATTGAAGAGCATGTAGCATCCGATGTACATGCACAGAAACTTATTCAAAGGGAGAAGAACCTGGCTCCAGAGGCCAGTGGGCTGCCACTCAATGCCTGTGATTCTGAAGTGCCTGCACTTGAAAGAGATCCTCTCTCCCCAGTGTTCCTGATTAAAAAGGGCAATTCACAACTTTGTATTTAAGAAGCCTCAGAGTCTAGAAGCTGGCCATTTTCTTCTTCTCTTTACAAGTAGGGTATATAGTATGACCTTATTGTATGTTGTAGTGTTTTCTCCCTACATATCAAGAGACAGAGACCTGATATATGGTTCTATTAGTATGTTAAACACACTTTTCCAGTCTGGCTACCTATGCAGACACAGAAGCAATGGAGAATTTAATATACAGACAAATTTAGTAAACAGATTGAATAAAAATTAAGAGTTCTTTCCCTTTTTGGAAGCTCACTTTAAATTCATTCCTACCTCCCTTCTTCCATCTTCCTTTCCTTCTTTCCTCCCCCTACCTTCCTTCATTCCTCCTTTCTTTATTTCCTTCTTTCCATTTTTCTTTCTTTTATGTGCCTCTACACAGTACTCATTAAAAACTTCATTGTTTGTATTTTCTTTTGTATAAACTTTAAGGCTTAATATCTAAGACTGCCCTTCTAGTTCTTCTTGAATATCATGTTACAATTATGCATCTACAAATGGCAGCAATTGCACAGGTGTGCTGTTTGATAAATGAACTAACTGTTAACCTGCCTTTCATAATTACATTTTCACCTCATTTTGTCTCCTGCCATCTCTCTTTGCGCTTTTGATTTCTCTGGCGAATCCTGTAAAACCTTCTGTGACTGGAAATTACTTCATCAGTGTATGTCGGAGGAGTTTTTCAGTCTCTCTCAGGTGTGGTTTTATGAGCAAGCCAAATGTTTGCTTTTTGTTCAGTAACTACATCCTCTGAAACACTTGTAATGAATTTAGCATCATAATAAATCACCACATTAACCAACTCCAAATGTAGGAAATAAAATGATTTAGTGAGGAAGGAATTTCTTAATATGTTTTATCAACTATTATCTTACAATCTAAAGTGTTATTATCTGAGTTTAGATTATAAATGAAATCAAAAGGTTTTAAATTACCAGATGGCTAAGCAATATCATGTTGAATATCTTTGACAGAATGTAATCAGCACCTTATTTCACATTAACTCATTTAATTTTCATGCCTTTTAAAATAGGGAAAGATGCTATTTTTACCTTTTATTCACCTATAGATACTCGGCTTCACAGAGGTGAGGGCACTTGCCTAAGGTTTCTGAAGCTAGAAAGTACTATAGTCTAAAATCAAAATATTGTATAACAATGTAAGTATTCATTTGTTTAAAACTCAAAAATAAAATTTGTTATGGAGAAGATATGAGCTTATTTTCAAGAGATGACTAGATTTAAAATTGCTCTAGAGACTGTGGACTCTTTTGGAACTGATGGATGAATGTGAGAAAACATTAATTATAGAGAATTTAGTTTGTAATTCCTGTATGTCTCTTTTATTTCCAGTAGGCTCTGTCCTCTCTCTCTTTCCTTCACCCTATTTTATATATTCATTATTTGAAAAATCTTATTAGTTATGCAGTTTATTTGAAACATTAAACTAGGATTTAGTAATAACTAATGATGTTTGAAATTTTTAATGTATATTTTAATTGAAAGCTGAACAATTAACTATTACCTGCATGTACAAAGAAAATCAAAGCTGGGGACTGGCTGGCTTAGAGCAGAGTTATCTAAATTAAGGTGTCATGATGAATGTGACTCTTTCTCTATGCCTTCCTTAGATAGCTGGCCTATATAGTGAACTGCATCCACTGACAGTACATCTTCTCTTTCAAACATTATACGTTTTGGATCAGAACTGGCAGATTCCTGAGAAGAAATAAAATTGATAGGTGAAACAAAAAACTACCCCAAAGTTCTCTTTCCATTTAAATTGAGCTTGGCAAACAATAGGGTAGCTTTTATTTTTTTTCTTGCCACTAACATAAGAAAATTATTTTATAAAAATCATATTGATATTAATTTTAATGGTTTTGAGCTCTTGAAATATTAATGGCTCTAATATCTAATAGGAAGCAACCCCAAAATGAATTTCTCTCTTGTTGGTGAGATAGCTACATATTCTGCTTGGAAAATGTAATCTATGACAATTCCAAGGAGTAACAATATGGATGCCATTTTACCATCATTCTGAAGAAGATACCTGGAAACAACATGCATTAGACTAAACATCTGTACATAGTGGAAATTCCTTTGGAAGTACATGCCTTCTGTGTTTTGCATTGTATTACATGATGGTTTGGTAATAAAAGAAATAAAAGATAAATAGGCAAAAAAATCAACAGAAAACAACAACAAAAATACTAAAGAAACTTGTGAATACATGAACCAGAGATTAAAATGTATGGCCACTACCTAAAACTGTCTCACCCTTGGTTAACAGAATTTCATTGTATTCTGGAGACATATGCAAAAGGAGAAAAAAATAATCAGAAACGATGTGGGAATTTTTAGAAATGTAAGAAAAACAATAAAAATATCTCATTCAGTACTATATTAGAAACAGATGTACTTTTATTTTAATGTTTTCAATGAACATCTCTGGATAAGTAACTCAAATAATCTTGATTTTTCTAGTTTAAAGTTGACAGAATAGGAACATATTAACACAACTTTCATTTTACTTAAAAATCAACTTTTTCCCCAAATGAAATTGACAGCAGGCATTAAAATCAGTTTTCATTGTTATGCATGCTCACAGATTCCCTTGCTTATGTGTTTAAAAATCACTTAAAATCCACAAGTAATCTTCACTAGGATATATATTGAATGTTTATTTTTAAACATAATGTCAATACTAATTTATAACCTGGATACAGATTGGTAGGAATTTCACATACAATTTGGCTTAACATATTTAGGGTTGTCTTACATTCATTTAAGGAAACAAAAAGCTAAAATAATTCAACATTTCCTCCTTCTTCTAATCCCTGATGATTAAAATAAATAATATAATTAAAGTTATACACTTATTTATCAAATTGAGTCTAGAGACAGAGATCTAGTTCCTGCATGTAATATTAGATTGGAGAGATAATCTTAAAGGGTTTTAGTATTAAAATTCTATTATTAGTTTCATATATACATATATATACATATATATATGTATATATATATTTCTAGGGCTTGGACTCAGGGCCTGAGCACTGTCCCTGGCTTCTTTTTGCTCAAGGCTAGCACTCTACCACTTGAGCCACAGCGCCACTTCTGTTTTTTTCTATATATGTGGTGCTCAGGAATCAAACACAGGGCTTCATGTATGTGAGACAAGCACTCTACCACTAGGACACATTTCGAGCTCCTTAAATAAGTTTTATACATGTATGAGGGAGATAATTAAACTCTGGAGCCAGTTAAAAACCTAGTGAAATGATAGTCATAGTAGTTAATGACAGAGAAAAAATTTAAAGAGTGTTCTTTATTTTTTAATGGGAATTTCACTGGAATCTTCTATACTTCCTTCACCTCTGATGTTTCCACTGATGACCTGGTAAGAAACTGTTACTTCAGGCAAAATATCTGGAACAACAGACACATTCCTCATGACCTTGTGCATGTGCTGTACTTTATGCACCTGGACATCATTTACACTAATAAGGTCAGCAAAAACAGTGTCTTTCCAATATTGAGCTTGGCTGATCTCACACACCAATCTTGTGGCAGGCATGAAGAAATTGTTTCTTAAATTTATTTTACATTCTTATTCAAAAGTGTTTTCAAATCAAGCATCCTTCAGACGTCCTTTAACTGTTTTGCCAGGGCTTAGGAAAAATGCAGAGCAATACACTTTTCAGGTATACACAATACAGCATAATTTGCATACAAATGCATTTTTTTTTCTGCTGAAAAAGATCAGGGCAGGGTTTTAAATATGTTCCTACATTGAACTTTTAGGTGTCTTGTAAAGTTGAATATAATATAAAATTTGGAAATTTCTCTATGGAATATAAACTTGTGTTATTCAGGGTGTGGGAGCTAATGTCACTGAAGCCACTGCAAAAATTCACACCTATTAAGCAACTTTAATGAATCAGATTGCTTGCTGTGCTCATGCTTAGCCAAGGACTTTGAAACTCTGATATTAATTTCTGACAGAACTTCATATTTGAGGATTTTGACAGAATAAGGGGATTGGGAGACTTTTTCCAATGTCACATAAGACATTGGTAATATACATAAACTGGTTAGTGAATTTTAGTATTTCAGTGTATCTTCCAATACCAATGCATAAAAATGATGTGAATGCTAAGAAGAAAATAATATAATCTAGTCACCTAAGAAGATGAAATGCATAGAGGGCACTCCCTAAAGTATTAGTGAAGCCAGGAAACTAAAGAAAATAGAGCAGCCAAAGAAGTCTTATTTAGCTAAGGTAATTGCCAGACTCAAGAAACTAGTAAAAAAAAAATAATGGAGAATACTGAATTAATTTACCTTTCCCCAAATGATTATCAAACAAACTTTTCTATATGGTATTCAGAGGTAGGAAACTTTTTCTGCCAAAGATCATTTGGATATTTATAACATTATTCACAAGCCATATAAAATTATCAACACAGGCAGATGAATTCCGACAATCAAGGAGGGATCTCAGAGAAGTATGAGTCTGTTCTGCCAAATAATTTCACAGGGCTTCTGTGCTCCAAAGGATGGACAATCCTGACCCCTTGCTTATGCATTTAAAGAAACATTTACTTAGATGTAGATAATTATCTACTTATAATTGCTTATTGTAGACTTGGAAAGATGAACATGGATTATATATCAATGAGATAAAATGGTATTTGGGGAAGGAATCTTGAAAATGCACACCATATTAACTCTTATATATGGTAATAGATTCATCCATTCAGTAATAATCCTGAAAATTAATATGAGGACTTAGAAATTAGACTGTCAACATGTCTGTAATTGATAATTCTAAACTTCTTAGTCAGTGGAGGTAGAGTATAAAAATTAATAAGGAGAAGGATGACAAAAAGAAGCAGTCAAAAAATAGAAGACACAACTTTAAAATCTATAAACAGTCAATATGACAACCAAGAACCCCTGTTTTGTCCCAGAGAGCTGCAGTAACTTACTACCTGGTTATGTTAATGCAGTCAGGTTTGGCCACAGCCATGCCATGCTCACCTGCTGAGTGTTTTTTATGGTTGTCTCATGCAAAAATGAATAATTTGCTCTTCAAAGATGCATATATTCCAATTTATATTAGCTGCAAAGATTACATAGCTTTCAAAGTCTAAAATACTTACTCTAAATTTTTATAGAAAAGTTCAAATCTCTTCTATTCAATCTACAATTATTAAAGTTAATAAAAGACTTTACTAAGGCTTTTAAATATTCCTGTAAAATTAAATGCCTTACTTTATACATATATATATAATACAAACAAACATGTTGATAATACCTACATGTTATATTTAATTGTACGCACACTTATTCAAACAATATTTTCTGAAGTAAAAATAGAATTTTGTGGGGCTGGGGAGATAGCCTAGTGGCAAGAGTGCCTGCCTCAGATACACGAGGCCCTAGGTTCGATTCCCCAGCACCACATATACAGAAAAACGGCCAGAAGCGGCGCTGTGGCTCAAGTGGCAGAGTGCTAGCCTTGAGCGGGAAGAAGCCAGGGACAGTGCTCAGGCCCTGAGTCCAAGGCCCAGGACTGGCCAAAAAAAAAATATAATTTTGTAAATACTGTTTTGAAGGAGATTATCAAAAATTAATTTAAGTATTTCATGAAGACTAAAGCACATGGAGAGAGACTCCATGCTGATGGACAGGAAGTCTCCCATAGGAAAAATTCAAGAATGTCCTTCACTCAAATTAATGCCTATCAGTTAATTCCTATCAAATGAATACCTATCATCAATTTAACATGAAATTTGAAAATGAATATTAAAGATCCATACAAAATTACATGATTAATGATGTCTAACACGTTTCTTAAAAGAAAACTTTGGCAGACATCTTTCCATAGAATGTCATATTACAAAATACTTAAATTCAAATGCTATTGCTGCTTGTTTCGATAAACAAACCAATAAAGGAGAAATAAATAAATGTGAAAACTTGACCAATTGCAAATATACCATTAAAAATTAGTAAGAGAAACATACTGTAGGAATGACACATTAGAATTATTTACCCTCAAATGCACATAAAGTACATTTGAAAATTAATTGTAAGAGGAAACAATAAAATTTTGGTGAAGGTCATATTGGAGAAACTTAATAGAATTAATATGGGAAATTATTTGCTTAAAATATACAGAATGCACAAATAGAAAAACAGATGTATCTAAAGCTATTAGAATTTATAGCATCTGTTTTCTTGGGTGCATCATGAGAGTAGTGAAAGTATAATCCACAACCATTGAGCATTCATTTACTCTGAAGATAACCAATAAAGTGTTAATGTTCAAAATATGTTCTGCATAACTCTGAAAACAATATTACTACTACTAATATATGAATATAACCACAACAAAATAAATAAATGACATAATCTTGTGAAAAATGTGCTTAGATGACTTGTCATTTAAGTATAACAACATACTTTGATCACATGGACACGTTATATTCACAATACTGGCAATTTTTCAAACCTGAAAATAGATCAGAAGCTAACATTTTTCTTGTTGAGAGAATGACTTCTTTAAATCTTGCTATTTAGTAGTTTCATTCCTAGACCTATACCCGGGAGACATTCCCAATATGCTGGAAACACAAAGGAAAGTATTCAAAGCATCAGTGTGTATAACAATAAATTCCTAGACACAAGATAATGGATGAAATCATTCTACAGAAAGAATCTCCAAAGTACAATTTTGGATGAATGAAGACAGGCTGACAGGAATACATATTTAATTGACATTATGTTAATTAGACTCTTTGGCATAAATGTTGAAAAGTGTATAAAAATGTATTAACTGAAATACAGTAGATTCAAGGAAGATCTCAAATACTGTAATTATTTTGAAAGGCAAAATAAAACAGCAGGGAACAGGTACTTGTAAAAGGTGGTGTGAGATCAAGGGGAAGGGATAGTTGAATAAAGAGGAGACAGGGCAAATGAACTATATAACTTGTGAATGGGAATGGGGTGGAAGGGTGACTGGAACAAAGCAAGGGAAAGGGTGACATTGTCCAAAATGAAATGTACTCATTGCCTCACTTATGTGACTGTTACCCCTCTGTAGATTACTTTTATAAAAACAATAAAAGTTAAAAATAAAAAAGAAGAGAGGAGAAGAGAGGGAGAATGCAGTCAGGAATTAAGAAGAGTAGGAGAGAGACAGAAGAAAGATATATTGTATTCATAAGCTGTTTTGTGAAATGCCAACTCCTTTGTACAACTACTTGAAGATAATCATAAAAGAGATAAATTAAATTTTAAAAGATATGTTTAAATAAAAGATATGTTAGAGGAGGTACAGAATAAACTAGATGAACAATATATCTATTGAGGATTAATAGTAAATGTCTGGTACTCAAATGAATAAGTCCATCTTAATCAACCATTTTAATAAAAAAGTGATTCACTTTTAAACTCTCCAATACAGCTCAAAATCATCACTTATATGGAGACAACTAGGCACACACATAAATGTGGCTACTAAAGTGTTTTGGTAACTGGTAACTTTGAACCTCTAGATTTTACATAGATAGGGTAAAAAATGAAAAACAAATACCACTACATCCCATTTGTTATTCTTTGTTTTTTAGAGTCACATTGGAAAATGTACTGTATCCATTAACCTTTTTGCAAAGAGCAGAAGGTAAGCTAGTTAACATTTGACAGCTTCAGAGTCTATTGACTTCTAATGAAAAATATGCTGTTCCCTCTGTTTTCCGTATAACTGTCAGTCTCAGAGTTTGTTACAAGGGGAGCTATTACTATCACCGTATTTTATGTCTCCAGCTCCCCCATCTTCTGCCAGAAAATATAAATTAAGAGTGATCTTGACTTATTACCATAGGCATTTTAATTTTCTCACTCAGTAATTCCATATTGACCAATTGTTTGTTAACTGCTTATTCCACACATGCTAAATGAATTTCACAAGCCTTGTAAGCAGTGCTTAGTAGTGATCCTGTAGAAAAGCAGTTAATGCCTACTTGTAAACACACAGGAATAGTGTGTGGAAACTATAGCTCCTCTCTGGCCTTGCAGTGATCCTTTATGTTATTGCAATGTAAGGAAAAATGATGATGACATCATGAAATATCTGCATGTACAGCTACAGTAATAATAATATGGAGATAGAGTTCCAAAAGGGGAAAAAAGTGAAAACAATTTCCACAGGAGTATGTAATCAAGCAGAAGTAGATGCCTGATCTTGTATGTAATTAATAGCCTGGAAGTTCACTCAGTAATTGGTTATGCATAATCCTTAACCATTTGCCAGTAGATAGTTCAAAACTCCCCAGACAGCTCACATCTGTAATCCTATTTAGGTTGAGATCTAAGGATCACAATTCAAAGCCAGCCTTGGTTGGGTTGGTAAGTCCTTGAAACTCTTGTCTCCAATTAACAATACAAAAAAAAGCTGGAAGTGAACCTGTGGTTGGCCTTGAGCAAAAAACTCAGGGACAACGCCCAGGCCCTGATATCAAGCCCTGGGACTGGCAAAAACAAAACAACATGTGCATGCACATGTGCACATGCCTGTGCACACACACATACACAAATCGTTCTCAGTGATGGCTGTCAATCTTATAAAAATGAAGACAACTGTACATATACAAATTCCCAATTTACTTTAAGCTATCTATATAATCTTCAGCATTTATACCATGAATGGAGCTGATGAATTCTTCAGTTTGCATGATTTTGACTTCAGATAACAGGTTTAGATAGATGGAGCATTTCTCATTTGAGTGTATATTTCAGATATGTCACATTTTACAAATTGAATTTTTATGGCAACTCTATATTGATTAACTATTTAATAGCATGAGTTCATTTTCTGTCTCTGACCCATTTTAACATTTTTTGCAGTATCTTAAATGTTTCTCTCATTCTCACTCCTTTTATGGTGAGCATATCTTTTGTAGATGATCTGTGATGTAATTGTAATTATAGGGAAAATGGCACAAACCTTAACCACAGAACAACAAATTTAATAGGGAAAGGTTTTTTTTTGTGTACTGATTACTCTTTCCACTGGCCATTTACTCATCTCTCTCACTCTTTTGGGACTTCTCTATTTCCTGAAGCCCAAGAAGATCAAAGTTAGGCCAATTAATAACTGTCCAGTGGTCTCTTAACTGATAAAATGAAATGAAGGGTTGAATGTATCTTACTTTAAGTCAAAAGCTAAAAATGGCCAAGTTTACTGAGAACGTCATAAGAAAACTGACATTAAGGCCTAAAAGCTCCAGCCCAAAAGACTAGGGACACCAAGTCACATACAGCAAACTTTATGGCCAGCAAGCTGACAAGGCTGTGCCTTTCAGGCTAGGCCTAATGCTTGTTTTAGTGCTAAGCGGGTATTTTTATAGGGACAAAGGCTAGAGATGGAAATTCCACTTGGAGTAGAGTAGACTCAACAGGTGCAGCTGGGAACAAAGCAAGTAGCCAGGGCAGGGTTTACTAATTGCAACAGTTGCTGTTAGGTCTGGGTGAAAGGCATTCTGGGGCTACAGCTGGAGGCTATTGGGCAAGGGGTGGGAGTTAACAATTGCAGTTAAGTCTGGTCTGCTTACCTGATTTCAGGGAAAGGACTGAGGATCAAACATGGAAGTTATGTCAAAATGTAGGAGGGCATACATTCCAGAAATTAGCAGTGCTACTCCAGTGAACACAGGAATAATAAGGAAGTGAGAAAAATCTTACTAGTGCTAAAACAAAGTTTTAGTGGTCTGGATGGAAGATGGAAACAGCCATAGCATTCCCTTATATCAAAATCTTATCCAGAAAAAAATACACTAACACTCTTTTTTTCTAAAAAGGTTGAAAGAAAGAAGTAAATTGAAGGTTGGTAGCTTCTCCAATACACGAAAGTACCAGTGGCACCAAGTTCTGACTAAGATGATGCAGGAAGCTTTCCACTAAGATAGTTGACAACCATAGCTACACTCTGCAGGAAAAGTTGTATAAATGAAATTGAAAGAAGCTGTCATCTAGGACTTAGTTAGGGAGAATTCAATGATTAGTTTCAAAGCTTCAAGAGACAGACTCAACCTCTGTTATTTGAGGTTCATGAAACTGGTGATATCAGGATGCAGAGAAAAGTTTTAGGAGTCTACTAGTGCAGTACCCACCATTGTTATCTGGTTTTATGAGATTTCTACAGTTACCCTAAATTTCAGTATAACTGTCATCAACTAGCAGCCAGTGGAGATTTGAGGAAGTGGTAGGCACCTTAGGATGTGGGGCCTGTTTAGAGGAACTAGGTCACTGGGAGAGAAGTAAGACATATTTGAAAGGGGTATTTTATGATCATTCTCTTCCTCACTCTCTACTTTATGTCCTCCAGGATGTGAGCAGCCTCATTTGCTGCATGCTCCAGCTGCCATAATATTCTGCTTCGCCAGAGCCAACAAACAACAGTCATGTGATTATGAACCAAAATAAATTTTTCCTCTTTTAAGTTGATTGTCGCAACCAATTTGTTTCAGTGGCAAAAATCTGACTAATATGTATATCAAGGCAAAGCCCACCATGTGCAAGAAGATTATAGCTTGCTAAAAGCTGAGATGATTCCTTCATGTGAAATTGACTATAGTAGAGGGTATGTATAACTTTTACATACATTGGTGTGATGGTTTATTGTGACTGTCAAGTGGACAGAATTTTTTTAAATGATCAGGAGATTAGTAAAACATACTTGTGAGTGTGTCTGTGAGGGTGTTTCTAGAGACAATTAAATCCTAAATTGGCAAATGTAATGAGTAATTTAATCCATCGATAGACTCACAATTTGAATAGATTATTTGGATATGGTAGAACTGTGAATGTTGAGGTTTGGTTATAGGAAATAAATCACTGGAGGAATATCTTCAGAGACCCTGTTTTACTCTGGTCTTCTATTAAGCTTGCTCTGCTTTCTGTCTAAAATGATGTGAGCTTTTGTACCATGCTCTCCTCTTTACAAAAGACTCAAAGCTACGAAATCTTAAAATAAATCTTTCCTCTCTTAAGTTGTTTATGTCAGATATTTGGTCACAACAGCAAAAGCAACTGATACTATTGGGGAATCAAAGAATATTCGTGACTTACTTTCCTGAAACATTAGCTTTATTGTGGTAGTCTAGAGCTGTAATACCTATGAGGTATGTCTGTATATAAAACATTATTAATGCATATCTGCATGGAGAGAGAGAGACACACACACACACACACACACACACACACACACACAGAGGGAGAGAGTGCGCTTGCTTAGCAACAGGTACTAAAGTGAATTTCCAAGGTTATTTTTATTTTGTTTTGTTTTGTTGTTCTATGATTTCTTTTCATTTGAATAATACCTGAAGTTTCCCCTATCCCCTTACTCTTTCAGAGTTTTGGACATTTATTTGCTGACTGAATCCCTTTTAGTCAAGACCTCAGATAATAATTTCCAACCTGCTGAAAGACAGGCAGTGAATTCATTCTTTGTGTGTCTTTCTTTGAGCAAGATACATTCACAAGAATCATTCTCTATTTCCCCTTAATTTTATATCAGTCAAAATTGTAGTACACCCATTTTTACACTAATCATAAGTAAGATACATGGATTTACCTTGAGCAGAATTTACTTTATTTGTTATTAGCTGATGAGGAACATACTCATCAATAAAAGGCAGGGTGACTTACCAAGGAATTGAACTCAAAATTATATTGGACAGATGGCTAATAAGTAGGCAACCATGAGTATCTGTTAAAAAAATGGAGAAGCCTTGTAGAGTATTCTCTAAAAATCTCCCCTGAATCTCAGCGACATCCAAACCAGATTAACTTTGTTTATTTAACTGTTGTAACTCTATATTTTTCCTAATACCAGAGTTTGAACCAAAGGTTTCATGCTATGCTTAGAAATATAGCGCTTGCGGCACACATTCTAGCCTGGCTACTTGATAATACTTTTGGAAATTCAGTCTCTTAGGCTTTCTTGCCCAAGATAGCCTCATACTTCTGTCATTTGAATCTCAACCACTACAGTGGCTAGGCTTATAGTTACAAGCCATTGGTGCCTGCTTTATTTTTTGTTAAAATTCAACAGGAGAAAAATAATTTTTTCATAAAATATCTTAGATTCCCTATATCCTTGTTTAAACATTTTTAGTTCTAGTATATGCTATTTAGATTTAAACAGAAGAATATTTCAATGTTTAATTTATTTGTAGATGATTCAAACCAAACAAGAGAAGTCAATATCTAAGCAAAATTGGAAAAGCTAAATTTTTCCAGGTGCCAGTGGCACATGCTTATAATCCTAGATACTCCAGAGGCTGAGATCTGAAGAACATAGTTCAAAGCCAGCCCAACAGGAAAGTCTGTGAGATTCTTATCTTGAATAAATTAATCAGAAAACCAGAAGTGGAACTGTGGCTCAAGTAGTAGAGTGCTGGCCTTCATCAAAAGGAACTCAGGGACATGGCTTAGGCCCAGATTTTAAGCCCCATGACCTAGAAAAGCTAGGTTTCTAAAAATAGATTTTCTCTTTTTATGCATTTTTAAGGAACTTGCTAAATGTATAAGGGCATCAGAATGTATGTAGAGAAAAGAAACATGGGGAAAATTGGCTAACGTATCTGGAACAGGTGAAAGACTAGGAAATTTCATATAGTTTTAAGTGTATTCAGCATAACAGAATTGATAGATACATATGGTTACTGCTATATTTTATATGAAGAAATTATTGTTGAGACAATTTATGTGGCTTGTCCTACTGTAAAAAACAATATTCTGTTTTGTGTATATTATATATGACAGAATTAACATTCAGGTATCTCTCTGACCACAGACCATACCAATCCCATTATCTATCTATCTATCTATCTATCTATCTATCTATAACAAAAAATCCCCAGAAACCTCCATCCACATTAGCCAAAAAGTCCATGCTTAAACAAGAAAAAGCAATAAACACACTTAGACATACTGTATTATGGATAAACAAAAACGAATACAGTCTATGTACCAGATAATGGAAATGACAGCAAAGTCATTTTAGATTGTTATTTAGAAGAAATCTTTTATGTAGAGAGAGCACTTAGAATCAAATATCTATCTTTCTATTTTAATTGTTGCAAGTAGGTACTGTAAAAGCAAGAGACCAGACTATTTCTTAAATATCAACCTATGTATACACATTTCCTGCTTTTAGAACATATTCTTCTGTGTGCATCTTCAGTTATAGATTGTATACCCTTGAAATAAAACACTAGCTTTTAGGCCATGTTCAAATAAATAAAATGGAAAAGGTAGGAATGTCTACAAAGTATAGTAGACTATCCAGCATGGAGGGCCTGGGAGAGGTGTCAGGGGATGGAAGTGATGGAGAGCCACCTTGAGGACAGCTGTTTCAGGCACTATTCCCACATGTTTCACATTGTGGCTCAGCATGTGAGCTCCAGGCTGTGCAGAACACTACGAATGGCAAGTGTGAATCTGAGCACCACTGTGAAGGTTTCTCCCCAGTGTGTCACAATCTCAAAAAATCACCTGCACAGCAAAAGGTCCTTTCTCTGTAAAATAGTACCCAAATGTGCTCTTTATTCTTAGTTTCACACTTTTCTATTTACTGTGTGTGTGTGTGTGTGTGTGTGTGTGTGTGTGTGTGTGTGTAATGAAACAGAAATAATTGAAAAATTGTAGTGCAGATTCATGGAGAGAAAGATAAATGTATGGATGAAGGCTTACCCATTTTTATTCACTTATAGACAATATTATGTATAGAAAACTATTATGGAAGATTACTTGCAGTAAATAAATATTACTTGATTTAAGATCTTTATTGAAGAAATATTTGGGAGCTGGGTATCCGTTGCTCAAACTCTGAAATCCTATTTGGTGGTTGATGATATCTAGAGGATCCAGATTAAAAGCTAGTCCAGACAGGAAAGAGTAGGAGACTCTGTCTTCAAATTAACTTACAAAAGGCCGGACACAAGTGGTGGAGCACTAACCAAGAAAAACAAACTGAGCCAATGTGAAACGTTGAGTGTGCTACAAAACAAACAGCAAAGAAGTGTCTACTGAGCATGTGACAAATGTCCTAAGAACTCATATAGCAGAGTGATACAAAAAATGAGAAAGTCAATGGGGATTATAATAGGGATACAGAAGAAATAGAAACTTTAAAAATGGAAATTCAGTCCCATCAGTCAAAAGCAAAAATGAATAGAACCCCACTTAGGAGTTAGCCAAGATTTCACAGATGCAGTTGGATTTTTGGATGAGGCTTCATGGCAATGATTCATGGAGGTGACAACTTTGTTTTTGGTTTGGTTTGTTTGCTTGTTTTTCAAATAAGCTTTGGCAAAGATATTACTCATGGAAACTATGACTTACCTGGAAAACTCACAGATATTCATTCAGTTCTTCTAGAGTATAAGGAACTAACCTGGAGAATTTATTTTCTGTGACAAAATGAAATTTTGTTGGCAAAAGAACATGAAATGAGTCCTATAGTAGTTATGAGAATTACAAAGTTAATCAGAATCAGGGTGCTTAACAGTTGTAACAGGAGCAATTAATGTAAATGCTTATAGAAATAAGTGACAGCTGGGTGCCAGTGTCTTATGCCTGTAATCCTAATATATTCAGGAGGCTGAGATCTGAAGATTGCATTTCAAAGCCAGCCCAGGCAGGAAAGCCCGAGACTCTTATTTCCAAATAATCACCAGAAAACTGAAAGTGGTGCTGTGGCTGGAAGTGATAGAGTGCAAGGCTCCATGAATGCAGCTCAATGATGGTACACAGGCCCTTAATTCAACCCCCATGAAGGATGAAAAAAGAAAGAAAGAAAAAAAGAGAAAGAGAGAGAGAGAGGGGGAGAGAAAGGGAGGGAGGAAGGAGGGAGGGAGGGAGGACGGGAGGGAGGGAGGAAAGAAAGAAAGAAAAAAAGAAAGAAAGAAAGAAAGAAAGAGGGAAGGAGGGTGGGAAGAAAGAAAGAAAGAAAGAGAAGGAAGAAAGAAAGGTAACAAATTGACACAACCAGCATTAAGATAGATGCTGTGTAGTATAACCAAAGTCTTAGGTTCTTTTTCTCTCTGAGTCATTAATCTGGACTCTTTAATGAGGGGGCTACTTTGGTCCTACAACAAGATGGCCCCCAACAGTAAATTAGATTATGTTCTGACTTGTCACATTTGAAGAGAAAATGCATTTCTTTCCTATACAGTTACTGAATGAGAACTGTTTGGCTTTTATTAGTCCAATGATAGTACTGTGGCTTCAGAGGTGAGATAATGCATATTAGTTAATGATAATCAGTGGCAACTAATAGAAGTAAAAATCACATTGCATGTGATATACTTCACAGAAGCTACATGATAATAGAGACTTGGTTACCAGAGGATATGTGTGGTAAGAATAAGGTGTATGGAGAAACTATAGCTACAAGATAGGAAAGTAGTAAATTTGCTTAAAAGAATATGTGCCTGTCATTGTCCAGGCAGGAAATGACAAGGACCTGAATTTATATATTGGAGGTTGAAATAGGGAACACTGGACACTTTTGAGAAAGTGCCATCTGATTGGATTTGACAGGTGTGAAAAGGGAGAAATGAGAAATAACTCCAAGTTTTGTGGGTTGACTAAATGGAAACTTGGTAAAATGATATAAACAAAGGTAGAAAAAGCAGAAGGAAGATTACATTCAGCAAAAAGATGAGAACAGGGTTAAATTATGAGCTATTTATAATGTACTGAATTAAAGGTGATTGTGTAAGTCTTAACTCGAATAAATGGATATGGGTTCCTGTATCTTCACTGTAGACAAAGATATGGATAAAAGAAGAAATTAATGGCAATTCAACCAAAGCAGTGAAGAAGCAGGACAGGGATATATTTGTTGAAAGAAATAATAGAGAGGTAAACACAGAAAACTGATAATGTTAAAATCAAGAGGTTGGATAATACGAAAAAAGAGCATTGAAGAGAGATAGAGTGCATAGGTTAGGATGCATTGAACATAAGTCAACGTGGAGAATTGAAACTCCATTGTATAGCTATTTAAATATAATAGAAATGATTAAAATTTGACATATGGCTGAGTAGATTCGAGAAGACTTTAACAGAAGCCATGCAAGAATGTCAGTAGCGAGTGAGCAATCACTCTGTATTACATAATTTGTTGTATTGGCATTGTAAAGAATGTCTAGGATAAAGGAACACTTTTACACAGAATCACAAGGGAAAACCTCTCTGAAGAAAAAATATTTGACTGAGGGCCTAATTAAAGAAAATAAGGAGTGTCCAAAAGTGGGGAGATAGCAGTCTTAGCCATTTAGAAGGAAAACACAAGAATGGAAATAAAGCCAGAGTGGTGGAAAATACTTGTGGACAGGCCCAGGTCTTGTAAGCCATGTGATTTAGTACGATGGCTGCTTGATGAAACCCTGTGTTAGAAAAGCATATGTGCAAAGAACTCCTTGGTCTCTGCCCAGAGGAAAATCTAAAAACAACAAAGGAACAAGGACAGAGTACCCTTAGTTGTATATTGCAGCCATCCAGGCAAGAATGATAATGGGACGGCCTAGGATGAGTTTAGTGAAAATGGGAGAAGTGCTTGTGCTCAGAATCTGCTGTGAATCTCAGGCACACAATGGAAAGTGCTTGCTGATGAGAGGTGGATAGAAGGGAAAGAGGCAAGCTCACTTGTATGTGGTGGTCTATACACAGAACACTTAGGCAAGAGCTAGCTTGGGAGAAGGATGGAGACTTCTACGTTGGCTTAGTTGAATTTTCTGTTATATATGTATCCAAGTGATGAATTAAGCAGGAACTACAACAATGTAAATATGAGAAATATTTAAGAGCTGGAGACAAGAGGACTTAAATAAAAACATGTAGGGAATGAACGTAATTCGAATAGAGATGCACAGGTTAAGGTTTGCAGAACCCATATTCAGGATTTTAAATGATAAGAAAAGTTCCTAAAAGGAGACTGCGGAGTCATTTTTGTGGGAGTAAGAACATGAAGAGTGTGTGGGTCTCAGTAGCTAAATGGAGACTGACTCGAGTAGGAGGAACACAAATTAGTACACAACATCCATTGTCTGTTTGTAAAAGAATTGGGAACTGCTTATTTTATCTGAAGAATTTCATCAGAAAATTTCAGTAGGTTGTGGGAAATAAAAGGTTCAGTGGAGATTATGAAATAATAGGAGTTAAGGAACTGAAAGAAGATAAATAAATCTTATATTTTTGATAGGATAGCTTTTTTCCTGAAAAGGGAAAAGAAAAAGTAAGAGCATAAGGTAGAAAAGTTCTGTAGGGTCAAAGGGATATCATTCTTTACAACACAGGAGATAAAAAAGCAAACTTATATGTTGGTATGAATTTTCTTGCAAAGAAAAATACACACATGATGCAATTTTAAATTATTTGAGGGAACAAGAAGATGTCAGTCACAAGTGGAGGGGGTGAATTAGTTGTCGATTTAGTTGTTAGGCACATTCACTCATCTAAAGAGGAAGGAAAGCAACATAAGACATAAATTGGCAGATTTATTCGTGAGAAAATGATTTAATTTTCTTCTGATTGCTTCATTCTCTCCTTATCCTCACCACAAATAAATTCACAGTCATTAGTGCTGAGTAAGGAGTTTATTTGGGTGCTAATAAACCTGACAGTGCGATGCAGATAAGAGTATTGAAGTGTTTATTGAAGTTTACAACTTCTCAAGATTGTTATTATGGACATAAGATGCCAAGATCAAAGTTGTAAACACGATTGAAACAAGACAAATAAAAGATCGTAATATAGGCCTCAGATTTCTGGTTGATCATAACCCTTACCAACTCTTTTAAGTTTCCTCAAACCTTAGTTTTTATTCCTGAATCTGTATCTCTGATAAAACACTGGAGAAAAGTAGAGGATACTGTAAGATAAACCAACTTTATTTTCATGAGAAATTTCTTGAAAAAAAAAGTTTGGGGAAATGAGTGCCAGAGAATGTTTTCCTTAAAATTTGTGCAACAAGTTATCCAGGCTTTATTTGTGTCTTTTAGAATTAGGAAATCAGTAGTTGTTAGTTGGCCCTTTTTTCTTGTAGCTTTTCAATTAGGAGAAGGAAACAATAGAAACCACCACTCCTGTGATTAAATCATCTCCTGAAAAGACTTGGATGTGCTTTATTATCAGCACATCTTTGTTCACCACACAATACATTTTTTATTAACTCCCCTGGGAAACTGTAGATTTACTCATGCAGATTCTGTAGATTTGTACCATAACAATTTGCCTGTTCACATGCTTTTACCTGAACATGTGGCACTTAGCTCAATGGAAGAAAGTAAAACTTAAGATGGATGGTAGATAGGAGGAAAGCAACAGGGTTCCCTATCTTAGTAAAATGCAAACCGATGTATGCAATACCCTGAAGATTGTCATACAATGGCAGAATTTTTTTAAGCATAGAATTTTTACATGTTGAAGGCACAGGTGTATGTTGATATATGGATAAGGATTTTTAGTGGAAAAAAATCTTATAGAAGCAAGTATGCCACTGGCAGTTGGGGTATCATTACAAACATGAAAGCTAATAATAATTAAGATACTCTGCAAAGAGCAAGAAGACAGTGTCTTTTCTCCCCACTGAAAGGCTTTGCAATAAGGCTCACAACTGAGGATTAACCACTCATAGAGAATATACCCAAATTCTAGCGCTTTCTACAGACAAGAGTGCCTGTAGCACAGTATGTTCTAAGTAAAATTCTGACCTGTGGAAAATAAACCATCTGTTTGCCAAACAGCAGGTTTCTTTACATGCGTACTTAATAGTCAAAGAGGAGTTTGGTTGTATTTTATTTTTAATGCTGTATATTTATTCAGTCATTTGAGTTGTTTTGAATATTTTAGTTGTTCGTTGTTTATATAGAGAAACCCTATCTGTACACAGATTTGAGCACTCAAGGAAAAGAAAATATTCATTTCATATTCAGGCTTCTTACCAATAGGTTTTCTTCTTGTTAGAAGGTATCTGAGCAAAGAAACACAGATAAACTAGATGTTTCTGAGTCTTTGTCAATTTTACAAAAATGCAATAGGGTAGTAGTATGAAGAATTTTGGTGTGTTGAGAGACTGTGAAAATAACTGTATCTCTAATTGCACAGACCTTTCACTCAGCTCTCTTATTAGTCTTCTAGTTACAAGCTTCTGTCAGTTTATTTTAAAGTGCTGTAAGAATGAAACAGCCACACTGCTGAATGTTAGGGGGGAGACAGAGTGTGCTAAAGTGGACACAGAGAGAACATGCAAGGATTTTATGAAGCCCATGCATAAGGAGAACTTTGAAAGCTGGGGGGAAAAGTGAGTCATGTCAGAGGTTCACAAAATTTATAGGCCAGAATCTTCGATTCATAACTCTACCATCTTTACAACATGCCTACTTATCTTTTAACACACTAGGTGAGGTAGAACCACTCCTCCTTTCTCATTATCAAATATATTTGACCACATGTGTCTGGGAAGACAAGAGATAAAAAAATAACAATAACTAAACCAAGTAAAGATATAATAATTTTCTTTGGAACAAAACACGCAGGACAGAAAGTGATGGCTACATGGTGACTTAGGGAGGAAAATAAATTCTACAATAATAGGAAAAATAACAGAAAAAATTTTTCCCCACTGGAAAATTTGGTAAGTTTTTTTTTTATTATTATTTGCTTAATTTGAAGTCTCAATTTTCTTTGCCATGTAATAAGTGGGGGCTGTGGGTGGTGCATTTCCAGAAATTTGGCAGTAGTTCAGAAGTCTTAAAATATTTGCCTTGCACAATGAGAAACTAAGATGACAAAGAAATAGAGGTTGTGGGCTGGGAGTATGGCTTAGTGGTAGAGTGCTTGCCTAGCATGCACAAAGCCCTGGGTTTGATTCCTCAGCACTACATCATAAACAGAAAAACCCAGAAGTGGTGCTGTGGTTCAGGAGATAGAGTGCTAGCCATGAGCAAAAGGAAGATAGGAACAGTGCTGAGGCCCCAGGACTGGGGGAGGAAAAAAAAAGAAGGAAAAGAAAAAGAAAGAGAATATCAGAAATTCAGAAATATTTAAAAATATTTGAAATGACATATATTTGGTAAGAAATAGTGATGTGTTAAGCTAGTATTGTAGTAATAAGTGCACAAAATAAAATCCTTTAAATTTAAAATTTTAGCAATTGTTTGCTTCTAATAATACTATGATAAAGATTATATTCTTAACAAGATACTGTCGGGGGTTTTTAGCCTCCGGCGCTCTCCTGTCTTGCAGGAGAGACAGGATAGCACACCCCACGTGGACGGGTCCAGGAAGAGGATATGGGGGCTGACAGACTGCTACCCAGCCCCCCTCTCAATGGAGGACACACAGACGGTCTGGGAGCCATTCAGCACTAAGACTCATTTAATGGCAGCAATGAGCTGTTCTTTCAAAGGGGCAGGAGGACGGCGGAAGGGGAAGGGTATGTGCACCTTTGTAGGGGCTGGGATTTGATGCCTGAGCTGTCCATCAGGGTAGAGCTCCAAGGTACCTCCCAAAAGGGTGCCCTACGTCTACATCAATGCCCACAGGACTGCCTCTGGGTTCACCACCAGCGGCCATCTTGGCTCACACGCAGTCCAAGGCTGGGAAAAGAGGCGGGGTCAGCTAGAACTGCCTCTTAATGATGCAAGGCATCCGGGTGGGTGTGCCCCACATCACCCCCTTTTGTTTTTTATTAATAGGGTTCCAGGCTGGGCGGAGGTTGTCTCTTCTGGAGCTACTTCCTGCTGAAAAGGGGCGAGGTTGTCAGGGGTCCCTGATTCATCATTTGGCCTGGTACCATCCAGTTTGGTTGGTAAAAGTCCTCATCATTTCCACGAGAATGGTTATCAGGGCCAGAGGGTGTCATGGTCTCCTCTGGCTACCTCCTGCTGCGTGGGCACATCAAGGAGTCCCTAGGGCTGGGGCCTGCAGGGTCCAGGTCTGTGCTGGGCACAGCAGTGTAGTAAGATGATGGCCTTGAATTGCAAGTTTCCAGGTGGTGACCTCGATGAGGGATGATATCCTGTTAAAAGAGACATTTGAAAAGGTCAGGCAAAAGGCTGACAAGTTCACAGGACCAGTTAACATGAATGACATGGGAGAACACACCCTTGGCATACACCAGAAAAGTTCCATTTGGAACATAAACCCAATTGTGACCCATTACAAGGAAGGAGGAATAACTGGACTGGGGGCAGGAAGGAAGTTTTTAGGGATAGTGGACTAGTTGGGAGTAACCAGTCAGAGGCAGATAGATAGATAGATAGATAGATAGATAGATAGATAGATACACAAATAGCAAGTAACAAAGGCAAGAATGCAAGTTTCTGTCCAGATGGAAATGGACAGATATGGACATTAGGTGGGTAAACAACTATTCCTCTAGGTGGGTAAACAACTATTCCTCTTGATCTCCCATCTCTGATTAATTTTGAAAGGGTGAGACAAAGTGACTCCATCTAGGATGTGACATCATTCTCCTCTTACTCCTCTCCATGATCCTTGTTCCCTGGACGGGCTGAGTCCCAGGAGTCCAGGTGCTTGTTTCTGGGATGGCATACTCCCATTGGCATTTACGGGGTTTGAGCTCAGGGCCTGGGCACTGTCCCTGAGCACTTCTACTCGAGGCTAGTGCTCTACCACTTGAGCCACTGTGCCACTTTCAGCATTTCACTGGTTCTCTTGAGCCAAGCTTCCAGTCTGGCTCTTTGCTGGTTAGTTGGGAGATGGAGTTTTAGAGAGACTTTCTGACCGGGCTGGCTTTGAACTGCGATCCGAGGATTTTAGCCATAAAAGCCCTTTTTATATCCAATTAAAGCAACAAGGAGAACAATAGGAACAGAGCTCACCTGTAACTTGTTGAGAATTGTCCAACAAGTACTTGCTAGAGTTCTGCTGTAATACTTAGAGAACAGCAGACTAAATGAGATCCATGTGCCATCAAATGAAATCATATCTTTTAACCTTACCAGCAGGTGGAAGAGAGCACAAATGAATAATAATCAAGAGGGCAAGGTTAAGACAATGTAAAAGTCTCAGTTTCAGTGGATCTGAAGTGGCTGTGTCTTCCATCCAAAATTAGCAGGCCAGCAGGAGAGATGGGTTGCATCTGAGTAAGGCTGTAGTAGCATCTCAGAGAGTCCTCTGGACAGGCTGTCATACCTTCTGCAAGATTCTACACAGACTGTTTAAAGATATTTGAAATCTCCCAATATTTCCTGGTTGGTTGCTCTGAGTACTCTGGTTCCTCAAATCCTTTATCTAGAAATGTATTTTAAGCCTTTAAAGGTAGAGGATTTTACATCTTTGCCTCAGCCTTATTTGCAACCGAAAAAACTCTGAAACCCAGGGAGCATCTAGCCTCCTGGTTGCCTGTTTTAAAAGAACCATTTTTTTTTCTTCAGTCCCAGCTACTGCACGACCTTGAACTCAAATGACAATTTTTCCTTAATGCAAGAATTACAATTACAAAATTAGAAACACTTATCCATTCAGCTTTCCAATAAATTAGTGAGAAATATTAGCTTGCTTTGCCCCCCCCTTTTTTTCTACATGCAGAGTTAATGAGAATTTACTTTTATCCCAATAGTTTATTATACATACTTTAATATATTTGCCTGATTATATGTAACTTAAGATAGTTAGGAGTCTTACTTATTACATCACAGTATACACTTAGAATTTAGTACCTGTATCATTAAACTGATATCCAAAACAATTGTAACAAAATACTTTTAACAGTGTTCACTAGAGAAAACTTAAGATTTAGGCAAACAATCAGAATTTAACTGAGTCTCCAAACTTAACATCATTAACAAGAATAGAAAACCTTTCTTTGAGTCTTTTAAAGCAGATGTTAAACAACTAAGCCCTTTTTTTTCCCCCTGGGCATCCAGGGTGCTGTCTCCCCACCATCCAAGATGTTTTTCAGCAAATGCTTCCCAGGCTCTTAAAGGCCACCTCAGAAGCCATCCTCTTACCGGTCCACAAAGCATGGTGGGAAACCTCCTGTGGAGGAGGGGGAGGAGGCAGCGGCAAGGCGCAGGGTTGCCAGGCTTGCACCGGGGAGTCTCCAGTGGGGGAGGGGCACAGTGGAGGCCATTTTCCATCTTGCCTGTCTGCCACACATTCCGGCGCAGGGGTGCTTGGCTCAGGACCTGGGGAGCTTGGCCCAGGCCACTCCCTCCACTCCAGGGCAGTGGGAGGGCTGCTCACTCCAACCAGCCAGGCTGAAAAGGCCTGCAGCCGCCAGCCAGATCTCGGCGTTTGAACGCTTTCAAGACCTTCCTGGTATGGGAGTTCAAGACCCCCAAACCTACATTTTGTAGCATGAAGCTCAGTGCTTTGAGCACTTGGTCATCATGCTGGGTTTGAGCATGCCCCATCTTTTCAGGGGACCCCCCCCTCAGACTCCAATTGGCCTGGCCCACCGGAAAGTTTTACCTCATCGTGCTTCATGCCTCACGCTTGGGTGCCAGAATGTCGAGGGTTTTTAGCCTCCCGCACTCTCCTGTCCTGCAGGAGAGATGGGAAAGTGTACCCAATGCGGGCGGGTCCAAGAAGAGGATATGGGGACTGACAGACTGCCACCCAGCCCCCCTTTCATCTGAGGACACACAGACAGTCCGGGAGCCAGTCAGCACTAAGACTCATTTAATGGCGGCAATGACATGTTCTTTTAAAGGGGTCGGAAGGCGGCAGAAGGGGGGGGGGGTACGTGCACCTATGTAGGGGCTGGGATTTGATGCCTGAGCTGGCCATCAGGGTGGAGCTCCAAGGGACCTCTCAAAAGGGCGCCCTACATCTACGTCACAGCCTACAGGACCTCTTCTGGGTTCACCACCAGTGGCCATCTTGGCTCACACGCAGTCCAAGGCTGGGAAAAGAGGCGGGGTCAGCTAGAACCACCTCTTAATGATGCAAGGCATCTGGGTGGGTGTGCCCCACAGATACTACTGAAAAGAAAAAAAAGGAATTTTTTTAAAGCAAGAAATAAAAAAGTAGGAATAACAAAAAAAGTAATTGATAGTTTTTAAAATTTGTCTTTGCACGGATTATTTACAATGCCTTTTTAACTAACATTGGCATAGTAGTTGAGTATAACCAGTCACATTTGTGATTTGACTATGTGGTAACTAACTCTAACAGTATATTCAATCACTCCTATTCTGGAATTCAGATTTTTCTTAAAGTATTAGTTTAGTTTCAGACCTTGATTACTTAAATGTTAAAGAAAGTGTCTTCACCATAACTACACAAGAGACACTAAGCCAGAACCATCCGGGCTTAGTCACCACTGGATTAATTACCATTAAGAACTACTCAATTGTTATTTTAAGTCACCAGACTTTTAGATAATTTATTATACTCTTACAGGTAGCTATAAAAAGTTTTTATCAGTGTATCAAAGGGACTTACCAGGTATAACTGTCACTTTCTAGAATCTATAAAAATTCTGTGACAAGTATCTAAGCAAACATAGTTCTCATGTCAGGTGGAGACAATGTTTTATGGTTTTATAAATCTGGTACAATTCCGGGAATTGTTATGACTACTTGAAATTTTTTCCAGGGAAGAATGATTATATGTTTATAATCCATGGTGAAGAATTAAACACCTATGATCACCCCTTTGTCTATCCCCTTTGTCTATCAGAATTGACAACATTTATTTTATGCAAGTAAAATCCTAGTCTACTGAATGAGACAGGTTGAACTGATCTTTATTTAGCAGTAGAATAATTTTTCATTCATTTATGTGTCCTTGAAGGACAGTTTAGATTTAATAAACTAATATCATCTCATTTCATAACTTAATCACTTAAATACTTTAAAAATGTGCCTTTGTACCCAGAAAAAATAGTCGAAAAAGTAGTAGAATCCAAGGCACTTTTCAAGTTAAAAATCAAAACAAACAGCTGAGTACTGGTGGTTCACATCTGTAATCTCAGGAGTATGAGACCTCAGGCTTATGGTTTGAAACTAATCTAGGGAAAAAAATCCCTATACTCTTACCTCCAGTCCACCATCAATTAGCCAAAAGTGGAGCTGTGTCTCTCAAGTGGTAGAGTGTTAACCTTGAGCAAAAAGCAAACAAACATCAACATTTAGAGGTAGCATCTAGGTCCTGAGTTCAAGCCCCAGGACTGGCACAAACATATAAATCTCTGTTTTTTTTTTAACTTTTATATAAAAAAGATAAATTAAGGATGGTTAACCAAAATTCATTGAGACTGACAGTTCCTTACTGGTTTTGAGGCCAGAAGGTTAGCAAGTAGCCTGTAGTTTACATAAGCTCCAAAGTACAGATTCTTGATTACTCTTTTAGGTATCATGATTACAATATAAGCTTAATTAAATGGTTCTATTTTTGATGGTCTAAATCTAATCTTGCATTGATTGAGTTAGTGTTTTTCAAGCATGCATGTGTGTACTTCAAGCACATTGAATCAAAAAGTTCAAAAAGGAATCTTGAAAATCTATATATTGTATTATGACCAAGGTGATTCACATTATTATGAAGATTTTGGCATCATTAGGTGAACAAAATTATTAAAGAATTTGGTACAGGTAAGTTAATTAAACCCTTGCTATAAATAATATAGTTATTATTCTTTCAAACTATATCAACAGTCATAAAATTTTTTGAAAAACATTTGTGTATGTATCTGCTGATAGATGACTGAATACATTCTTTAAATTCTCATTATGTGAAACAAATGCTTACTGCATAAAATGATAGTTTTCTAATGTTTATTTATGCTTTGAGTAAAAAATATAGATAAAGAAGTGTAGCTGGCTTGTATTCCCATGATAATATCTAACACTATAGCTCAAAATCCAAATGACTGGGGAGACTAAATATTCTGGCCTGCAGGAAGACCTGGTGTCAGCTCCTCTCATCATATCTGTGATGCCTGATTACAGACAACTCACAGAATGATTTTAGCTGAACTCCTGTCCACAGTATTTATGTACAATATTGCCACATGCGATGTTATTCTTTGAACCAATGCCATCTCAGAGTGCTCATATCCCCAATGGTGGCTGATGGCAGTACTATAAAAATTACAGAGAAAAAAGTGGAACTAGTCTCTCCTAAAATAACCTTGAAAATTATGAATTATTAGGACTTGCACTAACACGCACCTATACAAACAGTACATATATACACACATATATTAGTGTAGGTCACAATAACATATATATACACATATATAAATACATCTATATACATATATAAGTATATGTATGTGTATATAATATGTAGTATATATGTATATATCAATGTGTGTGTGTGGCTTACTGAGGTCAATTGGAATTCAGTATTAGGAAATTTAAAGTTTATTAGTAATGGGTGGAGAATCTAAGGATTTGTAATCGTGTTTAAAAATTAAGAACAGCAGTGTGTTCACAAAAACCCACATGAAAAATTTACAGTACCAGAAATTCTATTATTTCCATAGCCTCAGTGTTTACTGATGAGTCATTCGATTGTTTAAACCTTATTATAAACTAAACAATATTTGGGGTTACATGGGAGTTATACAATCAATGAAAATGAAATAAATAATTTTATGTAAATAAAAAATAGAGGAGATAATTAATTGAATGTGACCTATTAAATAAGATGTCACACAGAACTGCTTTGGAGAGAGGTCTGATTAATTCTGTTGATATGTGGTAACACATAAAAGTAACTAATACAAATGCTATCACTAGTTACTTTTGTGTAAGTGTTACTGGATATCAAGGGAAAGAATTTAAACTGCGAAAAATGTATTTGGTTCATAAGTTCAGAGGGTTTAATCCATGATTCCTTGACCCCATGTCAAAGAGCATAGTAGGACTGAGTCACAGAGGTTCGTCTCACCCCATATGCACAGACAGAAAGAAAGGGGAGGGAGAGAAGAACGGGAGGGGGGTAAGGAGAGAGAGATTATTCCATCTTGAAAACAAACATTCAAAATATGAGCATCTACAGGGGAAGCAGTTCATACTGAAACTTCATAGTATTCAAAATTATGCAATATTGAGATTCATAAGCAAAATATTGGAATCACACTATACTTGATAGACTAAAGAAATTCCCTCGTAGGTCATTAAAGTGAAAATATCATGAAGGTAGGTAGAGCAAAATTAAGAAAAAGAGCATTGACCATAAGAAAAAAGAGAATTTAATAAAGGGATCATCCTTTGTTTCAAATACAGATATGAAATCAAAATTATTTTTAAAATAATCCACTTAATATTTTTAGTGAAATAGAAATATTTACCCTTCTAGCCAAGATCTATTCACAGAGGACAGATTTGTTCTTTTATTTGAAACAAACAAAAAAATAAGAAAATATATGAAGGCTTGAAGCAATGGAGGGTCGTGACCTAACAGAGGTAGTTACAGGTAAGCTCAACTGTTACCCCCATTTACTGCTCTGAGGAAGTTTTAGGCTGGGGTACAGGGAGAGAGGAAGCAAGAAGAGACTTGTGATCTCCCTGCATTGAGATGGTATAAGAATAATGCAGGAAATAATATACTAAAAGAAAATGCTACACAGAGATAATTCTGATGATCTACAGGACTTTTAAGTACTTGACAGAATACTGATGAGGAAACCATCTCAGACTAGCTGGTTGATCTTAAAGTCATCCATTACATAGAAAATATTCCAATGTTTGGGAAGATTCTTAGTTCTTATTAGCTGGATTGGAAAATATCATAAACTATAAAATCATGGGACTATTGGGTATTCAGCATGATACTTCCTCAGAAGTGGGAATGAATGCCATACTAACTGGAAGTTTTCTCCACAAAATTACTTAGTTCTTTACTTTTAATTTCAGCCTCACTCAACATTTCCAGACATGGGCAAAATGTAAACCAAACTGCCAGAAAGGGACACAAATGGGTCTTATTCCCAGAAGACTCTTCTTTTCATTGGAAACTTCATCAGCCTCTTTTCCTTGTTCACATTTCCACCAGTATTTTGAGCTTGGAAGCTCCCAGAAGACTCACCCAGTCAACTTTTTTACAGCATCCTAGGCTTTTTTTTTCTAACCAGCTTCATGAAAACCTTTCAAATTTCTCAGACAAGCCAGTCCCTAAACCTTAAGAATCACATTGCCATGGAGTCGTAATGGTAATGCCTTTTCTTGTTCCAATTGTTAATATTAGTTTTTTTTTTTTTTGTTTAACATAACAACTTGAATAAAGAAAGATTTATTTTGGTTCCTGGCTTCAAGGGTTTCAGTAAGTATCAGAGGAGATTCTTTACTTCATGGCAGGCAGAATGCAGATTTTTAAGGAAATGGAACGACTTGAAAAAATCATATTGAGTTAAGTAAGCCAGACATAGAGAAACATAGGCTCTATGGCTTCACTCATTTGTAATAATTAGTATAGGACAGCCTTAGAAGAGGATCACAATAGCTCAATCACTCTGTACATACAACCCATACAACCACATAAAATGATGCTAATAAAATGAACTCCAAGAAATGGAAACAAGAGTTTTTTCTTTGACTTTTGCCTTTTATTTTTTAATGTATTTTATGAAGTAATTTTTTTTTCATTCTTTTTTCCTTTGGTTATCCCCTGTTGTCACTGTTTTTTATTTTGATACCCTGTGTTTTGTATATACGTTTATCTGATTTGAGGAAGGGAAAGAGAATAACAAAATGGAAAGACAAAGAGCAAAGGGTGAACCAATGCAACAGCGATATTCAAAGACACAATGTTGGAAATGAACTTTACAACTTGGGGAAGAGGATTGGGGAGGGGAAGAGGGAGAAAACGAGGGTAGTGGTAACACTGTTCGACAAGAAATGCACTCATTACCTTAATTATGTTACTGTAACCCCACTGTACCTCACCATTACAATAAAATTAAATTTAAAAAAAGATAAATTCAAAAAACGAAAGGAAAAAAAAAGATAACCCGCTCCCAAGACAAACCCCAAACCCCAGAGAACTAATCAAGCCCCACTTTTTATGGTTTCTGTATCTCTCGATATTGTCCATCGATGAACTAAGTTTAAGTCAGAATAGGGATCTAACCATGTCCAGAAATATTCTCAGATGTGCTTTACTAATTTGCTAGGCATCTTTCAGCTCATTCAAGCTGGCAGTTCAAATGAACCACCACAGAGGTTTCCTCCTTTCTCTGACTTCACTTAGCCTGGGGAAAGCCAGATGTCATGCCCTAAGGGAGCCATAAGGATGGGCCCAGAGAGGTAAGAGACTAAGCCCTCCAGGATACAGAGAAACTGAGCAGACTCACGGTTTGCAGAATCCCTTAAGTTATCAAATCACAGGAATCCCAGACCACGATTCATGGTAACTTCATGAAATCCTGAAACAGAGCTATCAGCTGTTTCTGATTTCCCAATCCATGGGAATCGAAAACAAACAAACAAAATATTTTAAGTCATTTCATGCTGGTGTTAATTATATGACAATAACAACTTTTTGATACAAGTATGTGAAGCAATGTAAATAATATATTCGGAATTTGAGCTTGTCTTCTCTATTTTTAATTGCTTTAATAAATTAATAGTCATTATATGAAGGTATAAGGGTATGTTTAGAAAAATAAAGCTCAGGGTTTGTTGTCACCAAACAATATTAAACCAAGTATTTTCAAATAACATGTTGTCCTGGTTTTACAATGCCATTGAATAGGACACACTGGTTGGTGCCTTATGTTTTGAAAATGTATCATTCTCTACCCCACAAAACTGTTCATAAAATATTTCCTTTTTTAAAAAAAAATCTGTATTTGAAAATGCTAAAAAACAGAGTGGTTACAATTACATACGTCAGGCAAAAAGTACATTTCCTTTCGTATAATGTCTTTTTTGTAAATTAAAGAATATATTTCATTATACTTATTCATAATGAATTATATTTTCACAGATGAGATATATTTGTTGGTTGTTCACATCTGTAGGTATAGATTGGCTAGGTGATTAATCTCATAATTGGTTGTAGAGAATATATTCTGGCTGATATGCCCCTCTTTTCTCCTTTCATGTCTTTCTTAAAGTTAAGCTTCAATTAAATATCATGTTTTATTTTATATTGTGCTAGGTAGTGAGAGATAAACAATTTCCTAGACTGGGGAAATATGTTTGTAATTGGCACAGTAATTTTATGAAGAGTGAGTAAAGCCATAAAATAAGACGGACTGTTGAATCAACATGATGTTTTATGTGTTTATTTATAGAAATAGTTATCAATAGTGTTTCCCTCTTTTAAATACTTACTGCAGAATAATAAAACAAAAGTGGCTGAGCTTTTTAAGAAAGAAAGAATTCAAATATAGGGGTTTTAGTGTCCTTATAAATCCTATTAACTAGAGCAGGTTTTTTTTTTTTTTTTTTTTTTTTTTTTTTTTTTTACCATTCTTATTTTAGACAATTGAATTGGTTCACCCTAAGATTATGGAAATAGGAGTCTACCCAAAAGAAAGATAATCCAGCCTTATAGAGAAAGAAAGTTTGTTATTCATTCTCCATTGTCCTCATCTATAGTAATCTGATTTTCATTTTATATGGCTCTTCTATTTATCTAGGAAACAAGGCTTTCATTTTTTAACTTGTGAAGGAATTGTAAATGTGTTCACATGACAGATAGTAAGACTGCAAGTTGTATACAAGAAAGCTCCCAAGTAGAGGAAAACTCCATCCATCCTGGGTGCTGTAGGGTGACTATATGTGTTTGTTTTATTGTTTTAAATTTGCATATATTCTGTGTGTCCTTAAATTAGTTGCAGGATCTTAATAATATCACTTGAAACTGAAAGCCCATATTTTGCTGTGTGAGGAAGTTTCTGAATAAGACATCAAGTTTCTAGCCATCAGAGGATAATTTATTGATACTTGTCAAAAGGAAGTATCAGTCTAACAGAAATCAAGACAAAAGGAATGCCTGATGAATTTTCTTTGAAGTGCCTTTTATAAAAGTCCTTGGTAATACATATTGATGAACTCCAAATTGTCTTGCCTGAAGGGAAAAGAAAGTAGACTGCTTTACACTGTCTTATAAATATTCATCAAAAGAACAAGACTTATGTTTCCAGGCGTGAGGTGAATGATTACGGTTCTATGATTGCCTTGGAATCTGGATAATTAGTAAAACAGCCGTTGACAGAGAATTTTAAACTTGGTATCCTGCCTTCATTCACTTGGAGTCAGAAACAAAGTTTTCTGTATCAAAAGAAAGCAGTTTGGGAAGTGATGTATTAATATAATCAAGCTGCAGCCTTCGGTTGCTTCTATTGGAGATTTATGTATTTGTGTAGCACAAATTCAAAACAAAAATAAATGGTCTTATCTTGTCTAATTTTGCTTTATTTATTTATTACCTGGTAATTTATTTTGGTTTATTGTAGCAGTATTACTGTTACAAATAGATGATACATTACTATCTATCTCAATTAATAATGAGGTCTGTAATATTTACATATCATATAAGTGGCCGGAGAGAAGAACTTTATTTTGTTTATTTGATTGTTTAGTTGACATTGTTGTCACTTCACTTCCTCATTTCAGACTGAGGAATTAATCATGTGTTTCTTTTTCTAAATTAATAAATATAATTAAAGATCTAACTCGGTTAAACAGACATGGAATTTTTGGCATTTAGAAGAAAAGCATGGGTCATATCAATGAAAAAAAATTATTGTCCAACTGGATTCAAATATTTGCTGCCTCTGTTTTTAGAAGACATCCTCCAACCACTTGAGAGAAAACCAATCCCCTATTAGGAAACATTTTCCTGTTACCACACTTAGCACTTGAATGCAATTAAACACATATAATATCTTCCTTGAAACCAAACACTTTCTTGGCCTAAATAAGTGAAATTTATTATTATTGTTGAATGAAAGACACACTGTTCAAGTTGTTAGAAGAATGATTTTCATGTCAGTGAATAGAAATCTGTCACCATGTTGCTACTTTCCAACTGAAGGATATCGTATATTCAACTGGAAAATATACGATATCCTCCAAGTTAGAGATGTAAACTACACAATTGAACCCAAGGGTAAGAAAGTATAACTTAATTTGATGTATCCAGGAATAAAATAAAATACAACAAAAAATAAACAAGGCAGAGAGTTAAAGACATATTGAATAAATTATTATCATCCTAAAAATAATTTCTTCTTATCTAGTAACTGTCACTTTTGGGTTAAAGAGATATTTCTGGTTCTGTAACATGCAGAATGTGAAATTATCCAGCAGGACAGAGCTATGACAAATGTGAGATAAGGCAATGTTGGTGCTGATGAGGGCATTAGAGTTCCTAATTAGACTTTCTAGTAAGTAATATTCAGTCTTTTCAGAAGCAAGGAAATAATCTTCCACTTTCTTTTATTTAATCTTGCACTTTGGTTAATGTGGTGAATAATTCATCTTCTTTGCAATCTATGAAAAATAGTTTGCAGAAAGAACCGCATAAGGCATATGGTGTCACCAGTCTGGAACACTTAAATCGATCATACAGAACACCTAGATGAATTCAATATGGAATAGAAACAAACCAAGAATAGCCTGTGAACTGAAGTGTCATTGTCTCTGAGGAAATCTATTCTTCTTCTTTCATTTCTTTTTCCTGAGAAACTAACACTAAAAAAAATACTCAGTATGTATGGTATCAATTACAGACCATTTTTCCAGGCCGACAAGAAATATCTAAAGTACAAGTGGAGGACTACATAATGAGAAGGATACAAAAAGAGAACTTACAATAAGTATATTTTAAACTTTGCTTTATTTACCACTTTTACCTTACACTGTGGAATGTAAACCTTATCACATGGCATGAAACCAATGATGCATAAAAGTATTAGAGTTGAAATATTTCAAATGCCTAGATGAAGAGAAATGTATAGGAAGAGCTACTATGCAAAAAGTAATAGCTTCAGTTAATATTTGCAAAAATATGTTGGTGGCTCAAGACTCACAAAATCACAAGTCTGTTTGGATTTTTATTAAGATAAGTGCATCCTTCCTGGCTGTAAGTGAGTCAGGATTGACAATTGTCACTGAGAGGGTACCTGAGAGAAGAAATGATTCATTATATTTAATATGCAAAACTTTTCTGGTGGCAAGAACAATGGTATAAGTTCTATAGAGTGGCTTTTTAAGCATGATGAGATTTAAATAAAAATTTTATAAAGGAAGAATTTGTTTATAAAGGAAGATAAGTCAGTACAAAAATAGGTTTAAGGTTTGAAGAAAAGAAAAAAGTTTGGCCGGGTATCTGTGGCTCACACCTGTAATTCTAGCTACTTAGAAGCCTGAGATCTGAGGTCCAAAGCCAGTCAGAGAAGGAAAGTCAAATTAGTCACAGAAAAAGTCAAAACTAGCAGCTCTGTAGAGTGCTAGCTTTGAGCAAAAAGAGCACAGAGACAGCACCTGGGCTTTGAGTTCAAGTACCACAATTAGACCCCCCCCCCAAAAAAAAAAACAACAACAACAACGTTCCGAAAAGGCATTATTAAAGTTGCGTAAAATATATGCCATGATTTAACTCTACCAGTAGAATATCAGAGAGCTGCCTGAATCCTAACCCCAGGGTCCCAGGGACTGTGGTACAGGTATTATTAATGCAACTGTACTTAGTTAAGAAATATAAGTGCTAAAACTTACATTAAAGTTCAAGTGAAAGGATCATTATGCAAATTTAATAAGCAGTTATCAGTTCTTGTAATTTTAACGAAATTTTCACGCTAAAGTTTGGCTCTAATCGCTCTCTGACGATTATACATCTTAGAAAGAAATTAAATTAAAAACTTATTCAGAATTTAAAAATCTAAAAAAGTGTAATAATTATACTTAATTAAACTTTTAAATGACATTTTCAATGAGTTTATAGTATTACAAATTTAGAGCACAAAACTGCATGAATACGGTGTACTTTACATATCAAATTTCTTTGTTCAAAATCTATTTCTGCAAAATCTAAACAAAAAATGAGGATATGGTATACAATTCCCAACTACTGGTTTTTTCTATCCTTCAAAGTTTGTTGCATATTATTTTTGTAGAATAGTATCATTTGACATTATTCTTCTAGACACTGAAATCTAAGGAGGGAAAGGGAGCAACCTCAGGTTACTGAGTGGTTCAAGGACTTCTTCAGTCTTCATTCTGTGGATGTCCCTCCACTCACGTCCTTAGTACCTGAATCAAGAAAGTTCATAAGAACTTTGGATTTGATAAGCTCTTCTTTGTGTTTACTCTCCTAATATGTACCTTGATCAAAGTTCTATGGCTCTCATCTTATAATTAGGGCCTTTTCAGGGGAAGCTTGATCCTAGCCTGAGGGATGGACACTGCTTGGGCTTTAGGCTCTGAAGTTCTTTGCTGCCTTCTTAGAGGGGAGGAGAGCATGGGAAAATGATATGGGCCAAGGATAAGCTGTAACCACTTTTGGAATTCAACAACAACAAAAAAAAACAAAAAACAAAAAAACAACGATGACTGACCAATGCTGATTTGCAAAGGAAAAGCAATTGCTCATTTTCCTTGGTGGACTTTTGAACATACAACATGATTTATTGTGGTTGTGAAAATAAGTTATTCATTTAACTTTTGTGTTTGAATACTTTCTTGGTCTATATGTTGTACTTACTTTGAAAATGTTATGTGCCACATCTCACAGATATTTCATCCAGTCTGATCTTTCCTCCAGTATTTATAAACCTGTATCCTTTCCTTATGCTTATACAGTTTTGTAAACCTGATGCTTTTCCATCTTGGCATATTTTGAGAAAGGGGAAACAATAATCATTGGAATAGCGTAAGTTGAGCTTATGTATAGTAGTAGGGACTTAAGGATGCTTATCAAAAATTATGTGAAGAAGTTATAGAGCTGAAAGAATGGGTTAATGGCAATAATAGGCATTTATATTAGGTATGATTGTCCTAGAATTAAGTAGATGAGGTCTTGTTAGTCCAACATGAAAATATTAATTTGTAAGACTATTATTACTAGTTATTAAGAAGTCCCATAGTGTTCACACAAATTGACTTTACTCCTACACCCAATTACTCTAGGGAAAATTTAAGTATGTTAAGTTTAATTTGCTTTTAAAATACTGTAAGTGTATACTGGGAAGACTTTAGAGTTTCCTCCTTTTGCAGATACTAAACTTAATCCATCCCACAGTAAATTCCATCTAGAACAAATTTCCACTTAGAACTGGAGAATATGATCTATCTTTTCTGTCTTTTTTTTTGTGTGTGTATCTGGGATGATGGTGAAATCTCAGCCTGGGTCTGGATCATTTCTTATTTTGTTTTATTATTCATAGTTTTTATATAACTTAGAGCATATGTTGAACACATGAAAAAGGCTGGTTCACAAGTCTGAAGCAGGGCAAAGATAAAGAAAGTGAGGCTGAGCTCTTATTTAGTCAGGTGTTTTTTGGTGCAGGAATTATCCTTAATCACAATGCCAGCTTGATCCTGGTTTATTTAAAGCTGATGGCCACTGAAGAGATGATGTAATTTTTTCCAAAGATATTAATGTCATTCTAGTTTTCTTGTCACAAGAAAATATTTCATAGAGAGGAAATTTGGACAATCTTTGGTCCTTTAAAAAAATCATGGCAATGGGGCTGGGGATATGGCCTAGTGGCTAGAGTGCCTGCCTTATATACATGAGGCCCTGGGTTTGATTCCCCAGCACCACATATACAGAAAATGGCCAGAAGTAGGGCTGTGGCTCAAGTGGCAGAGTGCTAGCCTTGAGCAAAAAGAAGCCAGGGACAGTGCTCAGGCCCTAAGTCCAAGCCCCAGGACTGGCCAAAAAAAAAAAAAAAGAAAAAAAATCATGGCAAAACAACAAAAATAAAAGTCTTCAGTTGAGTTTAGAAATTATTTTCCTTAGTATTCTAGACCTCTGCTCAGCCTTCTGAATTCTCCCATCCTCTAATCTCAATGATCTCGTGAAGAAAAGTGAGCTCTCTGCTTCTCTTCTGCGGTAAATTCTGGGCATACACCAGGGGTTTCATTCATCTCTTACTTCTCTGGCTGCCTATTCCATGGAACTTTCATGTCTTCCTGCACAGATTTTTCTAAGAAGCTTCTCCGTTTCACAAAACTATGGAGTAAAAGAAGGCCTCCACATATAGTCGCTGTATGTGTGATTGAAAAGCCTATACAAAGCTGTTTTCTCTAAAACTGATGGGGGTTGGGAGGGGAAAAGCTGGAAGAAAAGGAGGGAGGGGTGATATTGTTCGAAAAAAATGTGTTCATTACCTGACTTGTGTAACTGTAACCCCTCTGTATATCATCTTTACCATAAAATTAATCTGTCAATCAATCAATAAAACTGTTTTTCTCTCTGTTCTGACCAATATATACCATGTAGAGTGAGATGAGCTTTTGACTTTATTATTATTAATAATAAATCAATTGTTTAAGGAGGATTCATTGTAATATCTACATATTTGCATAATATAATTTGATCTCATTTACCCCAATTACTCTTTCTTTTTTTTTGCCAGTCCTGGGACTTGAACTCAGGGCTTGAGCACTGTCCCTGGCTTCCTTTTTGCTCATGGCTAGCATTCTGCCACTTAAGCCACAGCGCCACATCTGGCCATTTCTATATATGTGGTGCTGGGGAATCGAACCCATGGCTTCATGTATACGAGGCAAGCGCTCTTGCAACTAGGCCATATTCCCAGGCCCCAATTACTATTTCTTAACCCTACTCTCTTTCCTCTTTGATTTTAAGAGTTTTCAGTATTTCTTTATGATATTTTATGTGCATGTACAAAGTGTTTCTATAATATTGAGCCACTGTCACTGTCTCCTTTACCATAAAAATTCCTCTCATAATTACATCATAGTATTATTATTTTAATCTACATCCTACTTATGAACAAAAACTTGAGAAATTTGTCTTTCTAAATGTGGCTTATTTTCCTTAATATGATGATTTCCAGTTCCA
The DNA here is from genome assembly GCF_023159225.1 of Perognathus longimembris pacificus. NCBI lineage: Eukaryota > Metazoa > Chordata > Mammalia > Rodentia > Heteromyidae > Perognathus > Perognathus longimembris. The sequence goes on along the minus strand of NC_063169.1, from coordinate 24,550,764 downwards.
TTTTTCTGTGAATGTCATAATTTCATTCTTCTTTGTGGCAGAGTAATACTTCATTTTCTTTACTCAATCACTGGTAATTGGGTGCCAATGCTGGTTTTATATCACAAATAGTGCAAACCAAATTTCTGTAAAAATGTCTGTACAGGTATCTGTCTTCTTTTTTGATGTGCATTTATTTTGCTATATACCCAGTAGTTGTATATTAGGATCATATGGCAGCTCTATTTATACTTCCTGAATGAATATACAGACTGATTTCCATACTTGCTCCACTAATTTACATTCCCACCATCAGTGCATGAGCATTTCCTTTTCCTTACATTCTTGCAAGCATTTGTTACTTGGGGAAAAATTTATAACATACATATATAATCCCAGCTTTTCTTCTTAAAAGCATTCTTGAATGTTTTCACCCATGGTAACATGTCATATAAGATGATGATCACAACCAGTAAAATCACAGTTATATATCTGACGTTTTTCTTCCTTTCTTTCCCTTCCTTCCTCCCTTCCTTCCTTCCTTCCTTCCTTCCTTCCTTCCTTGCTTCCTTCCTCCCTTCCTTCCTTCCTCCCTTCCTCCCTTCCTCTCTTCCACCATTCCTCCCTTCCTCCCTTCCTCCCTTCCTCCCTTCCTCCCTTCCTCCCTTCCTCCCTCTCACCTTGCCTCCTTGCCTCCCTGCCCTAGCTGCCTTCCCGCCTGCCTACCTTCCTGCCTACCTGCCTGCAATTCTTTCTTTCTCCCTCTCCTTCTCTCTCTTTCTCCCTCTCTCCCTTCCTTTTTTTCCTCCTTCCTTTCATCATATGCTAGGGTTGCTTCAATTCAATGCTGTGTCACTTTCCTTGAGTATTTTTGCTGAAGGCTTCCAGTTTATACTTTAATACTTGAGCCACAGTTCTACTTCCGGAATTTGTTGGTGATTAAATGGATATATTGTCTGTTCATTAATACTGTACCCCTAGCCAGCACCACTGTAATTCAGACCTAAAGCAAGCTTATCTATCATGCATATTTTTCCAAAAGACACATCACAGCTTCTGTATGCCAGGAACATTAGACTTCATTTCAGTGTTATGCATAGAAAGCATTTTTAAAAAAGTGAAATCACCAAGAAAATCCATAAGCATCCGCAAAGTATGGCACTAACCAGCCCTTGAGAAGGATATGTGAAGTATGGGGCCAGGCATAACACTGATATTAATATTAATGTGTGCCTCAAATAGCAAATGGAAATTATAACATGGTTTCTGAGCAGTCTCTTTAAAATCTTCTTACACAATTTGAAGTGGAAGGCTAGCAACATCCTCCTCTCTTTTTTAAAATATAAGAATGGATGTAAACTGGAATTCATCTTAGTTATATCATAACAAATATAGTAAATACTCAATGTATAAACACTTTAAAATGAGCTAATAAAGCTAGGGAAAATAGTGATATGGACCACAGTGCACTGCATATTGTGAATATCACAAATTAAGTCTTCTAGTATTTATAAACTATTATTCAATCAGCAATAAAAGACATTCTTATCACTAAGGAAGGAATGACATGTATCTTATTATTATTGTAGTACCTCATTGTTATTGTAGTTTTATTTTACTCATCACTATAGACAAAAAATAAATCATTCAATATTTATGTCAGATATACACTAATTTATACAGTCTTATGATAGATTTTCTAAGGATTGAATATTTCAAGGAAAACAGTGTAAAAGAAGAATGTGATTGGTAGAATGTTTTGGTGGTGTGGATTTCTTTACATGAATATTGTATATTTCACGATTATTTAGAAGTCATCTCCTTTTCATCAACAGAGAATACATATTAAACTCCTATGTGAAGAGGCATCCATTTTATCCTGCAGTTAGCTAGATATTTCACCATCTTTATAAGCTTATCACCACTGACAATCCACTGTCACTTTAGACATCCAGAGTGCTGCCCTGTCTACTGAGTTAACTCACCTTGTCAAGAAGCCCTCTGTGAGAGGACTGTTTTAAAATGAACCTGGCTGGCTCCCTATTTTTCCCACATACAGGCCATGGAGAATAGTTATTGCTCTGATACCAGTGGAAAAACAGCTCTATCCCCATGCATTCTTCTCTCTTCATAGATGGCTTCCTGGCTTATAAAGCAGCTCTTCATCCTTTAGAATTTTCAGGCATAACTCAGACATTACCCAACTAGCCAATAGGCAGCAGACTGTGTTTTCTGAGTGTTTTCTGAAGTTCTTCTTACAGAGTTTGATATGGAAGGCTAGCCCCTTCCCTCTTTTTTATTAGAAAAGGAGTAAAAAACTGAATTTATTTGAGTTATATAAAAGCAAATACAGAAAATGCTTAACAGACATAAATAGTAATGTATGAAACTATAACCTCTCTGTACATCACTTTGACAATAAATAAGGAAACAAATAAAAATAAATAGAAATTGATACAGTGGCAAAAAAAATCATATTAGGCTGGAGAAGTTGCACATAGCTTTAATCAACCAACACTGATATATAACTCACTTTTGAAAAAGATTCAGAGATCACCCAAAGTCATTTCTATGCTTCAAATGAATCCAGAGAACAAGAAAGTTAGCACAACAGTCTGTTTTATAAAATGAACAAGTTTGATATTAAAACCTATGAAAACACCGAAGATAAAATTATGGCCTGCCAGTACTAAAGAAAACAGGGAAGAAACAGGAATAAATTATACTAAATAAGCTTAGTAGTTTATTTAAAGACACTTGTGAGGACTAGGCAATGTTTAGTGGAGGACACATAAGAATGCCAGTGACAATTACAGGAATACTAATAAATGGTAGGATTTAAAATGGGTCCTATACTATTGTAGGCAATTAAAATACAACACATAATTTAATTTAAATGATTATCCAGATATGTTTCCATTAATTATTTTACCAATGGAAGAACTGCATCCCAAGCCAGGTGCCAGTATCTCAAGTCTCAGAAGGCTGAGATCTGAAGTTCATAGTTTGAAGCCGGTTGGGGCAAGAAAGTCCATGAGGTTCTTATCTCCAATCAATTACCAAAATGTCAGCAGCGGATTCAAGTGGTAGAGTGCTAATCTTGAGCACAATATCACAGGGTCAGCACCCAGGCCCTGATTTCTAGCTTCAGGACCACACATACAAACACATGTGTGTGTGCATGCAAACGCACCCGTGCATATCCACATACACGTGCAAACACACACAAACACACACACACACACACACACAATTGTAATCAATTGTAATTGCATCCCAGAAAAGAGTACCTTGAACGAAGACACACAGATAATGAGTGATGAAGCTGAATGCAGCATAGGATCCTGGTCAAACTTTCACAATGAGTGAAATATGACGATGTGTAATATAAAATGTATCATCTTAATGAAAAGGACAATGCAAATATCTGAACATTAAGTTGAGAAACCTTGTACACCTTGACTATTAAAAATTACATACAGATAAACTTGATTTAACATGACTAAAAACATTTTAGAGTAAAGGACTCTCCACAGTAGGGAAATGCCAGGATGAATTTAAGAGCGAAGTTATTGTTTTAAAATAATGTTGTCTTGTAGAAAGATGGCAAATGAAAGCATTTTGAGTTCAAACTCCAGTATTGTCATGAAAAAGAGAGACACCACACTGTATTTATTTAATCAAAATACTTTATGATATTGTAAGCTTTAAAATGAAAAGCCCAGGACCAAGGGAAAACTGTCTATTTTTAGGGTTAGGCTTGATGGAGAATAGAAAACTGCAGAACTGTGTCTGGATTTAAGATCTCTCTATGGCATTACATTGTGTGATGAAACCCAAATAGCCCTCTCTTCTCAAATGCTTGTGGTAGTATTCCTTTTCCTATTGGTTAGGACCCACACACTCACCCCTAGATTGGGTGTTATGACTTAAAAAGAGGCAATGGTTATGCCAATCATTTGGAGATAGTTTGAGTTTGTCTTTCAAGGGTTCATGTATTGAAAGTTATGATCTTCAATGCAGCTAATTTGAGAGAATCTAGATCCTTTAAAAAAGGGAGCCCAAAGGGAGGTGGTAAAGTGAGTAAACATCCCTGAAAGAAATTTAGGTAGTTCTTGCAGGGATGAATCAATGCTTATGAATGGACTGTTATACAATGAGCAAGATTCACCCATCCCTTGTCACTATTTTCCTGTCACCCCATGTGATCTGTATTGCATAAATTGTATGTACTTTTTTCAGAACTAGAGAAGGGTAGCACCAAAATGAAGAGACAAATGGTAAAAGGTGAACTAATGCAACAACAATACTTACAAGACAATATGCTATAAACCAACTGTATAACCTGGGGGAGGGAGGGGGGAACTGGGGATAGGGGAAGTTAGGAGAAAAGTGAAGGAGGAGGTAACAAGTTTGATAAGAAAAGTACTCACTGCCTTACATATGTAACTTTAGCCCCGCTGTACATTATTTTGACAATAAAATGATTTAAAAGTTCTATAGTGTACATATAAATATATATGGTAGAGAACAAAGTCCAAGTATGCTGAATCCCTTATAGAAAATAACAGATTTATATATAACCTATACAATTCTCTAGTTTTTATATAGTACTCAGAACACTTAAAATAAATACTATAATATAAATACCTTGTAAATAGCTGGCATAATGTATTGTTTAGGGAATAAACACAAGAGAATTCTCTATGTTCAGAATATTTTGAGGCATAGATGATTGAATCCAAAGGTATAGATGAACTATCAATGTTAGGAGAGAGTTGTTTTCTCAAATGTATTTTAGTATTTACTATTAGTAAGGCATTGCATTAATCAGTAGATAAATGATTTAGAGATCTAATGAAATAGACTCAATTGTTATTTTATTGCTATTGAAATTTTATTAAATCATAGTTCATTTTACATTGACAAAGCTACTTGTTTTCTAGCCCTGGAGATTGAAAGAAAAACTCAAACGTATTTTCAAAAGGAATTTCCTTCAATAATACAGAAATCCCCAATTGTATGTAGAGTATCATGGATTCCTTAACTACCACAACCAATACCACTAAAGCAAAACCTGAAAGGTATATCTTATTTATCTAATCAAATTGTTTGGGGGGGACTTCAACTCAGAGCCTGGATGCTGTTCTTGAACTTTTTTACTCCAGTTTAGCTCTCTACCACTTGAGCTGCAGCTCCACTTCAGACGTTTTGGAAGTTCATCAGAAGATAAGAGTTTCAAGGACTTTCTTTTCTGAGCTGACTGTGAACTGCCATCCTCATATCTCAGTATTCTGAATAGCTAAGATTACAAGCATGAAACACCAGCATCCAGCTTCTAATTAAAATTTTATGTGGCATGCGATCCCTTCAAAGTAAAGAAAATAAGGAAAATTTCAATACATTTTTGTATCTAAATTAAAAAAATGCCTTCAATGGACCAATCTTTTTCAGAATATAACATGCATTTTACAAACAATAAATTTCAACCAGAACAATTTTTATCCTTTACTTATTTTGGAAAAATAATTCTATCATCATGTCTGTACCAGGCTTTGAATTCAAGGCATGGAGTGTTCTACTATATTGCTCAGCTAGTGCTATTCCACTTGAGGTATGCCTCCACTCTAGCTTTTGCTGGTTATTTTGGACATGGACTCTCAATGATTTTTCTGCCTAGCTTGTCTTTGAACTACCATCGTTTGGATCTCAGTTCCATAAGTAGTTACAATAGACATAAACCATCAGCACACATATGTTTTACTTAGTTATTTGCTCATTTGTTTATTATAGTTTGTTCAAGAAGTTCTACCTGCTCCCTGCACTACATTCTCAGTAAAGCAGTCCCTGTATCATTGATGCCTGAGGTGCAATCATTCCCACCCCAAATATGTATGACAAATAGAAAAGAAGAGAAGGTTGAACAAGTTCACACTCCCACCAACAGTGTAGTAGGGTTCCCTTTTTGGCCACATCCCCTCCAGCATCTGTTTTTATTAGTTTCATGATAACGGACATTCTTACTGGGGTGAGGTAGAATCTCAATGATGTCTTGATTTGCATTTCTTTATGGCCAGTGATGTAGAGCACTTCTTTTTTTTTTTTTTTTGGATTTTCTTTTTCTTTTGTTTTTATAATTTATTTATTTATTAATTAAACAAGTTTTTTGACATGGTGTTGTGCAAAAAGGGTACTTTTACATAGTAGGGCAGTGTGTACATTTCTTGTGATATCTTACACCCTGTTTTTCTTTCCCTTCCCTAGGTCAGATAGACATATATACAATATACAATGTACCAAGAACATATACAGTAGCCACGTGGCCTACGCCAAAGGAAATTCATCTAGGGCTTTAAATGTATTGTCGACAATAGACAATATGACGACAATAGTCTTATATGAACGCACATACATAGCTTTTGAGCTATTGTGATCCACTGAGAGGTCAATTTTTGACCTTTATATGTTGAGTAGTTGTTTGGTTTTAGTTACATAATGTAGAGTCACTGACCCAAACCAGTGGGAAATACCATTTGACAAGAAGCTTTTGGTTTCACAGACCTGGTCTCTACTGTCTCCCCCTCCCCCCACCTTAACAGTCATATATCAGGGAAATCATGCCCCTTTGTTTTCTGTGTTCTAGGCTTGTCTCGCTCAACAGTATTTGCTCAAGTTCTGCCCATTTCCCTCCGAATACTAATATTTCACCATTTCTAATTGCTATGTAGTATTCCATTATGTATAGGTACCATATTTTTTGGATCCATTCATCTGTGGAGGGGCATTTGGGTTGTTTCCATATTTTGGCTATTGTGAATTGTGCAGCGATAAACATGGAAGTGCAGATGTCTTGATATCTTGGGACCTGTTGTTCAGGATAGATGCCTAGGAGTGGTATGGCTGGGTCATAGGGTAGGTCTATGTTGAGCTTTTTTAGGAACCTCCATACTGTTCTCCAAAGTGGTTGTACTAATTTGCACTCTCACCAACAATGGAGAAGGGTTTCTCTTTCTCCGCACCCCCTCCAGCATTTGTTGTTGCCTGAGTTCAGAGTATAGGCCATTCTAACTGGAGTGAGGTGGTGTCTCAGGGTTGTTTTTATTTGCATGTCCTTTCCTGCCAGGGATGTTGAACATTTACTCATATGTTACTTTGCCATTTTTATCTCTTCTCTTGTAAAGTCTCTCTTTAGCTCCTTTGCCCATTTCCTAATTGGTTTACTGGGCTTGGAGGGGCTTAGTTTTTTGAGTTCTCAGTAGATGACAGATATTAGGCCTTTGTCTGTTGCTGTGCTGGTAAAGATCGTTTCCTATATGGTTGACTGTCTTTCTAGTTTGGTGGCTATGTCCTTAGCTGTGCAGAAACTTTTTATTTTGTAGTAGTCCCATTTGTCAAGAGTCTCCCCTATCTGTTGTACCTCTGGGACTCTATTCAGGAAGTTCCTTCCTGTGCCTATAAGTTCTAGCGTCTTTCCTACTCTGTCCTTCAGTATTTTCAAGGATTCAGGTTTGATGTTGAGGTCCTTGATCCATTTTGAGTTGATCTTGGTGCATGGTGATAGGCTTGGGTCTAATTTGAGTTTTCTGCATATGGCTGCCCAGTTTTCCCAGCACCAGTAGTTGAAGAGACTATGTTTTTTTCCATTGTATGTCTTTAGCTCCTTTGTCGCATATCAGCTGACTGTAAAAGTGCGGTTTTATTTCTGGATCTTCAATTCTAATCCATTGGTCTTCAGGTCTGTTTTTATGTCAATACCAGACTATTTTTGTTATGATAGCCCTATAGTAGAGTTGAAGTCTGGTATTGTGATATCTCCTGCACTGCTTTTTTTGCCTAGAACTGCTTTGGCTATTCCAGGTCTTTTGCTGTTCCATATGAATTTATGTGTTGCCTTCTCAATTTCAGTGAAGAATGTAGCTGGGATTTTGATGGGGATTGCATTGAGTTTGTATAACATTTTGTGCAGTATAGCCATTTTCACTATATTGATTCTGCCTACCCATGAGCATGTGAGGTCTTTCCATCTCCTTGTGTCTTCTTTGATTTCCCTTATTAGATTTTTAGACTTCTCATTAAATAGGTCATTCATGTCCTTAGTTAGGTTTATCCCTAGGTACTTTATCCTTTTTTTGGCTGCTGTAAATGGAATTTTTCCATAATATCCTTTTCTGCTTGTACATTGCTGATGTACAGAAAAGCCACTGACTTTTGTGGATTGATTTGTATCCTGCTACTTTGTAAAAGTGGTTTATTAGGTGTAGGAGTTTGGGGACTGAGTTTTTTGGGTCCTTCAGAAATAAGATCATGTCGTCTGCGAATATGGATAGCTTGATTTCTTCCTTGCCGATGTGGATCACTTTGATGTCTTCCTCTTGCCTTATTGCTATGGCTAGGGATTCCAGCACTATGTTGAAAAGAAGTGAGGAGAGTGGGCATCCTTGTCTTGTTCCTGAGTTTAAGGGGAATGATTTTAGTTTCTCCCCATTTAATACGATATTAGCAGTTGGTCTGTTGTATATGGCTTTTATTATTTTGAGGAATGTTCCATATATTCCTGTTCTCTCCAGAGCTTTTAATAAGTATGGATGTTGTATTTTGTCAAATGCTTTTTGGGCATCAACTGAGATAACAATGTGATTCTTGATTTTAGTTCTGTTGATGTGGTGATTTACGTTGATTGATTTACGGATGTTGAACCATCCTTGTGACTGTGGGATGAAGCCTACCTGGTCATGATGTATAATTTTCTTGATCAGTTTCTGGATCCTGCTAGCTAATATTTTATTGAGGAGCTTTGTGTCTGTGTTCATTAGTGATATTGGTCTGTAGTTCTCTTTTTTTGTTGGGTCTTTGCCTGGTTTGGGGTGAGTATAATATTAGCTTCATAGAATGACTTTGGGATTTCTCCCTCTGTTTCTATTTCACGGAAGAGTTTGAGGAGTATTGGTATTAGCTCCTCACTAAAGGTTTTATAGAATTCATTGGTGAATCCATCTGGGCCTGGGCTTTTCTTTGTTGGGATGCTCTTGATTACCTCCTATATCTCGCTGTAAGTGATTGGTTTATTTAGTTGATTTATTTCTTCTTGGTTCAGTGTGGGCAGTTTATACTTCTCTAAGAATTGATCCATTTCTATAAAACTATTGTTTTTTTGTGAGTAGAGGTTCTGGAAATAGTTCCTTATGGTTGTTTGAATATCGTGTGTATTTGTTGTAAATTTTCCGGTGGAGTCCCTGATTTTACATATGTGAGTCTCTTCTCTTCCTTTTTTTTTTGTAAGTCTTGCGAGGGGTCTGTCAATTTTATTTATTTTCTTGAAGAACCAGCTTTTAGTCTTATTTATTTGTTGAAAGGTCTTTCTATTTTCAATCAGATTTATCTCTTCTTTGATCTTTGTGATCTCTCTCCTCCTAGTCATTTTAGATTTGATCATTTCTTGTTTCTCCAGTTGTTTTAGTATAGATCTGTCAGATCCATTTGGGATATGGTGTTACTTAGGTCCTCAGCTCCCTTGCTGGGTGTTGGATCTGTCTCTTGGAGAGAGTGGGGTATTAAAATCACCCACTATGATTGTGTTTGGGTCTATCTTGTTCTGTAGTTCTGTGAGAATTTGCTTGACATATGTAGGGCCTCTTCTGTTTGGTGAGTATACATTTATAATTGTGATGTCTTGATTCTGGATTTTTCCTTGTATTAAAATGAAGTATCCTTCTTTGTCTTTTTGAGTTGATTTTAATAAGAAGTCCAGCTTGTCTGAGATCAGGATGGCTACTCCTGCCGTTCTGGTAGGTGCGTTTGCTTGGAAGATCTTGCTCCATCCTTTCATTCATAGCCTATTTTTATCCTTTGCTGTAAGGTGGGTCTCTTGTAGACAACAGATGGCAACTTTTTGTTTGTGGATCCACTCTGCCAATCTGCTCCTCTTTATTGGAGAGTTTAAACCATTTATATTCAAAGAGATCAAGGATAAGGGTGTTTTTTCCCCTTCCATTTTCCTGTTAGGTTGTTTTACCTCTCTCTCTCTTTTTCCTGTCTTTAATGAGCTGCTCTTTCTGTTGGGCTCTGGCTATTATAGTCTCTTTCTGTTTCTGTGTGTCCTGTACGATTTCTGTTGGGTGGGGTTCCCCTCTTAGAATTCGCTGTAAGGCTGGTTTGTTATTCACATACTCCTTTAGATCCTCTTTGCTATGGAAAAATCTGCTTTTTCCCTTGAATATGAATTGTAGCTTTGCTGGATATCTTATTCTGTGTTGACAATTGTTGGCCTGTAGGACTTGGATTGTGTTCTTCCACTCTCTTCGTGCATGGTAGGTTTGTGTGGAGAGGTCTGATGTTATTTGGATCCTTTTCCTGTTGTAATAAATCTCTTTCTTCACTTTGGCTGAATTCAAAATTTACTCTTTATTCTTGATATCTGAAGTCTTGATTATTATGTACCTGGGCGAGGATTTTCTAGGGTCTGGTCTGCCAGGCATCCTATAGGCTTCGGTTACCTGGGTGGGGTCCCTTGTGAGATTGGGGAAGTTTTCTGCAATAATTTTATTGAAAATATGTTGAAGCCCTGTGCTCTGGTATTCGGCTCCTTCTTCTATTCCAGTTATGCGCAGATTATATCTCTTGTCTTTGTCCACTAGCTCCTGGATTAGTCTGCCCTGGAGCTTTACTGTTTCTTGGAGTGTGGTAATTTTCTGGTCCTTATCAGCTGCATTGTCATCCAAGAGAGAGACTTGGGATACAATATAGTCAAGTCTTTGTTTTGTGGATTCAAGTGTGGAGTTTATGGATGTCAGGGAGCTATTTGTGGTTGCCAGATCAGCTCTGATTGTGGAAGTTTCTTCCTTTAAAGAGTTGTATTTTAAATCTATTTTTTTTTCATGCATTTTGCTTCTCAGGATGTTAAGGCCTTCTTTAGCAGAGGTTTGCACTGTATCCATTTTTGCTTCCAATTCTTTCTTGATTTCCTGAAGGTCCTTCGAGACTTCCATTCTAAACTCTTGGAATTGTTCTCTGAATTCATTCCTGAGGCTTTCCATTATTTCTGCTATCATAGCCTGACTTGTTTTTTTTATTCTCCATCTCCTCTTCAGTCGTACTGCTTTTTGGAGCTGGTGAGTTGGCTTGCCCTTTGATGTAATTTGTAATATTTCTTTGTGATTTGCGCATCTGGAGATCTGTATGTGGCTTCCTTGGCTTGGCTTTGTGCTGGTTCCCGCTGGTCCGTCAGTGGGAGACTTGTGTCCTGGCTCTGGGTTTGAGTTTGGCTGTTGAACCTTACTGCCTAGTGGGTGAGCATGACCATCTCAGTTGTTGCCAGGGCGGTCACCCTCCCTTGCTTGGGTGTTGGTAGATTCTGTGTCTTTCTCTGCAGGATAGTGACTTGCCGCTGTGTTATGCTGACCCTAGTGTGCCCCTGGTGGGGGATTGCGGGTCGCTGATTCAGCGTGGCATGGAGGCTTTTCTTTTCTTTGGTTCTTTTTTCCACTCGGAACCTTGGGTCAGAGGAGCTTATGTCTCAGATTTAGATTTGCCGCTGAGAGGCGGCTTGCCCCCCTAAGCGGGCGCTGTCCCTAGAGGGCTCTGACCTACTGTGTGCAGTGTGCGCCTATCAGAGCAGTCACTGCCATTGGGGGGGACTGCCCACCTGTGTGGAGTGCACCTATCAGAGCGGGCACTGCTGCTGGGGGGCCCTGCCCACCTGTGCGAAGTGTGCCTATCAGAGCAGGTGTTGCAGCTTGCCAGCTTGTGTGTTCCCGCGGAGGTTTGGGCAGAAGATCCTCCTGCTGGGGGGCTAGCATGCTAGCCCATGCTGGCCCTCCAGGGGGAACATGCATGTGCACTCTAATGCTTCCTTTGGGGATGTGTTGCCCCAAATTGTTGGAGAGTGCTTGTGCCCTCTCGCAAGTTTGCTGTGGGGGTGTGGTATGCATGGGCCCCAGCAGGATCAAGTGTCTGGGCATGGGTTGGTGCCCACAGACTCTGTGCCTCTGCTGTGAGGGGGCATGTGTTCAGGCCCAGGTGTCCCTGATGGGCTGGTGTTGCATGCCAGAGAGCCTGTGACTGTTGTTCAAAAAGTCTGCGAGGACCAGGTGCCTCAGGTGGGGATTCCAATACCTACCAATCCCTTGGCCCCTGCTGGGGAAGGGGTGGGTCCAGTGCGGCCAGATTCTGGCTCCTCTGTTGGGGCTTTGGGGGCGATGCTTTGGAGCTGCTCCTTTGTTCCCTCAGGGTAGGGAGGGGTAGGGAGGGAGTTCTAGTTTCTTTGTAGGTTTTGGGTCTCTCATTGGGGGGGTGAAGGGGACAATGGGGAACTTACTGGTCCTGGATTGTGTGTGTGTCCCGTGCTGCTGTTGGCCCTTCGGAGGTGGGGTGCTGGGGTGTGGCGATCGTTCGTGTGGTGGTGGCAGCCCCAGCTCTCCCCTTCTGCACTGCCTGGTTTCCCCTTCACTCACGTCCGATCCTGGCCATGCGGTCCTGTGCCTCTGGTCCCTCGACGCCTTCTGTCTGGATTGGTCCGCGCTCCCCCTGGGGTCCTTGGAGCTCCTGCTGTCTGGACTCTGCGCTCTTGCTGTGACTTTTCGGCAGTTGGTTTGCTGGTGCTGGGTCGCCTTTCCCAGCCTGGCCCTGTTTGGGCCAGAGTCACGGGTTGGGGAGGGTGCCCGGGAGATTTTCCGGCTCCACGTAGGTTATAGACTCTTCTTTTTTTTTTTTTCTTTCTTTCTTTTTTTTTTTTTTTTTGGTTTCCTGCGTTTCTCTGTTGCTTCTGGCTGCTGGGTTTGCTGGATTCTTGATGGGGTGTTGGGTGCTGGAGTTCCCAGCTCGCTATTCCATTAGAGCGAGTTGGGGTACCTCCTTACTGTGGCGGCGCCATCTTCCCTCTCCCATAGAGCACTTTGTAATGTGTCTCTTGGCCATTCTCATTTCCTCTTTAGAGGGGTCTCTTTTTGATCTTTAGCCCATTTGTTGAGGGGGCCGTTGGTTCTTTGAGGTTTTGTTTTGAAGAAATGTAATTTTTTGAGTTTTACGTATATTTTAGATATGATGCCTTTGTCTGTTGTATGGCCGGTAAAGATCTTCTCCCAGTCAGTGGGCTTTCTATTTACTTTGCAAGATATGTCCTTTGCCATGCAGAAGTTCTGCTTTTTGATGAAATCCCATAGCTATGTACATAGGAAAACATAAGATGATACTAAGTGAAATGAACTCCAAGTTATAGAAACAAGTGGTTTGTCATTTTTGTTGTTATGTTCAACATACCATGTGAAAACATAACTTTTTTTGTCTTTCTTCCCCATGGTTTTACCCTGATGTCACTGTAACTGACTTACCCTGGATATTATATATTCCTGTATTGGAACCAGGGAAGGGAAGGGGAATATCAAAATGGAGAGAAAAATGATAAGAGACAAACAATGCAAAAGTAATACTTATAAAACTATATGCTACAAACCAACTGTGCAACTCATGGGTAGGGAAGGAAATGGGGGGGAGGCTGGGGAAGATGAGTGAAGTGGTAACAAGTTGGCTAAGAAATGTACACACTGCCTTATGTATGAAACTGTGACCCCACTGTACATCACTTTGACAATAAAGAAATAAATAGATTTAAAAATAGAGAAAAGAACAGATGGGAAACTCCATGTTTTATGAGCTTAGGTTATAAGAAGTTATGCAGATTTTGCCTTGGTCTTTTAGTGCACTTGATTTATGGGAAACTAGAATCCTAATGAACTTGAGGCTGATATGCTGGGAGGAAGCCCAAATTGTCTACATTCCAAAGACTAAGGGAAAGAGGAAGGGAAGGGAAAGAGAGGTGACAAAGGAGAGGGCAGGGACAGTAGAGAAGAGGAAAGAAGAAGACAGGAGAGCAGAGAAGAAAGTGAGGGTGAGAAAGAGAGATGAATGGTGAAGGAGAGAGAGGTAGAGAAAGTACAGAGGAAGAAAGACACACAGACAGAAAGTGAGAGACTGCCCTGGTAAACTATGGGCAGCCTTTCAAACTTATTCAGGCCAAGCAGGCACAGCTCAGCTACCATTTTGTACTTGCTCATTGAGAAACACAAAGTCAGCAGCACCGAGATCCTTTTCCATATACAATAATAGGTGACAGTAAATTATATTAAGCCAATGTTTGAGGTTGTTACATAGAGCAGCAATAGGTTTCTCTTGTTAAAGTCATCAGCTATATATATGTTTATCCTTCAGCTAAGATTAGAAGTGCTTAGAGAGCATGGGTCCTGTCTGGAGTGTGGGCACTAGTGAGAGGAGAACAGAAAGGACAAAAGAAGGTGGGTATGGTCAAAATAGTTTATGTATGTGTGTGGAAATGGATCAATGGAGCTTATTGAGATTTCTGAAGAAAAGAGGGAGAGGAGAAGGGGGAGTAGTGATGAAGGGAGTTAGTCTCATCACTTATATCATATGCATATATAAACCTGTCGAATTGAAACTCCTCTGTACAGCTAATTGATACAAATAAAAACATGTTCTTTTTTTAAAAAGAACATAGAAAATCAGAACTATGTTTTTTATCATTTGCATAAAATTGGATCATCAATACGAGAGGATATGTTTGCTAGGTCATTTCATTACTTTTAACACGTCTAAGGAATTATTGCAAATGTTAAAAAAACTGTTCTTTAAAATTTTTAAGATGTTTCTATTTTTAGAAGCGATCCTTTCCATTTAAAAAAATGGTCAAGCCTCTTTTAAAGTAAATATTTACAGTCAAAACAAAGGCATAATATCATTATATTTTGTGTTGTCTCTGAGCCAATGACAGGTTATAGATAATCACTCAATCATATTTGTTTACATATGCAAATATATGTCTTCAAGAAGACATTCTTCAGCACAAACATAATCTTGTACACTAGAGAGGTTTTAATGAAGTTTACAAAATTTGAATCAGAAGGTTCAATTTATTCTAACCTTTTTTTTTTTTTTTTGGCCAGTCCTGGGCCTTGGACTCAGGGCCTGAGCACTGTCCCTGGCTTCTTCCCGCTCAAGGCTAGCACTCCGCCACTTGAGCCACAGTGCCGCTTCTGGCCATTTTCTGTATATGTGGTGCTGGGGAATCGAACCTAGGGCCTCGTGTATCCGAGGCAGGCACTCTTGCCACTAGGCTATATCCCCAGCCCTATTCTAACCTTTTATGTAGTAAAACAAGACTTTACCTGGAAAAAAAATGAAGAAATATTGTATGTTGTATTAGAAAGCAAAATTAAAATCAATTCTCTCAAAGGAGAAGTTGAGATTTAATAAAAATGAATCTGACTGCTCATTCAAAGATATACTCCCATTTTTCTACAGATGCTTTAGTAAAGAAAACACTAATGTAATTATAGTACTTAAAATAAATTTTCTTTGTGTGCTTGGTATTAAAATAAACAACACAGCTTCAGGGCCTGTAGAATTTCACCTATTAAAGAAAATATCTTTGATGATTACCAAAGGCAGGTTAGTTTCAAATGTGAATATGCTTACTAGAGTCCTAGATGGGGAAGAGCTTCAAAGAGGAAGAATTTCAATGAATGGACTTAGATGTATTCTTAGATAATTGGAAATAGATAATGTCTGCTCTCTTTTGAAAGTATTGACAGGAATGAAGGTTTGGGGATAGAAAAGAATAAATAGTAAAGGAAAAGATTATGCTGATTTTCTTTTTAAAAATCTCTAATTTTGTTACAGACTATATATTGAAGACTTATTGGGTGAATGATTCTGTCACTGTATTGATTCTAAAAAGATATACCCAAAGTCAGGTTTTATTGACTTTAACCTAGAATGAGATCCAGCTAGAGCTCCTAGGGAATGTATGTGTCATCGGCCTTTTGATAGTATGATAAAATACCTAAGGAAAAATAATTCAAAGAAGTATTTTTTCCCCTCAGAGTTTCAGAAGTTTTAGTTCATGGTTGTTTGGTTCCAATGTTTTTAGGCCTGGAGCCAGACATTTTGGAACAAGGTCATTTCAGAGGAAAACCTTCTGCCTCATGGCAGATGGGAAACAGAGTGGGGTTGGGATGAGGGAAGGAGACAGAAAAGAGGTATATACCCTTCAAAGATACTTCCCAAGTGACCCATTTCCTTCAACTATACCATGCCTTCTAGTAGCACATTTATTTATCAACTCTTGGATAAATCAATCCAATAAAAGCCTTTTAGCAGTGGTTGTAGCCAGTTGGGGCCTTTTGGCTAACCCTTCATATTCAATCCATAACACCTAATACCAGGGCATCAATTATGAAGTCTGCTTAAATATCAATCAAACCAGAACACTTTTCAACACAAAAGTCATTATTAACAATTAATTAATTAATAATAATGCTGGAGAAAGGCAAACATTGTTACTGTTCTAGGATCAAGTTGAATACGTGTGATCAATTTACATAGAGGAAAAAGTGGTTAGCTATTCCAAGGACTTTTTGTGTTTAATACAGTAAGATCAGGCGAGGATACATAGAGTGTTAAATCCTTTGTTTGAAGCCTCATTTCACTCTTGGCAGAATAAAACACAAACTTGATGCCTTTATACAACACCTGCAGCCCACACTGTCACTACTAGTTTACCTACGAGCTTACTGTGAGAGATATTTCTCTTACTTGCGGACACACATTTAAAAAGATTCTGTGAAATATAAATGCTTTGTCTGAGTGCCTCTGCATTAAGCCAGCCTGCCAAATGGCTTAGCCAGGATAAATTTGTCATATTAGCAACTTACTTCTCCAAAGGAAAGAAACAGCCTCCCATGGAAATGAATCATATAACAGACATTATTTTTGTGAAAGTGATATATATATATATATATATATGAATCACATTGGGAAGCGCTATAACAATAACAGCAAGGTTAAATGCAAGGACACTTGAAAAGCCGTTTCTTGTCTTATCATGCTCACCAGTTACCTCACAAAGACCTCTCTCTAAATCAACAAAGTAAAATTCCCATAGCAGTATACTTTATAGTTCTTGTTCTATAACTACCCATTGGTTTTCTTGTCTTTATGTCAGTTTTCTTTACTGGGGTTTGTAGACCATGAAAAATCTGTCCTGAAAATACTTGAGTTTCCTACAGCATATATGCAAGGGTGAATTAAATAATGGAACAAAATTGAAAATATACACTATTTTTTCAACTGTTGTTATGGTCTGACTGTGACCCTTTCTTGGATGTCTTCAAGAGTGAGTGCTCACCCTAGGGCTATTTGTGGAAACACATTGGTGAGTACCTACATGGTTGGACCTCACAGAAATCAGGGATAAGATTTATAACATAATTTCTTAG
The DNA here is from genome assembly GCF_023159225.1 of Perognathus longimembris pacificus. NCBI lineage: Eukaryota > Metazoa > Chordata > Mammalia > Rodentia > Heteromyidae > Perognathus > Perognathus longimembris. Next base: position 24,533,500 of record NC_063169.1, on the reverse strand, counting down.
GGAGATCAAAAATATATAGAACTAGGTCTGGTTCAAGATGCCTGGCAGAAGCTCCCAAGCATACACAGAGAAATCCTCCAGCAATTTCAAAGGTCCTGAGAAAGATTGAAGGATGAGCAGTGGGACTGTAGGCTCTTTCAGAAATTCACATCCAAGCTGTTGTCAGACATCAAAAGCTTAAAGAAATGAATCATGCCCTTGTTATGACTCAGCTTATTTTATGCTTCTTGTCAAGTGTCATGGAGTTAGGTCTGGCTTGACTTTGTATAGCCTATCATCAAAATACATTTAAAAATCCTTATTTAACCATGTTTAAAAGAAAATGGGATTTAATTACTTTGAAATTATATATTTGATTTTTTAATTTATGTATCTTTTTTGCACATTTTAATAGAATGCTTTCACAGTTATAAGTTTGTTGTTTCACAGTGAGAAAAAGATTCCAGGTATCAGCCTAAAAGAGTAAATTCTCATTCCATATTGTATTTGAAAGGAATGGTATAAAGTTGACTACTCAACCTCATGCTATTAAATAAACTGCTATTTATCATCATCAAAAAAAAAAAAAAAAAGATGTCTGGCAGGTGTCCGTCCCAGTCGGCTATGTTCTTTTCCTTTCCCACAATGTAGAAAAGTCTGTAGGATCACACTCACCTCTGGCTCAGTTGTCACATTGGAGGCCCAAACTCCAGGACCACCTGTCTCCCAAGATTCACAAAATTGGCATAAAGCTAATATACTGACCATCATGTTTTATGAGTGTGAAAGAAATAAGTTAAAATCCCTCTTGTGCCTAGGCAAATAAAGCAGCATTTGGGAAAGTTCTAGACATGGGGATTCCAGTTGTCTTCTTTCTGTAAAGGCATGGGCAGCACTAATTCTCTTGGCAACAAAGAAAAACTCAACATGAAGTACTGACAAGCAGGGAAGCTCATCTACTTTGAATTTCATTGAGGTCCCATCATGAAGACATGCTTGACTGACCATGTGGCTGACCATAGCCTTTAACAACTCTGAAAGTTTAATTGACATCATGACTCACATTGCTGGACTACCTGGTATGGCAGGAATGACAGGTCACACTACAGAATCTGAAGAAAAAAGAAAACTCTGTGGTTTAAAGAAATTTAATTTTTTTTTTCTATTTTAGTAGTACTGGGCTTTGAAATCAGGATCTCACACTTACCAGGCAAGCACACTGAAACATGTCTAGCTCTTAAAAGCCAGTATCTCTTTGTGGAAAATTAAAATATTTGTTATGCATCCCTATGAAAGATAATTCTGATATTCTCCTTCTGGTCTCTGTATTAACAGAGATTTACTATATTCCCTCCATCTGTTTAATACTTCTTCACTCTTTATTGTTTGGTGCCTCTACCAACTGATGAACTCATTCATGAATTAGAATTCCAATTTCTCAAAGAAAGGATTGGTCTGGTTTACCACAGCAATAGGTGTGAAGTCTTGTCCATTTGCCATTCACAGGATCCTGAATAATATGATGAACTCTCAATTAGTTTGGCTACCATTAGCTAATCAGCTGTGACCAAGAGGTATTGATCATAGAGATTTAGCCAGAGTAGCTGCCATAAGTAAATGTAATAAATACTGTTATTTCAAAATAAAACTTGGAGTGGTTTGATGACCAAGTATGAGATTTATTGTCACCAGGAAGGAGAGTGTATGAAATGCACTTAAATTTAAGAATGAATCTGGACCTGCAATGTACATGTATAGTACCAGCTATGCAGGAGGCTGAGACAAGATTTCTTGACTCTATGAATTTGAGATCAGTTTGAACAACACACCAAGTTGTTATCTCCAGTGATAGTAATACAGTTTAAAAGGTAGTTTGAAACAAAACATTCTTTTGCATCAGAACCACACTGTTGAGTGCTTGGCTTTTAGATTCGTACTAGTGATATTTCCAAACTGTTTTTAGCACAGAGGATCAAAATTATACTAATTAAGGTTCAGTAATTTTTTCATTATTCCATAGATACAACTTTTAACTCTTAGCTGTATGTTACAAAGAAATACAAAGAATTGAAACAGGTGTGTTTGACCATGAAATAGCAAAAGTAACTCATTTTATAATGACAAAAAAATGTGTGTCCTAACCTTTAGACAGAAATGGTCCCATTCACCACTCAATTATATGTGAAAGCTCATTTGCAATGCAACTAGACAGTACACATCTCCAAAAAAAAGTAGAAAGGTTGGAGGTTGCTTAGAGAGAGAGACCTATTTGGAGAGAATTCATGTTCATGAGAAAAGGTAGAGGATGAGACACTAGAGCTCTCATCCTCTTCTGCCATTTGACACAGTATGAAAGTAGCCATCTATAAACCAGAAAGTAAACCATACCCAGAGACTGACAATCTCGTGGCATACTAATTTGAGACTTTAACATCTCAAATTGTGAGAAAATGGTATGTTTGTTATTTAAACCATTTTCTTTTGTATTTTATTACCATATCCCAACTTAACTAATACACTCAGAACTACTATAAAGTACATAACTGAATTATCAAATGACCGAATAATTTTTGTTAGGCAGAGTTAGTGAATAGCTGGATAGTTTTGCAGAGAGTTGGTTATAAAAATAAGTATTTGAGTACATTTAACTCTCAAAAAAATCATTTTTGACTCTTGCATATAAACTCAAAATTTCCCAGTGAAGGACTGAGAAATATAGTAAGGTTTTAATTTGATTTAGTCCTATAAATTTCAAATAATTCTCTGCCGTAGATGTAATAATATATTTACCTTTTGTGATGACAATTGGAATGTTAATTTTCCTTACATTGAATAGGACTGATGTCATCTGAAGATCAAAACCCAGTGAAGCTGCAGAAAGTGTTAGTGGGAGAGAACAATTCACCATGTGACCATCTGTCCCACATTCTGAATTCAAGAGACTTGGCAAGTCTATAAAAATGTCATGCATGAACTTTCTTTAATGTTTTTATTTTTTACAGCCAGATATATTAATTTTCAATTGCATCTCAATGAGGCATTAATGATAACCAGTTAAACAAATCTGAGATCTTAATGGATACATACCACTGACTTCATTTTCATATTTAAAGGTAAGATCAAATTTATGCCACATTGTTGGGGAATTCACTTATTTATCTCCTTACTTTATGGGTGCTGTGATGCCTCATAAATTTTGTATTAGCTAGGATCTCCTGCTAGGAAAATAGTATGGTCCTTAAGTTAATTTGTATCTTTCTACTCTAGATATGTAGCTTTATACTTTTGTGTCCTGTGTGTATTTTTATCTATTTTAAAATAGAACCTTCTCAGTGACAGGAATGAATTGGAGTAGAGAAACCAGACCATGACCTGGTATTTCCGTATGATTTGCATACAGTTACAGAAAATAGAGTGCCTTAGACTTATTGTAGGAGTGTGATGGTAGTTGTAAGAAACATGAGAAACATACCTGTAGTAGATTAAAACACCTTGATAACATGACCCTAGCCTGGTCATAGCCTCCTGGGCTAAAATTAACTTTAGATGCCTGAGGAGGCTGTGCCATGTGGAGGAGAGATAATTAAACTGATTTACTCCTCTTCCATCTTTGAGACTGTCAGATTAAAGATGGCACTCCTAAATCTCATTTACTCGGCTCCCTAACATCAGAACCTGTATTTGTGTGATACATAATTATTATTGAAAAAGCATAGATTATTCATTGCACGAAAAATCAAATGCGATGCTATTGCTACTGCTCTGAGAAAGAAAAGGTAAAGGAGTAAATATTATTATTGAGATGTTCCCACATTGCAATCTGCTTGCTTCTCAATTGGAAGGCCCCAGAAAAGGAACTCAGAAAAAAACTTGGACCATATATAAGACCCGAGAGACGGAACTCAGAAAAACACTAGGACCATATATAACAGCCTACCCCAGTTTTTGTTTTTTGTTTGTTTGTTTTAATTTTTTGTTGTTTTCTATTCTTCATCCAATTTTTCCAAGTTTTGTATATTTTGGAATATTGACCTTTGACTAGCTGGTAATGATTTCTGGCCATTCCGTGGGTTGTCTCTTGAACATAGCAATTGTTCCTTTCAATTTGCAATTTAAAAAAATGATTAATTTGTCAATTTTGCTATTATTCCATGGGCAATTTGAAACTTATTCATAAAATGATTGCCTACCTGCATGCCATTCTAACTTCTATATTTTTCTCCATGCTATCCTGTAATAGTTTAAAAGTTTCAGGTATTACATTAAGATCTTCCATTCTCCTGCAAGTGGATACCATTGATCCCACAGCCATCTTTTGAAGAGGCTCTCTCTTTATAGTTTGTTTTTTAGTTCATTTGTCAAATTATAGATGGCTTCAGCTACGAGATATTTTTTGTGGAATTTTTACATAGTTTCATTGGGCTTTATGTCTGTTTTTGTGCCAGTAACATGGGGTTTTTGTTAATATGGACTTGTAGTATATTTTTGAAGTTCAATGTTGTGACTCTTTTGACTTACTCTTTTTTGTTCAGGATTACTTTTGTTATTCTGGTCCTTTTATGTTTATATAATTTTAGTGGTTGATTTTTCTGTTTCTTGAGATATTGCATTGGTACTTCAGTGGGTTATTACAGTGAATCTGTAGATTCCTTTTGGTAATATAGCTATTTTCTTGATGTTCATTTGGCCTATCCATGAACATGGGAGGGCATTCCTTCTTTTGGTGTTTCATTTGATTTCCTTTCCACAAGGTTTTATAGTTTTCAATGTGTCATGTGTGTAACTTTGTCCATTTTTTAAAATAGAACCTCCTCAGTGACGGGAATGAATTGGAGTGGAGAAATGAAATCATAACTGGTATTTAAATATGAGTTGCATACAGGTACAGAAAATAGAGTGCTTTGGATTTATTATAGAAGTATCTTGGTAGTTGTAAGAAACATAAGAAATATACCTGTAGTAGGTTAACACCCTGATTACATGGTTCTAGCCTCATCATAGTCTCCTTGATTAAACTTAGAAGTGTTTCACCACCACAGTAAAGTTCTTTTTAATTTTGTTTTAGAGTGTTATAAATCACTAAAATTGTTTTCTTAATTCATTTTTGGCTTGTTCATTTTTGTTATATAGAAAAATTCCTGAACTTTTAATGTTAATTTTATATCATGTTATGTTTCCAAAGGTGTTTATCAAATCTAAGAATTTTTAAAATGAGTTCTTTAAGGTCTTCCATGTATAAAATCATATTTCCTGTTAATAAAAATAATTGACTTCTTCCTTTTTATCTAATTCCCTTCTACTACTTCATTTTCCTTACTGCTCTTGCTAGGAATTCTAGTAGTATATAAAAATAAGACTAAAGAAAATCGAGATTTATTTGTGGTTCCTGACTTGAGAAGAAATAATTTAAATGCTTAGCTGTTTAGCATAGTGTTGGAAGAAATACAAACAGCATATATATATATGTATATATATATAAATTAATATCCTTAGTTATAAAGGAAATGCAAAAGCTTTGAGGGAGATGAAAATTCTTAATGGAATGGTAAGATTTACATAGGTTTGCTGAACATGTTAATAGACTGATATTTCAAATCATATTTGAGACATTGCTGATTATTAGAATTCCTCTGATATTACTGGAATATCTATGCAAAAAGAAGCTTTGATACATCAGTGTGAACAGGAGACAAATTCTATTTCAGTAACAATAAAACATTGATATATGAAATATTGCACATAAACTCTAGATTTTTTGAAGGTCATAAATATAGAAGGGACCAGCAGATGGGTAAGGAGGCACAAGAGAGTATAATGAGGGATATTTGAATGTGATCAAAATAAGTCAAATATATGTACATATATGTATATATATATATACACACACACATATATATATATATATATGGTGCCATAATGAAACCCCTTGTTTTCTAAGTTAATATACACACACAAAGAAAGATAATATATTTCATTTTAAATCTTAACAACTATCCTGTAGGTATTTCTACAGCATTGGATAGCATAGATTTTCCTTTATTATTTTATTTAATTGACATGGACTGAGCTGCCACCACCACAGTTGCTGCTTATGCCTTACAATACAAAGCCACTACCATAAATAATTTGCTTTTTATACTGTGAACACAGTCATTGTTTGAAACAAATGTAGAGCAAAGTAGAAGGAAGAACAACTTCTTACAAAAATCTGTGAGAAGTCAAGATTAGACAGCTGCCATAGTTTGAACATGTCCCCTCAAAAAGAAGCATTTTTTGGAATTTAATCCCAAATGCAACAGCAGAGAGAAGTGTTGAATCACAAGGGGTCCATACTCACAAATGGATTACTGCCAATTTTTAAAAAGGTCGTAGTTGTGGGTTTGATTCCTTCCCCTTTCTTAACATGGCAAGTGAAGCTTCTGACATAATATACAATGAGAATGCTCTGAAAGGAAACAGTTCCTCCATCCTGGGCTTCTCTGGTTTCTCTTCAGAAGTATGTTCTGTGATATTCCACTGTAACAGCACACATTTACTAAGACAATATCAATAATGAGATGGAAGAACCAAATGAGTATGTAATTTGACTTATACCATGCTTCCTCGGCAATACAGTCATTGTGGATGTTGAGCTAATATATTATAAAATGTTTTAAAGAATAAACAAATGCCCTGGTATAAGTACTGAATGCCATGTTACGTAGATATCAAGAACAAAATATAAGCAGTATGAAGTGCTAGATTACAATTTAATACGAGGCATTCAGTATAGATTCTAAGTTCTTTGCTTTGACAGATGGCTGTCTTCACTCCTGTCTATGATTAGTAATTTAAGACTCAGATCAACTAAGCCAGACGCTCTAAGGTATGACAATCAGTGTGACATCATCCTTAAACAATATAGCATAGAAACAATTTACAAAGTCAGTATCTGGAAAATTTATATACCCTCATTTGTTAGTAACTAACATACATTTTTGGTGTACTGATTTCATACAAACACATTCACACATTATGTGATAACTGAAGATCAATCATTCTATTACTGTATAGCTGTTAATAAGAATTTTCAATCTTTAAAAAAAATTCTACTTCTGCAATTTTAAGAACAATCCATGTTTACTGCGCTGGGAAAATTTTTTTTATCTACACCCAATCAGGCTGATGGAGTTGTTAATCAATGATTTTGCTGTCAGTTCATGTGCCTTTCAACTAAGGATAACTCTTCTAACCGATGGCAATCTTAGCTAATTCCTTACGAACAGAATTGCAAATTCAGAACATACTTTCTTGATAAATATTAATATAATATCAGTGCTTATTTTTGCTGTTCTGATGACAGAACCAAGACAGGTGACTTGATCTCCTTGTAATTACTAAAATATCCCAAGTAATGAATAGCATATTTTTTGGTGCCATAATTGGTTCAATTTTGGATTTCTGATACTTTAAGATTATAGAAGGATAATTAATGCTAGAAGAAAGTGGGAATTATAATCAGAAGAGATGACATAGCTCAACAATGCATTACACATTCAGTTTTCTGCAAACTTTTGATGCACCCAGAAGACATAGGAAGTAAAAGGGAAAATATGATGAGGTACTAGAGATTTGAGTGATTGAAGGAATCGGGCTTTTCCCTATGTGAAAAAGAGCTAGTGATGTGAGATTTGTATATCACCATGTTCTCTCTCAGGAAGCACACATATTATGTTGTTGCCAGTTATTGAATTCTGTACGAAATTAAAATTATTGTATCATGTAGGCCAAAATCAGAGGTAATGAAAAAAATAATAGAGAACAGGAAACAGACTTGAGAACCATTAAGTAGACAGAATGATAAAGATTCCCATGCCTTTCTGATTAGGAAGGTCAGCAGTAATTACTGATAGTGACCAGAACTGAGAAATCAAGAAGATAAGAAGTGTAAAGTATAAGTTGGGAGTCAATGGATGAGCAGAAAGTCATGTTGAGTTTGTGGTACTGGGTAACTCAGGTAACAAGTCAGTTTGGGGGCATAATAGTGGGAAAGTCTGATTTAGAAATATTATGAAATATATATGATAAACAAAAAGAGCATGTTTGAATGCAGTAGGAAAATGGGTTAGATTTAAAAGATACATTTAATTTAGATTAAATCCCCTGTCAAAATGATTTAAGATTAAAAAAAATTATTGCCTTATTAAGCTCTAGAATCTGTACTATTAAAGGTATGTAAATTAACAAGTACCCATTTTAATCTTTAAATAGAGCCTTAATAAAAACTTAGTGTAATTGGATTTTTTTCTATATTGAGTCATTAAATGTAAACTGTAGATCAAACAAACAATAAACAATTCATGTTTACTGAATCACATTTTCATTTCATATCTGTAATATAACTTCCATGGTAGCATCCATATCTTCAAGCAAACCAGAATGAGTGTGTACTGTGAATCATACCCTGTGTTTATTGCTAACTATATAAAAATATATTACAATATTCAAATATGTATTGGTATTTTTAATTTCTGCTTTAGCAGAAACAATCAGAAGATGATATGGAGTTGCAAATGTAGGATATATTACCAAGAGGTGATATCTTCCGAGTCTAATCTTGCATTCAAGCAACTGTTAGCCGGTAAAATAGGTGATGACTGGTGTAGTATATTACATCAACATAACCTTGTATGGGTATGAAACAGACATCTGAGAGAGGAGAGGATTCTTTTTATTTTTCTCATTTATTGTCAAAATGGTGTACACAGAGGTTACAGTTTCATACATTAAGCATTGGATACATTTCTTTACTGTTTGTGACCTCCTCCCTCATTTCCCCCTCCTACCTCCCCCTTTCCCTCTCCCCCCATGAGTTGTTCAGTTGGTTTACACCAAACAGTTTTGCAAGTATTGTTTTTGTAGTCGTTTATCTTTTTTATCCAGTGTCTCTCGATTTTGGTATTCCCTTTCACTTTCCTAGTTCTGATATCAGTACATACAGTTTCCAATGTACTCAGATAAGGTACAGTGATAGTGCAGGTAAAACCACAGGAACGGGATACAAGAGGATCATCAACAATAGAAGCTATGGTTTCACATGGCATGTTGAAAGTAATTGCAACAGTGATATATCACTCGTTTCCATAACATGGACTTCATTTCATTTAGCTTTATCTTATGCATTCATAGGGGCATAGCTATTAGGCTCTTGTGATCCTGAGCAGAGGATTCTTGAATGGCATAAAAAAAATAACCTGATGAAAGTGATATAGAGGGAGGTAGTAGTGAACCGAAACCAAAAAGGAAATTTCAGATAGGGGTGAAATGTTTCTCTTTGATGCTTAAGAGTTGAAAAAGACATGTAGGAAGAGAAGGCAAATTCTAAAGAAGAGGCTCAGAGATGGAGATTTCTTTGGAGTAGGTTAATTGATATAATAGGTAACCATGTAGCACAATAAAAGTTTATATTTCCATTAACATTACAGTGAGGGCTGGGAATATGGCCTAGTGGCAAGAGTGCTTGCCTCCTACACTTGAAGCTCTCGTTTTGATTCCCCAGTACCACATATATGGAAAACGGCCAGAAGGGGCGCTGTGGCTCAGGTGGCAGAGTGCTAGCCTTGAGCGGAAAGAAGACAGGGAAGGTGCTCAGGCCCTGAGTCCAAAGCCCAGGACTGGCCAAAAAAAAAAAAAAAAAAAAAAAACAACAACAAAACATTACAGTGAGATGATAATTATCTGGGATCTGTGTTCAATGTAGCCACTGAAACACCACAGCCCTTTCCATCCTGTATCCCTGCCCTACTAGATATCTTCTAGATCATTTCTGTGGAGATAGTAAATGAGCAGAGAGCAGAGAGTAAAAGAGTAGAGAACAATATTCTGTGAATAACTATGTAGAACTACGTAGAGATGGCTAATTTTGAAATCTGATAATGTATTTGTAAACATACAAATAACTTAAGTCATGGAAATAAAAGGCATAAGGATGATCAAACATATTACAAATTTCAGAAATACTCCAGCATTTTATGGATCGAAATAAACAAATAAAAGACCCAAGAGGCTGAAATATGAGGATCCTGTTCGGAGCCAACCTGGGCAGAAAAGACAATGGACTTCTATTTCCACTAAATCAGCAAAAGCAAAATTGGAGACATGACTCAAGTATAAAATCACCAATCGCAGACAGAAAACACTGCAAAACTAGTATTGGCATAAAACATAACCCTTGAAAAAATATTCATAAGAATATAAATGAAAAATAGACGAATAGAGAAGAGAGAGAAATGAAAGGACCACTAACAGTATACACGTGATGAGAAGAGGAAAACAGTTGGATGGAAAGAGTGGCCAAAAGTATTATAAGCTCCAGGGGTCGTTAAGTAAGAAAATAAATCAGGAACCAATTCCACCTTCTAAATCTGTACTTCAACTTGCTATACATTCCAATGGGTGAATGGGCCATCTACAGGAAGAATACTATGATTGTTCCTAGAGCAATCATTTTTCTTTGTAAATGATTTCTTCTTTATCTGAACTTAAAGTAATAATAGCTTGATGCTTTCTACATTACCTAATTACTGGGATGTCAAACTAGCTTCAGCAAAAAATCTAAATCTACATGTTGTATTACTTTTCTCAGATAAATTTTGTATGTATGTCTTTTGTATGTATGTTTTTCTCAGATGAAAAATCAACACAAGATCTGTAACATTATTAATTCAATTTAAATTTCACGTTTATAATCTCCCCATTAAACACGTTCCTCAGTTAGACAGCAGCTCTCTTGTATCATCAGAATGTGATATAAAAATAAATTTTATGCTTTATATATTTGCGTATACATGCATATATCTATGTACTTCCTCATACAGATGCATAATTAAATGTAAAGTAGTAACAAATAAAGAGGAGATTATAAAAATACCTTACCAAATATTTCAAAATTGTGTTTTCAATAATAAAAAATAAGTAAAAAATAAAAATACTGCTATTTGCAAATTGTGTTGCTTAAAGCAATGGGAGAACGCAGGTGGAACCTGGGAGTCATTGTTTAAATGTCATTGCTTTAATATTCATTATAAACTTCCTGCAAGTTTATATGCAAATTTCTTGACAATGCAAAGAAATGCAAAGAAATAGTCTTGGAATGCTCTTCTAGCTATTGGTATTTCCTCAAAAAAAAAAATAAACACAAATATTATGGGAATAAATGTGAGGCTGAGAAGTTCAATTTTGCCATGTAGAAATGGTTGAGAGCTAGAAATTAAGAAACTTAACACTGTCAAGTCTTCACAAAATAAATTAGTAAAAAATAGCATTCTTATGGCCTGAAGGTTTGTTTTTCCTTTGTGTGTGTGCATGTGTGTGTGTGTGTGTGTGTATGGTGTGTGTGTGGTGTGTGTGTGTTTTGATACTAGTATGAGTTTGAATTCAGAACCTTACGCTTGGCTGATTATCACTTAAATCATACCTCCAGCCTAGCGTTTTGCTGGAGATGGAGTCTACAGTCTTTTCTGCATCATGCTGGATTTGAAGCATGATCCTCTACATCTTAGCCTCCTGAGCAGCAACGATTATAGGCATGTGTCATTGGCTCCTAGCTTTGGCTGGAATTTTGTGTTGAGATGGGTCTTTGGGCAGGACCAGACCTGGAAAAAGCTGAAGAGAAAATCATTGTCAGGGCTGGGGATATGGCCTAGTGGCAAGAGTGCTTGCCTCATATACTTGAAGCCCTGGGTTCGATTCCCCAGCACCACATATACAGAAAATGGCCAGAAGTGGCGCTGTGGCTCAAGTGGCAAGAGTGCTAGCCTTGAGCAAAAAGAAGCCAGGGACAGTGCTCAGGCCCTGAGTCCAAGGCCCAGGACTGGCAAAAAAAAAAAAAAAAAGAAAGAAAGAAAATCATTGTCATAGTCCAGATTTCAAAACAAAACAAAACAAAAACAAAATAAACAAAAATAGATAAAACTCTTGACGTTTGCAATACAGTTAAATTATATCTATTAACAATCATTAAAACTAAGTCATCAGTGATATATTTGCTCTTTAATTATATGCAACACCTACTGTGAAGTGTTCTCATTTTGAATTCAAACTCTGTTCCTATGAACTCATTTATAGTGTATTAAGCACCTGAGAGCTGGGCACTCCTCTTGGTGGTATCAATATAAAAGAAATTGTATATAATCTCTTCTAGCAAGACTCTTCAATTCTCAGAGAAGAGAACTGAGTACATAAAAATAATGACTGAGGGGAAATATGTCATCTTGATGGGGACAGAAATAGAGTCTTTAGATATGATTGATGGATCAGTTATCATTTCTTGGCAGATAGGACTATTGAAGTAAAGTAGTGATACAACTTCTGTGAGTATTTAGGCAGATTAGACTTCTACAACAGTAACATCAACAATAAGAGCAAATTTATTTGCTGGTTCTGGGGTTTGAACTCAGGGACTTATTGTTGCTAGACCAGGATTCTGCCAATTGAGTCAAGGCTCAAGCTTTATTAATTTTGCTCCAGTTTGTTTTAGATAGAGTCTCTTGCTTTTGCACAGACTGAGCATAGTCTTCATGTCACCCAAGTATCTAGAATTCAGATATGTATCACTATGTCTAGTTAATTTTATGTATACAAAGGAGATTAAAACTGTTAAATATCTTGCCAAACTTAACAAAACTCTGAAACCTAAGCAAGAATATAGGCTGGAGCACTAATATTCCAGAAGTCATGTTTAGACTTTAATAAAATAGTTTTGAGGAAGATAGCTAAAAAGGGACCGTGCCATGCTGTGAAGACAATAACACTGATTTTGTTCTTAATAACTTCTAGGTGATGTCAACTTAATGGAGAGACTCCAGAATAAAAATTAAGATAAACCTGCAGACATCACTGAGTATTCAGACTTTATTCTGTTAGGTGATACCTGTTTTTATAATTTATGACATTAGACAATATTATAAAGAAAATTTCCCAAACATATGGATTGAGGTGGTCTTTTCCCTTATAATTTTACATCAGAAATATATAAAATACAAAGAATGTCAGAGACTGTATGACCACTATCTTAGAGTAAGGACCATTGAAAATTATTGTTATAATTCTTTCTTAAGTTTTCTTTATCAAATCCAGTGATTTTCAACTTACATAAATATTTTATGCAAGATAGTTATTGCAGTCTTTCTCTTATATCTAGTTACCTTGAAGTGCCAGACTTTGAAGTCAGGCCCCATTTTATCACGTGAACCCCATTTTAGAATTGAACCCTGAGCCAGATTTGTACCTGTGTCCTAATCTTGCTTGCTTGAACAGCTGATTGTTGTAACCTTGTTCTTTGCCTTTATAAGCCCTGTGTAATCACAGCTCGAGGCTCCCTCCTAACCTCCGCTGTGTCAGTGGGTAGGACAAGGCCCGAGTTGCAGCTCGCTTAATAAAGCCTTGCCTTGCTTTTGCATTTTGGAATGTCTGAGTCTCGGTGGTCTTCTTGGTGGTGGTCTTGCGACTTGGCACAACATTTGGGGTTTAGTCCGGGATGGCCCCAGAGACCCCCGAGACCCCAGACTCTGAAGGTAAGAAAATAGCGCTGTTCATTCTGTGTGTCTGTGTCTGTGTGATTTGTAGTTTTGTTTTCTGTTTCAGCCAGCCTCTTGAATCTGAGCCTGTAGTAGTGAAGGTCCAGCCGGAGTGGACACGCTCGTATGGGCAGTCCTGAGGGTCTTGGGGGACACCTCAAGCCCTCCACAGGGGGCTCAGGCTTCCCACTAGCACCCTGGACCTGAAGGACTGGACCGGGAGGCCCTTCTAACGGGCGCCTGTCTAGTCCACTCTATATTCGGGGTTGTCTGGTCCTCTTCTACACAGGAACTGGAGAGAGAGAGCCTCAAGACTGTGTGGTCTGCCCCCTCACAGGGGCAGGAGAGACACAATGAGACTGTGTGGTCTGCCCCCTCACAGGGGCAGGAGAGACACAGTCGAACCTGTAAGCCGCGGCTCCCTAAGTCTGTAAGTGTTGTCTGGTCTTTGTGCCTGTGATTATTTTTGTGTGTTTCTTCCTTGCTCTGTGCCTGACTGACAAACGGATGATGGGGAACGTTCCTTCCACTACCCAGGACTTGACTTTAGCTCACTGGAAAGATGTACAGGTGACAGCCCACAATCAGTCAATCAGTGAGAGTGTCCGCAAAAAAGAACTCTAGGGGGACCCCCACCCAGCCTTCTTAAGCAGAAAATTATTTGGTGTGCTAAAATGTTTTACTAAGACTAAAAATGTTTTACTAAAACTATCAAGCCCTGGAAAATGAGGCTGGAGAATGCTAAAATCATTTGTTAAAGGTTTTTATCTTAAAATGTACGGCCGATGCTTATTCTGCGCGCTTTAAGATCTTTTGAAAATGGATGTGTGTGTGCTGTGTGTGTGCATGTGTGAGTGTAAACATGTTCAAGACTGCAGTATGATGCAAAACTAAGTTTGTTTAAAGTCAAAGGGTCATCAATTTTGGACATTACCAAATGCTTTAAAGGATTTCTCAGGGTTCTTTAATTAAAATTAAAAAAAAATCAGAGCTAAGTGTCAGAAATTTGGATTTAAAAGGATAAATATATATACTAAACTAATGGGGATAGAAGTAAGCTCTCATTAACTCTATGTATGTAGGAAGAAATGGCAAAATGGGCCAATGTTTCTCACTAATATATTGGAAAGCTGAATGGATAAGTATTTCTAATTGTAATTCTTACATTAAGGAAAAATTCAAAGGTCTTCATGCCATGCAGTAACTGGGACTGAAAAAAAAAAAAAAAAGAGGCTCTTTTGAAACAAGCAGCCCGTAGGCAAAGGGCAGCACCTGGTTTCAGAATGCCTATGAGCTTCAGTTTTTCCGATGCAGATAAAAGTTAAAATGTTGTGTTAGTGTTAAAACGGCTTTGGAAATCAAGAATACATTTCTCGATAAGAAATTTGGAAGTAAAATTGTCCTAAATAATTATTGCAAAGTGAGAAAAGGAGAATTATGGCTACCAAAATGTTTAATTGCCATTCCAGCTTCTTTGTAGGTTTTTGTTTTTTTTTTTTGTAACAGTTTCCAGCAGGCCCACAGAGAAGCACAGGTGATTCCTACAAGTTTGTCAAGATCTAATACTGGCCCTTAATAAGTTCCAGGTAAGAGAGCATGCTTAAAAATTACTTCTGTGTGGACCACCTTGTTGCTTATAATTGGAGTAAAGTGGCCCCTTATAAGACTCACTGATCTGAATCTGCGGTTCGAAGCCAGCCCGGGCAAAGAAATGTCCCTGTGAGAGACTTGTCTCTAATCAGCCAGCAGAGTGCTGGGAACGGAGTGGTGTGGAGCTCAGAAGTGGTACGGTGCTAGTCTTGAGCTGGAGAGCTGAGGGACAGCACTCAGGCCCTGAGTCCAAGTCCAGTGGAAAGTCACTCCTCCTGGGACAAAAGTGATGGAGCATCCAGAGGCAGTAAGCCACTGCCTGGATGGCAGAGATGGTGTCAGATCCTAGAGTCACTACTGTTTGGCCTTTCAAAAGTTAATCAAAGCCGGGAAGTCCTAGAAGAATAGGTCATAAGCATGCCTTTCCAATGCCCATGTCTGTCTACTGGGCAGGAATTTGCCAGTCATCTGTGATAGTGGTTAGTAAGGGTAAGTTTGTAAAATGAGAGGATAGATTAAAATCTCACACCCCGCATTTACTCAAAGCTCTGACTGGCAGTGAGAATTTTAAGCTGATACATCTGTTTAGTAAAGAAAGCTTGTAGACCTGAGATTGTGTCCTTATTGAGATCTGTTAAAGGCCTGCAAAGGTATATTGTTAAAAATTGCAAGACCTGTCAGCTTGCCAATGCCCCCAATCAACAGATTACTAAAGGAGCTTGCCTCTGTCGGGATAGGCCAGGCGTGTATTGGGAAGTAGATTTCACAGAAATTACAAATATTTGCTAGTTTTTGTAGACACCTTTTCAGGATGGGTTGAAGCCTTTCCAACAAAGCATGATACTGCGAATGTAGTGGCTAAGAAGATCCTGGAAGAAATCCTACCCAGGGCTGGGGATATGGCCTAGTGGCAAGAGAGCTTGCCTGGTATACATGAGGCACTGGGTTCGATTCCCCAGCACCACATATACAGAAAATGGCCAGAAGTGGCGCTGTGGCTCTAGTGGCAAAGTGCTAGCCTTGAGCAAAAGGAAGCCAGGGATAGTGCTCAGGCCCTGAGTTCAAGGCCCAGGACTGGCCAAAAAAAAAAAAAAAAAGAAATCCTACCCAGGTATGGCTTCCCATCCACCACTGGGTCAGACAACAGACAGGCTTTCATCTCAAAAGTAAGTCAGGGAATAGCTGCAGCACTGGGGATGGATTGGAAATTGCATTGTGCTTATAGACCCCAGAGTTCAGGACAGGTAGAGAAAATGAATTGGACTCTAAAAGAAACCTTAACTAAACTGGCCTTAGAGACTGGTGCAGACTGGGTGTCACTCCTTCCTTTTGCTCTGCTTAGAGTAAGAAATTCTCCCTATCAGCTTGGCTTTACTCCTTTTGAAATAATGTATGGGTACGCCAGCCCATTATCCCTAGCCTTCAGACTGAATTGCTTGCTGATTTGGATGATGCTGAATTTTTGTGTAAACTCGATTATTTGCAGATCGTGCACAAGAATGTGACCCCAACTTAGGGCATTATATGATTCTGCTTCTGTCCCTACCCCCCATTTATTCAGACCAGGGGACTGAAATCCTTAGAACCACAGTGGAAGGAACCCTAGACGGCATCGCCACTTGGGTTCATTGCTTCCACGCCAGGCCAGCTGACCCCTTTGCCCTGGATGACAACTACCGTGGTGGAACATGGGAGGTCTCCAAGCACCCAACTCAGCCGCTTTGCCTTCGCCTCAAGAAAAGAAAGTTAGACTGAATATTATTATAATTTTCTTTTTGCCTTCTTTCCTTACTACCCTGGCTAGTGTTAATGTTATTTTGGCAGCTCACTCCAAAGTGAGGTGACCCCCTTATTTTAGGTAGTTTTGGGCTTGCTCAGGAATACGGGTATAGCCACCTGACCCTTAGAGCACAGCTGAGAAGTTTATGTAATTTTCAGTTTGCAGTAATCCTGCAGCCCCTTGGTAAAGTAGACTAAGGTTATAGGTTCCTGGCTAGGTAAGGTCAATGCCCCTGAGTCAGTGTGAAGAAGTTACAGAAGATGGATGATCTTCACCCATCAGCCCCCCTTTAAAACCGAGGGACCAGAGTTGTTTTTGGGAAGGTGAGGCAGGATAAACTAGAGGCATGCAAAACAGAGGTACAGAGACTGTACTTGTAAGAAATTGTGACAAGCCCTTTGGTTACTACTTTGGGCTCTATTGGCCCATGCCTTATGTCTATATCATCCCCTAGACATGCAAGCCATTGAAATGGACAGAATGGAGCCACGATTGGCTCCCAAGGTACCAAAAAGAAAAAGGGAGAAATGAAGTGCCAGACTTTGAAGTCAGGCCCCATTTTACCACATGAACCCCATTTTAGAATTGAACCCTGAGCCAATCAGATTCGTACCTGTGTCCTAATCTTGCTTGTTCTTTGCCTTTATAAGCCCTGTGTAATCACAGCTCGAGGCTTCCTCCTAACCTCCACTGTGTCAGTGGGTAGGACGAGGCCCGAGTTGCAGCTCGCTTAATAAAGCCTTGCCTTGCTTTTGCATTTTGGAATGTCTGAGTCTCGGTGGTCTTCTTGGTGGTGGTCTTGCGACTTGGCACAACAACCTACATACCTGCCACCTACCTTCCAACCAACCAATTAAATTGGGTCTGAAAGACAGTTTTTGTTAACTCTTCCTCCTATGGTATAGACCCCAATGTCCTATCATCAACTCAAGAAACTCTCTTATCATTTTCCAAATTCTGTATACCTGAACTTTTCTTTTCTTCCAAATAATTTTCAAGAACATAGAGACTCTGTTGCTGTTTATCCATCCTCTATAGTTTTTCTTTTAGGAAAGTTACCAAATGTTGAAAAAAATGTTGGGGAAAATTGAAGCTGAGTATTTGGTGCCTGTGGGTTGGAGTGTTCTTTACGTTTCAGATATTAAAAAAAAAAATCTTAAATCCAAAAGCACTAAGAAAATTGCAAACAACAAAACCTTTATTTACCCCCTTTATTTCCTTGTATACACTGCACCAATTTTCACATTCATGTTGCCACAAAACGCCTCAGCAGCTGTCAATATTGCTAACCTTATTACTTCCATTTTCTCTAGTTTTGTCCAGCACTCCATAGAAAACATTCTTTGCAGGGTTACCTATTTCCCCTTAATTGCTAAAAGAAATGATCAATGATCCATTTATGTTACTTGATCTCTGAGCAGTGTTTATTGTAGATGGTCACTCCCTTTCCTTTGATATCAACTTTTCCTGGCTAATATAACCCTAACTTCTCTAGATTGTCAATATATTTTCCTTCTTGTGTTTGCTCTTTTCCTTATTGTGAATACTGGGATCTCGATGACACAGTGATTGGTTTTTATCTAATTTTGCTCCCTATTCACTCATTAGGTTTTACTAAGAATTATCCTGTTGAAGTGAACTGACACCCTATTTCATGTTTATAATCCGTCACTTCCATGATGTTTATATCTAATTAGCTTCTTCATTATCTACTTAAATATCTATTAAAATCTTCAAGCTTAATATGTGCAAAATGTAGTTCCTGGGCAGGGAATGCAGCTTAGTGGTAGAGTGCTTGCCTAGAATGCATGAGGTTCTGGGTTCAATTTTTTGGTACCACATAAACAATAAATAAATAAAATTAATAAAATAAAGGGGAAATAACCATTGAAATTATTTTTAAGCTTAATTCCTAATCTCTATCCGGTCATCTTTTTTTTTTTTTTTTTGGCCAGTCCTGGGGCTTGGACTCAGGGCCTGAACACTGTCCCTGGCTTCTTTTTGCTCAAGGCTAGCACTCTGCCACTTGAGCCACAGTGCCCCTTCTGGCCATTTTCTGTATACGTGGTGCTGGGAAATTGAACCCAGGGCCTCAGGTATACGAGGCAAGCACTCTTGCCACTAGGCCATATCCCCAGCCCATCCTGTCTTCGTTCAAAGGCATTGTCACATTACATAGGTCAATTACATAATGGGCACAGTTTGACATATTTCTATAATCTCCATACTCCGAATAAGGGGGGCAGGAGGATTGCAATGTGAGGCCAGCACTAGTAAATTAAGATATTATCCAAAGGCCTGAGTAATAGATTGGTTGCCTGTACAATGCAAAGCATAAGTTTGAATTCCTAGTACCAAATAAAAATAAATACATAAACAAATATACTTTTTATAGTACTAAGTAACTAAATAACAGTAAATATACTTTTCCATAATTCAGAACACCTTCCCCCATAAAAAGGGAGAAAAGAAGAGAACCAGAGATATCCTCAAAGCTCTTTCTTTCAGACTTCAAATGTGTTCTTTTAGCAAATACTTTCATTGTAGTTTCAAAATATACCCACAGTCCACACTTCTCATCTCCTCTAAGCCACTACTGTGCCCTAAATCACTATCATCTATCACCTGAACTACTGCAATAAGCCCTGAATCAACCTTAGTCTGTCATTAAAAGAAGAAAAAAAAAAAAAACAGAATGATTTCTAAAAGGCATAGTCAGATCACGGGTGTCCTGTACTTCAGACCCAATGGCTTTCCACAGTACCCAAATATATTTTCATGGTTTACAATCCGCCTGCTCAAAATATGGTCAAGTGAATCAAGTCAGGTCCAGAGAGCAAAAGGATACATGTTTTCCCTTATATGTGGAGGTTAGATGTAGCTTAAAAACCCGTAAGTAAATACACTGGGTTGTTTGTAAGTGCATACACATGTATTAACTGAAATACAGTACATAAAAGGGAGATTTCAAATAGTGAAAATCTTTGGAATGATAAAACAAAAGTTTAGCAAAATAAAGCTCCAGGAAGTGGGTCCTCAAAAGAGGTGGGATGAAATCAAAGCAATAAGGCACAGATAAATGAAGACCAGGAGGAAAATGCAGGCAAGAATAATCATTTCATTCTTGATCTAATGACCCCAAACACCATAAGGTGTTATCTTCCTGTCTTGAATATTTCTCTCCAGAATTAAGAAACTCTGTGCACATATTTAAAAATGTTTCCTTTAATTATAACTGAAAGAAAAACTGCAATAATAATTTAGTTTTATTATTGTCTAAACAATGTAAAAACAGTTTCTCAACTTGTATACAGCTTCCAAATGATTATGATCCCCACGTGATGAAACATATCTGTATGGAGAATGATGGGAAGATGATGTTGAACAACATGTCGTTGTACTCATAAGATAATATGTCGAAACTCCTTTGTACAGTTATTTAAAATAATAATTAAATAAAATGAACTTAGATGACCAATATTCCTATGGCAAAGCTGTGCTTTAGACGAATGCTAAAATAGACACAATGAGTTGAAACCCTTTTGTACAATTATTGAAAGGTAATAAAATATACTCATAAAATTACTGAATAGATGTGTAGGCCTCATAAATGTAATTACTTTGTAAGCACACCAGGAAAATTAATAATTTATGTAAAGATAGAATAGAAATTAAAATTATAGTCTTCTTAAATATAGGCTAAGAATTAATTTTTGAATATTAAAAAGTTCATTTCCTTGTCTTCATCTTCAAATTTCTATGGTGATTTTTCTTTAATCATGTCTTTTTTTCTAACTGCACATAATTTAGTAAGTCATCCATTACTATTATTACCAATATAAATAATTGTAAATGATGTTTAAAGACTGTAATTTAATATTCTAAAAAGATTTATTGTCCAGTCAAGGTAAAAGCATCATGTAAATGATAATACATAGTCATACTTCCTTCTACTGTTAATTAATAAATGATGATATAACTAACCAACTTTATAAACTGAAAAAAAATAATGAACCATTGTGTTATCAAGAGTATTTGGCCTCATACCACATAAATTTAATTTTAACCACCAATAGCAAATAAGGATAATTTATTGGCTGGCTTAACCTAGGAAAGGTAAGGGTTAAATTAAGTACTCAGGATGAAATGTCTCAATATTTATGATGCATTTCTCTTTCTGTTAATGTCTTTCAAAGAATCTGGGCACAATATCAATGGCACTTTCTTCATTTAAATTTCCTAATTTTTTAAACGAAAGGGGAAATAAAAGATCTCCCTACTATCACAAGTGCACTTCATGGAGACAGATTTTTATGTGTGTTTTTTTTTTGAGTTGATTTTTTTTTATTGTCAACATTTTGTACAGAAGAGTAACAGTTACATACACAACATAGTGAGTATGTTTCTTTTTTTATTTTTACTGGTTTTAATGATCAGGATACGGACACTAAAGAAATATATACTAGTCTATACATTTCTTATGTTTGGTAGCTTCAGGAGAGAAATAAAAAATGCAATTATTTAGAACTTGAACTCCGTCCAACAAACTAAACACCCGGAACGAGGTACTGGAAAGGCAGGGTCAGAATCAAAGGGAACTGAGGATATGAATAAAGACAGGAATGGGGCATACAATACTAAAATTCATTGTAAGTTTGGGAGGGATAAGGGAGACTAATGAGGGGTGACATTGATCAAGAAGCATTATATTCTTATACTACTTTGAGAAATGGCAACCTGTTTGTACAACTACCTGCAGATTAAAAAAAACAAACACTTTTTTTTTAAAAGAGAATCCTAGGGGAAAAAAAGAATGACCACTAAGAAGAGAGCATTCAATTCCGTAAGAAAAAGGTGAATTCATATGGAATCATCCAGTTAGTATTGGGACAGGGAAGCTTCCAGAATGAATTGGTGGAAATGCAAAAATACATTTGGAGAATTGTTTCACTAGGCAGACAAAACAACAGATGTTTTAAACAATGATTGTTTTATATCCTTCTTCTTATTTGAAGACCATTGTCCTAGAAGCTTAATTGCACTCTTCCTTTCAGAAAAATATCCACATCTTGAGGTGACAAAAAGAATTACACCCAGAATTCAATTTAGGTAAGTTCTAAATGAAAGGCTTTCACTTGAAGCAACTTCAAAGGATTACAAACATTTGCTAAAGAAAAGTAAATATGTAATGATAAATTCCTTAACAGTTACAAAAGCTGACATGAATATTTTGCTGTCAGATGTTTC
Source organism: Perognathus longimembris pacificus (assembly GCF_023159225.1). Lineage (NCBI taxonomy): Eukaryota > Metazoa > Chordata > Mammalia > Rodentia > Heteromyidae > Perognathus > Perognathus longimembris. Next base: position 24,511,348 of record NC_063169.1, on the reverse strand, counting down.
ACATATCCTAGAAAAACTTAAAAATTACAGTAAGTGGAACAAAAATTCTATCATAGAGTAAGTCACTGAATTATGCTGTTGAAACTTAGGAAGTATTAACTTTCAACCTTTTAACTAAACGTCATGCTTCTTCTTCCTACTTGGAACATAGGGCAATTGTTTGTTTACAACCATGAATATTTTTCTATTGTGCCTGAATTTTCTGTCATGGGTCTGTGCAGTTTGTGTCACCCAGGTAAGGATTTTAAGAAAATATGCTGAACTAATCCAAGAAAAAAATAAAAATTAAAAAAATCATTCACTTTGTGAATGATTCTTTATATTTTTGCTGTAAATTTGAAAATTATTGAAAGTAAGTTTAACACTACTTTTGTTTATACTATTTTTTATTTTTATTTTTGTTTATACTATTTTATACTTTTGTTTATGCTATTAAACATTCAATATGATAAAAGTAAAGATAGAATTTCAAGGTGTGATGAGATAGCATTTTCTGCTATAGGATGTACATTATAACTTTTTTCCTGTAAGCGCCATTATCAGGAAGAGGTGTGGGTCTGCTCTGTCCTTTACTTTATTCTTTTTTTTTTTGGCCAGTCCTGGGCCTTGGACTCAGGGCCTGAGCACTGTCCCTGGCTTCTTCCTGCTCAAGGCTAGCACTCTGCCACTTGAGCCACAGCGCCGCTTCTGGCCGTTTTCTGTATATGTGGTGCTGGGGAATCGAACCTAGGGCCTCGTGTATCCAAGGCAGGCACTCTTGCCACTAGGCTATATCCCCAGCCCCTTTACTTTATTCTTGATACACAGGGCAGTGGCAGTGCATAGATCATGGGAAACAATAGTGGTTATCTTAAAATGAATAAGCTATTCATTATGTGGTAATTATGAAGTATTTTGCTTGACAGTTGATGTAATGTATCTTGATGTTATGCTGTGTACAGGTCTAGCTGAAATTAACAAATTGAATGTAAATAAAAGAAGATAAAATATACTTATTTTTGTATGACATTTCTGAAAGTGCTGGGATGAACAAAGATAATGTTAGATTAAAACAAGTGGAGGAAGGACATACTTTACCTCAAGAGACACACACCATTCGATCTCTAGGCAGATACAAATTAAGCTTACTACAGAAGATCTAACTTATCAAAAAGAAAAATGACAGCAAACAAGGAAACAGTGAAGAACCTCTGTGGTCCTGCTACACCAGCAGAATAGCTGCTCCCAGCTCCACAGTGCTCAACATTACTGGCCATAAATGAAATGCAAATCAAAACAATATTGAGAGTCCACCTCATCCCAGTAAGAATGGCTATTATCAGGAAAACTAATAACAACAGATGTTGGCAGGGATGTGGACAAAAGGGAACCCTACTACACTCTTTGAGAGTGTAACTTTGTTCAACTACTCTGGAAAGCAGTGTGGAGGTTCCTCAAAGGGCTAAACATAGAACTAACCTCTGACCCAGGAACCCCACATTTGGGCATTTACTCAAAGGATCACAAGCAACCAGCACAGCTATGTTCATTGCAGCACAATTTACCATCAATAAAACATGAATCAACTTAGATGTCATTCGGTGGATGAGTGGATCATGAAAAAACAATACATATACACAATGGAAGTCTGCTTCCACCAGAAAGAATGGCATTGCTCCATTCATAAGGAAATGGAAAGACTTGGAAAAATTATTTTAAGTGAAATGAGCAGGACTCAAAGGAACATAGAGTCTATGCCTTCCCTCATTGGTAAAAATTAGTTCACATGTAGGCTAGTCCTAGCAGAACACCACAATAGCTCAATGGCTATACGCATATGAACAGATAAGATGATGCTAAGCAAAATGAACTCCAAGTTATGGAAATAAGTGGTTAATAGTTGTTGTTATTTTCAATGTGAAAATTTTCATGTGAAATTATGCCTTTTTCTTTTGTCTTTCTTCCTCATGGTTTTACCACTGATGTCACTGTAACTGATTTTGGTACCCTGGGTATGGTATATACATTTATTGGGACTAGGGAAGAGAAGAGGAACATCAAAATGGAGGGACAAAGGATAAAAGGTGAACCAATGCAACAGCAATTTTACAAGTCAATATGCTGTTAACTGAGTATACAACTCAGGTAGGGGTAGGAGTTGGGGGGGGCAGAAGGTGGGAGTAAAATGAGAGCAGAGGTTTAATAAGAGTTTGATAAGAAATGAAGAAATGTACTCACTGCTTTACAAAGTGTAACACTTCTGTACATCACTTTGACTATAAAGAAATTACTTAATTAAAAAAAGTGGAACAAGGCTCATACATTTCCATCATGAATAACACTGGATGTTACAGGCCAAGACAATGAGAAAAACCTAACTGACATAGTTCTTTTCTTTTTTTCGTCTCCCCTCCTTTCCCTTCCCCTCCCTTCTCCTCTCCCTTCTTCTTTCCTTTCTTTCTTTGTCTGATTTTGGTGCTGATCTTGGGGCTTGAACTCAGGGTCCCAGTACTGTCCATGAACTTTTCTGCTCCAGTATAAAGCTCTACCACTTGACTTCTTACTGTTGTGGTATTTAATTGGACAAGGGGTGAATTAATTAGCAGTGGTACTCACTAGATACTATATTGAAAATGAACTCTGCAATTGAATTGAATTGGTTGGTTTCAGCAGTATTCCTCAATGAAAATAGGAGGGGGGAAATGGGAGAAAAATGAAGAAAAAAGTGACATTGTTCAAAAATAAATGTACTCATTACTTGTCTTATGCAACTGTAATCCCTCTGTACATCACCTTTAAAATAAAAATTAAATTAAAAAAATAAGTCCTTATTCATATCTGGTTAAACAGAAAAACAAGGAAAGAGTCTCATGGATTTTCCTGCCTATACTGGCTTTGAACTGTGACCCTCAGATCTCAGCCTCTTGAGTAGTTAGACTTACAGGCATGAACTACTGTTACTCTGCAAAATCCTGACTTTTTAAGATTGCATATTTAACAGACACAGAAAAAAAAACTATATATTAGAACAAGACATATATATTTTTTATTTCTTTCCCAAACAAAATGTCACTCTGTTATAGAGAATTTTGTGGAGTTAATCATTTAATGTTTTTGAAAGATTCAGAAAACATTGGACAATAAATGTCACATGTACTAAAGCATTTTCCACTACTTTAAAGTGAATCATGAAAGAATTGGCAGTTAAGCAACTTGATTTCTGAAATGCAACTGGCCAAAAATATAGATGCCCTTTATTCAAGCCAGTTCCTCGTTTGCATTTATTGTGTGCACACAGTTGACTTCTAAGAAGAATCTGTGTTTTATGAGGCTATTTTGGAGTCTGGAAAGGAAATCAATGGCTTTTAAATGGTTCAAAGTTTCTTTGCAAGGGAAAGCTTCCCCAGGAAGACAATCCCTGGTGTTCCCTGCACAGGTGGAGCACCTGTGATGCTTGGCAAAACATCTGGGCTGGCTTCCTTCTTGAAGAAAGATTCTCTACATGTCATAATGACTCACTGCCTCTCTACCAGAATACAATGTCCTGAGAATCTCTGCCAGCAATTCTGAAGGAAGTTCCATCCACCACTGTTGGAAGAGAGCCTTTCCATGAGCCAAGGATTTCAATCATGCTCAGCATGAACACATAATATGGATTTGTTTAGTGCGCATTACAAAAACATAACTTTAAATGTTTGGTTGCTTGGTTTGGGGGAAAATTCTCCTTCTCTCCTTGTCTCTTTCTTCCCCCAACCCCTTCTCTCTCGTGCTTTGTAGGAAGACAGGTAGAGAATAAAGTTGTATAAAAGAAAGCCACTAAAGTTAATTGGACAAATACTTTGGCTCCAGGAAGGGGATTTTGACAATACGAATGAGATAATTAAAACAAATGAATTACAGATGCTCCACAAAAAATGTGCACACCTACATCTCAAACATCTCAGAGCACTAGCACACTAAATTACAAATTACTATAGAACCTTTTGAAAGTGTATCACTGCTTAAAAATTGTGTTTTTATTCTAAAGGAGTGTCAATGTCTTTCCCAATTTTCTATAGGAACCAATCAAATGTATGCTTTTCTTCAAGGAAAAAAATAACATACTAACTACTCTAATCTAATTTGAGACTGTTTCCTCCATTCATGCCCTCTTTTCTGTCAAAGAAAATATCGCTATGGCAACTTTAGTTGAAATGCATTGAAGCCAAATAACTTGCCAGGCTGGGCGATTCCCAGAGAATACACTTATTGCTACTTGACACTGTGTACATACCTGGAGTCAACTTGACCATAAACATCTGTCAGAAAGTATTGTTTTGAGACACCCTGGAAACAATCCAAACTCTTTCACACATATTTTATAGTCATACTGTGTCCCTTTTGATCTAAAACAGATGACCTTGAGTTCTTTTTCATTTAGTGAAGTTACCTTAAATTCTACCATAAGGTCTGTGAACTAATATGTAGCTAAATCTATTTTTCTTTTCCTCCAGTTGCAATTATCCTTGGTACAAATCACTGGGCTATCTAAATAGAAGAGCTCTCTAGCTTAAACTAATCTACTAATGATACTAATGGGAGAGCAGATCACCCAGGAGTGTGATCTCCAAATTCAGGAAATAGTTACACTCTCTTATCTATTTGGTCTTGTCATACTTGGACTGCAATGGAAAAGAAAACTGACTTTTTGTTCCTGTTTTCTTTTCCTTCTTTCCTTCCTTCTCTCTTTCTCTCTTTCTTTCCCTTCTTTCCCTCCCACCCTCCCTGCTGGTTTCTTGCTTCTCAAGGCAGTACTCTACCTCATATCACCATAGCCATAGCACCACTTCTGGATTTTTCTGTTTATGTGGTACTGAGGAATCGAACTCACGGCTTCACACATGCTGGGCAAGCATTCTACCACTAAACCACCTTCCCAGCCCCCTGACTTTACATTCTAACTTGAGGTATTAAAGGGTTCTTTTAGCTAGACACCTATGGTTTTCTACTGTAATCCTAGCTACTCAAGATGCTGAGATCTGAGGAACAAGGTTTGATGCCTGCTGTGGCAGAAAAGTTTGTGAGACTTATATCTCCAATATACTACTCAGAAAAAGCTAGAATTGGCCCTGTTGCTTAAGCAGTAGGCAATCCTTGAGCACACAGAGGCTCAGGGATAGCGCCTAGGCCCTATGTTTAAGCCCTAGAAATGTTAAAATACTCCTCTAATTTTTTAAGAGAGAGAGAAGGAGAAAGAGGTTTTTTTAATGTGGCATTTTATCATGTGCCTTAAATAATTCACTAAAGGGTTGTCACTCTTTCTGTACCATCTTAACTACTGTTGTGGCTCCAAAATTATGTTCAAATACTGCTAATTCTGGTATCACTCTTTCACAACTTAGAGGAACATATTTAATTGCCACAATGGTAGGCCATAGAAAATGAAATTCAACAAGGCCAAAAGTTGCATCAATTTCTTCTTGCTCAAGCTTTTCTTTTTCCTCTAGCATGTGTATGAATGAGTGGCATAAATCTTAGAGTAATTTTCAACTTTTTTCTCTCTCATGCCTCTCATATCCAAATATATAATTTCTTTCATATTCTACTTCTTAGAAAAGAAACTCAGAAATCTGACCACTTCTCTTTGTGTTCTTTGCCAAAATTAGATGTTTCTGTCTTTTCCTTTACTGCAGCAGTTGGCTTGTTATTGTTATCATCCCTCGTTGCTGTTTTGTCTCTCTTTGGTCCATCTTGCCTGGACTAAGAGTGAGCATTCTAAAATGCAAATCATGCTCTGCTCAATGGCCTGCAAAGGCTCTCTAATTTTGAGATGTCTTAGTACTATTTAGGTAGTACTATATGATCTGGCCATTCTCCTCCCCCACATTATCTATTATTCCTGTTCTCTCTTTTTAAAATTTAGTTTAATTTTCAAGGTGTTACAGTTCCTTTTCTCCTCACATGCCATATTCTAGCTTTCCTGAGAATCTCATAACTTCTATAATGCATGTCTTTCTGCAATGATTCTTTCAAATGATTTCTTTCATATTATAAAAAAATCCCATTCATTCATAGGCTAAAAATGTCCACTTGTCTTTTGTAACTTAGAAGCTAAGTTTTGGAGGAAATTTTAGTGGATTCTTTCCCTTAGTAAATAGTCCCACTAATGTGGAATATAGTGTATACTTACTGTTTAACATCTCATGGGGATGAAGTAGATTTTACATTACTTGTTGAAATATGCCCCATAATCTGCCTTTCTGTGTCTTTTACTATTGCTTTCCCAGAATAAGAATTTGGTAATAACACATAGTAGGAATAATGTGATTACCTTTTATTTAAAACAAAAATGCATTAAATTCTCAGAAAGATCTTTGGTTCCAAGATGGTGAATTATACTTGCATGTTTGTCTGGCACTCATGATCTTAATTTCACTTTTCCCACATATCTATGAGAATGGCATATTGAAAGTATTGAGATAGTTATTATTTTCATCTCATTGCTGACTAATATATAATATTTTGTACACATATTCACAGAAGCTGTCATATATTCACACATGTGCACACACACATACACACTCACTCTCCTTTTGGGGACCAGTTTTTACAGTTGCAGATGTAGGAATCTGTATGAAAATGTGAAGGTTTTCACAAAAGTATAGTTTGAAATAAAGAAAGGAAGAAATATCAGTGAAAAACAAAAATAACTGTGAATTTAGCTTAGGGTCAAAAATAAAATGAGGTCATTTTCTTCTTTTTTAACCTTTCAATTTCGTGAGAGTTCTAAGGAGTTGTGAAAAAAATACAATGAAGCTTCATTTATCTCTTAGTTAGCTTCCTGATGCTACCACTTTACCTAAAATGCACAATCAAATCAAGGAAATAGATTAATTTTCATTAGTTTCATTGGAGGTTATTGTACATTTCCATGATGGAATCTCCTATTTTAAATGTGGAATACTGCTTAAACCAACCAATTCAAAAGTCATTTGGATTAAAATTTCTGAATATTTAACACCTATCATAGGACATCTGGAGTATTTAAAATTCTTCAAATTAACCCTCTGAGTAGATACTAATACAGTTATTCAAATTCATTGCTGAGGAAACTTACCATGTAGATAAAACACAGGAAGCATGAGGGTGAGGGTTATGAATGTAGTGTTCTACAAGCTAATGGAAAAATGAATCACGTCCACTAATGCTTTCCAGCTCTGGAAGAGTTAGTAATTAATGCACCATCTCTCATTATGAACTAGATTAAACTGCTTACATGATAGCTTGCATTCTTTCAAATCCCTGTCATCAACTCCCTAGTGATAGAAGAAAGATGAGTGTTGAACAAGTCTAGGTGAAAGGTAAGAATACACACACACACACACACACACACACACACACACACACACACCCCTGGGAATGGGCTGTTCCTGTGGTGCCACTGAATATGAACTATTTGGATGACAGGAAAATGGTAGGATACTGAAGGGCAATGATACATTTCTCAAAGTATGGCCCCAAACAGATTCTGAATCCAGAACGTATTTGAACTATTTCATCATGCTTTCTTATATTGCAGTGTCCCCCAGTCTTAGCTACCAAACTCAAGGTTTTCAGTATGTGCTTCAAGCATTTATTCTTCACCCTAATGGACAACTCTAATTCTGCTTATTCTGGAGTTGTAGATTATAGAAAAAATACAAATATCCTAGAAAATTAATTATCTATTACAATAACATCAACTTATATGTCATTATTTTTTTTAACCTCTGATGATTTTATAGAAGTCTAACCTGGTCTACACCCTCCATCTCCATTCTTTTCATTTTGTTACCATCAAGCCAGGTTGTTTAGATTGAGTTGATATTTCTTCTAAACCTAAAAATAGCTATATAACATTACACTTTTTTCTTTTTGCGAGGATGCCTTTTGAAATCTAAACAATTGTTTTCTTTATCATTTTTTGAGTCAAATGATCCAGAAGATGGAAATTTCTGGGTAATGTGTGTGTCCCTTGCATACCTCCTCTACAGTGGTTCATGGTGAAAGCAACGCCATCATTTTTATTTCTAGGATGGGTTGTGATACATCACCTACTCCTCCTTTCAGTGATTCCTGCCACATGTCTTTGTCTTTCATTCACAGTAGTGAAATCCTGCACTCAACTCTTTTACAAAGTCTTTACTAAAGTTAACAACCTAGGAGAGTTTGCAAAGCTGGTATGGAATTGACAAAACAAAGCTGTGAAGAATAAAGCCACAGGCCTTCTCTAATGAAGATATTGCTTGTTTCTACTGCATAGTTTCACTTACACAGCTTCACAGACATTCTCTGTCTTCGGGGTACTAAGCCTATTCAAATCCTCTATTTTTCTTTTAATTGGTTTTCTGCCACTGGCTTATTGGCAGGTTTCACCATCTCTTTCTGTCTCTTTGTGACTATCTCTTTCTCTTGTGCACACACACACACGCACAAAGAGAGAGGGAGTTACTCCTTCCCTTTTTGAGCCTTTATCTCGATACCAGTATGTCCAAGTGCCTCAGGATGTAGGGAAGATACTGCTTAAAAAAATAAAAGCAGAAATGTGCATATTTGAACCTTCTTGCAACATTTATAAACTCTGTCATTTTCTCCTTCTCCTTTCTTTGTGTTCTGTGATATTCAGCACTTTCGGCAAAGAATGTAATGAGAGAAAAAAAATAAGAGGATCAAAGGAGGTGCTTATCTCCAGCGACTTGTCCACACAGGCTCTTCAGCCTTCTCTAATAAGCTCATCTCATTTGCTCTCAAGCCCAGGCCAGGAAGAAAAGTATCTGGAGGAAGTTTTCTTCCACGGCTGAGCCATCTGCTAATGTGAGCTTGTGCCCGTAATTTACAAGTAATGGTTTACAGCTGTGAACCCTGGCTTCTGAGCTGTTTTGGTCATTTAGTAATTACAACAGTTTCATTAACATTTAAAGGGAATAGTCTGTTCAATATCAATTAGGGACTATCTGCAACTGTGTGGCTCCATTTTCATATTTGCATTTGACATTTAATATTCTGCACACATAAATTCTTGGTCTTGGAAATGCATTGCCACAGAAGGTCAAAATTAATCCAAGCCCATTTCTACCTAGCTCTACTAAGCTCTAGGAAATATTTCTGCAAAGAACAGGAACACAAAAGGTTATTTGGGGGGCATTTTTACACATCTGTACATTTAAGTACCTTTTCTTACCACTAAAGTTAAGGTTAAAGAGTATTTTCCCAATTCTTGTTATATCTTCTGTATTCTGGGGAAATTCCAAATTTATAAGATTAGATTTACATAGTATTAAGTAGAAAAATGACATCTATTACTTGAAAATCTTATACAATTGCAATGATATTTAACTTTAATATTTGAAGGTATTGTGGAGGGTGCTGTGCAATTCAGTAATTAATAACTAGATCTTGACTATAAAAATTATTCTTAAAAACATGTTCATCTGGAAATAGGGCTTGATATCTAATTGTGCTACTGAGGAAAGGGTGGGAAATAAAAATGATAATATGAATTGCACATAGCAGAGAATGGTCCAAAAACTGGTCTCTGCTGATAAATATTTTGGGTATTGGACAGAGTGAGAAAATGTGAACTAAAAGTTCTCATCAAAAGGAGGAGGGGTGTCTTGAGATGCCTAGGAAGACATTGTAGAATGGCTTGATCATTAAGGATATTTGAGAAAAAGAGGAAAACAGAAGAAAAGGGAAGAAGAGACAGTGATGAGAGCTGAATATAAATAAATTCACAGGAATATATGAAAAAAATAATAAAACATAACATAATGGATACAAATATATGAATAAAACATGAAGAAACCCAAGAAAAATTATAAGATGAAGGTGACACAGAAAGAAAAGGAGTAACCTAACTCTCAACATTAATGGACTTAATTCTCCAATCAAACGACATAGGCTCATAAGTTGGATCAAAAATCAAGATCCATCTTTCTGCTGCCTCCAAGAAAGACATCTATCCAGCAAAAGTAAACATCGTCTAAAGTGAAAGGCTGGAATCAAATCTATCAAGCAAATGGCCCCCATAAGCAGGCTGGAGTTGCAATCCTAGTGTCAGGTAAAATTGACTTCAAATTAAAAATGGTAAGAAGAGACAAAGAAGGTAACTACATACTAATAAAGGGATCTCTCCTAAAGGAGGATATAACCATCCTAAATATCTACACACCAAATACAGGAGCACCCCACTTCATCAAACAAACACTACTGACTCTAAAAACACTCATAGACCCAGACACATTAATAGTTGAAGACTTTAACACTGCACTGTGACCTCTGGGCAGATCATCACACCAAAAACTGAAAAAGAAACCACAGAACTAAACAACTGCATAGACCAACTAGACTTAACCGACATCTACAGAATATTCCATCCAGCAACACCAGAATACATATTCTTTTCAGCAGCACATGGAACATTCTCCAAAATAGATCACATCTTAGGGCACAAAGAAAATGTGTACAAAATCAGAAGTATCAAAATCATTCCTTGCATTCTCTCGGACCACAATGGAATAAAATTAAAGCTCAACTCAAACAGCAACCACAGAAAATCCTACAATTCATGGAGACTAAATAACACACTGCTGAACCATCAGTGGGTCATTGAAGAAATTAGAACAGAAATTCAAACGTTTACTGAATTAAACAAAGATGAGTACACAAAGTACCAGCTCCTTTGGAACACAGCAAAGGCAGTACTCAGAGGAAAATTTATATCTCTGAGTGCCTACATCAACAAACTGGAGAAATAGCAACTCAACAATTTAAGAAAGCACCTTAATCTTCTCGAAAGAGAACAACAAGCCAAACCCCAAGTCAATAGATGGAAGCAAATAATTAAAATCAAATCAGAATTAAATGAATTAGAGATTAAAAAAGCATCGAAAGAATAAACAAAATAAAGAGTTGGTTCTTTGAAAAAATTAAGATAGACAGACCCCTAGCAAACCTGAACAAAAAACAAAGGCAGCACACCCAAATAAACAAGATCAGAAATGAAACAAGTAACATCACCACAGAAACAACCAAAATTCAGAACACATAAGGGACTATTTATGCCAACAAATTTGAGAACCTGGAAGAAATGGATGATTTCCTAGAAAAAACTGATATCCCCAAACTCAACCATGAAGATTTAAACCTTCTAAACAGACCCATATCCAGCATTGAAATAGAAACGGCAATAAGTGATCTTCCATCCAAGAAAAGCCCAGGTCTAGACGAATTCACAGCAGAATTCTACAAGAGCTTCAAAACAGAACTCACATCAATATTTCTCAAACTCTTCAATGAAATTGAAAGAGAAAGTTCACTACCAAACACATTCTATGAAGCCAGTACAACCCTCATCCCCAAATCAGGCAGGGACTCATCATGGAAAGAGAACTATAGACCCATTGCCCTGATGAACATAGATGCAAAAATTCTCAACAAAATTCTGGCCAATAGACTTCAACAGGTCATAAAAAAAATCATACACCATGATCAAACTGGATTCATCCCAGGGATGCACAGTTGCTTCAATATACGCAAGTCAATTATTGTAATCCACCACATCAACCAGAGCAAGGTAAAGAAACACGTGGTTATATCTATGGATGTGGAAAGGTGTTCGATAAAATCCAGCACCCATTTATGCTAAAAGCCCTGGAAAAACTGGGATTCCAGGGAACACTCCTGAATATAATCAAGGCAGTTTATGACAAACCAACAGCAAACATAATTCTAAACGGTGAAAAGCTAAAGCCATTCCCTTTAAAATCAGGAGCAATACAGGGATGTCCGCTCTCTCCTCTTCTCTTCCACATACTACTAGAATTCCTAGCCAGAGCAATTAGGCAAGAAGAAAATATAAAGGGGATCCAAAAAGCAAAAGATGAAGTTAAACCCTCCCTCTTTGAAAATGACATGATCCTATACCTAAAGAACCCCATAGACTCTACTCCCAAGCTGCTAGAGCTTATCCAAAACTTTGGCAAAGTTGCAGGATATAAAATAAACCCTCAAAAATCAAGGGCATTTCTATATACTAATGATTTGAAGACTGAGGCTGAAATCAGGAAAGCAACTCCTTTTGCAATAGCCTCAAAAAACATAAAATACTTAGGAATAACCTTAACCAAAGAAGTGAAAGCCCTCTATGATGAGAACTTTATAAACATGAAAAATGAAATTAAGTCAGAACTAAGGAAATGGAAAAACCTCCCATGCTCCTGGATTGGGAGGATTAATGTAGTCAAAAAGGCCATATTGCCAAAGGCTATCTACAAATTCAATGCAATACCCATTAATATCCCAACATCATTTTTTAATGAAATAGAGGAAGCAATCCAGAAATTCATATGGAACAATAAAAGACCACGAATAGCAAAAACAATCTGAGGCAGAAAGAAGAGTGCTGGAAGAATTACAATACCAAACTTCAAGCTGTATTATAAAGCTATAGTAATAATGTAATGGTATTGGCAGTGGAACACGCCTGAAGAACAATGGAACAGAATTGAAGACCCAGAAATGAACCCACAGAACTATGCCCACTTAATCTTTGGTAAAGGAGCTAAAAAAAAATAGTCTGGAAGAAAGATAGCCTCTTTAACAAATGGTGCTGGCAAAACTGGTTCAACACCTGCAACAAACTAAAACTAGATCCTTATGTATCATCCTGCATCAAAATAAATTCCAATTGGATCAAAGACATCGAAATTGAAAGAGATACCCTGAAAACTCTAAAAGAAGGAATAGGAGAAACACTTGGGCTCCTTGGCACAGGACAGAACTTCCTTAAGAAAGACCCAGAAATCCTACAAATCAAAGAAAGGATGGACAAATGGGACTGCATCAAACTGCAGAGCTTCCTCAGGGGAAAAGGACATAGCTTGCAAGATAAACAGAAAGCCCACAGATTGGGAAAAGATCTTTACCGGCCATACAATGGACAAAGGCCTCATATCTAAAAGATATGCAGAACTAAACACAATGGAATTTTATGTCTCTATCAGAAAGAATGACATTGCTCCATTCATAAGTAAATGGAAGGACTTGGAAAAAATTATACTAAGTGAAATGAGACAGACCCAAAGAAACATGGATTCTATGGTCTCCCTCATAGGGAATAATTAGCAGTTTTAGATTAGTCACAGCAGAGGATCACAAGAGCCTAATAGCTCTGCCCTCATGAATGCATAAGATAATGCTAAGTGAAATGAACTCCATGTTATGGAAATGAGTGATATATCACTGTTTTAATTACTTTCAACATGCTATGTGAAACTGTAGCTTCTATTGATGATCCTCTTGTATCCCCTTCCTGTGGTTGTGCCTGCACTATCACTGTTTCTTATCCTAGTGCATTGGTAACTGTATATACTGGTATTAGAATCAGGAAAGTGAAAGGGAATACCAAAACCGAGAGACACAGGATAAAAAGACAAACGACTACAAAAGCAATGCTTGCAAAACTGTTTGGTATAAACCAACTAAACAACTCATGGGGGGAGAGGGAAAAGGGGAGGGAGGAGGAGGAATGAGTGAGGATGTAAGAAACAGTACAAGAAATGTATCCAATGCCTCACATATGAAACTGTAACCTCTGTGTACATCACTTTTACAAAAAAAGAAAAAAGAAAGAAAGAAAATGTTTACGAAAAAACAGAAGTGATAGCTGGGCACTTGTTTCAATAGACCTAGCAACTCAGGAGTCTGGGATCTAAGAATCAAGGTTCAAAATCAGTTCTGCTAGCCAAACTGGCGCTAGAGACTCATCTCCAATAAGCCAGCAAAAATCCTGAAGGGACATATAGCAAAAGTGGTAAAGTACTAGCCGAAACTATAAAAGCCGAGGGAAAGAGCGAGGCTCCACTTTCAAGAGCTAAAGTACCAGAACAACTACAACCACCAAGGGGATGAATTTGATCAAAGAACATTAGATGGAGACATTACATTGAAATCACTTTGTACACACTAATATAAAAAATTTAAAAAATGAGTTCAAGCTTAAGGAGGGCCTTCTATTGACTTTTGGCTCCCAAGATTCATCAAAGATAGCAAGTAAAACTAGTTATGATGTAGCATATTCCATCAAGATAAAGGTCATGACCACTGAATGATAAAGGAGTGATGGAGAAAGTGTTGGAAAAGGCTTCACTAGATCAGCACAACAGCATTTGATGGACATGTGAAGTCCTTAGTTAATGTGGCAGAGTCTGCATCTTAACATTCTGTTTGTGTGAATTCAAAATCTACTCACAATCTTTTATATTCAAACACACATGAATGAATTTACCTACACAGGTGAAATAAAAACCAGAAAGAAAGAAGTCTATTTTAGTATTTTAGTTCTCTCTCTCTCTTTCTCTCTCTCTCTCACCACACACACACACACACACACACACACACACACACACACACACTAACTAGCCAAGGCCCTTAGAAAATAGTAGTTCCATTCAATAAGGAAATATTCTGAGTAGACCATTATATTGTATCTGATAATTGAAACCCCATGCATGCAATCTATTGTGGGGCTAGATCTCCGGCAGGAGGTAAGCGTGAATGACACTCACACAGAACACACGCAGGGAGGACAAGCTTGAAGCAGGCCTCATTTATTGTTGCGCAGATCAGGAATTATATAGCCCTATCACCCCAACTTCCTGAGTCCTCCCCAGCCAATCACCTAGCAGGGAGTTGATGTAAGGCACTTGTGGCAGGCACCGATTGGTCCCCCGGGGAAGTGTAGAGAGCGTGGACAGCTCGTGGCCGGCAAGCCAGGCAGATGTGCCTGTGGGCTACGTCTCCATGAGCTGGAAGTGTGCTTCTACTGCTGCTCTAGCTGACTCAACCAGATCTGACCAGCTCTACCCACAAATTCCCCCTTTTCTTTTAAAAGGACAGTCATTATTGTGACCCATTGTTGGAGGCGTTTTTGTTGGGAGTGCAGGCATCCCCAGAAGAATAAGCCCTAATAGCACAAGGCCTCCCCACATAACCAGAGAGGATGGCGAAAACCATGGTTGCAGCTTTTTAAGCACATCTTCTAAGAAAGAGGCTGTGGGAATTAGTTGTATGGTGGTCTGATTTAGGCGGGTAATATCATGCAATAAGTGTTGGGTAAAGTTTAAGTACTTAAGGGACCAAGGGCCTTGGACGTAGTCACTAAGTTCAGTGACATTGGGCACGGGAATGGAAAGCTGACAGACAGAAGTAGTCATAGCATTGCACAGTCCTCCTTGTTGTAGCCGAAGAAATTAATCTGTTCTTGGAGCAAGTCTATTTGTTGTTGGAGCACAAGGAGGCCTCCTTTAAGATGATTGGCAACCTGTAGATGCTGCAGCTCTATGGATGCCAGCTGAGGGATGAGCTGATTTATCTGATGCACTGTGGACATGCTCTGTGACAACGATAAAGCGGCGATGGTAGCAGAAGCCACTGAAGCAATGATTGCCGACACAATTGCGATGATCAGTCCTATTGCTCTCCTAGGGTGTGGACGAATCAGTTGAACCTGTGAAAACTAAGAGTTGTTAGTAGCCAAAACAATAAACGGGGGAACACGCACCAAGCCTGCAAAGGGATATGTGTCATTTGGTTGCCAGTGATTACTGAGGGTGCAGGTGTCAGAAGAGTTGTCTCCTAGACAAAAAATGAACGGGGTTCTAACCACCACCATCCCTGACATTTGTTCGCACACGGAGCGGTTGCAGCAACGAGTGTTGGCCATTAGAAAGGGGGACAGGTCCAGGCAGGAATGTGATGAACAAATGATCGGCATGGGGGGGTTCTAGGTCCCCCAATCATCCCCCTGAAGAGTTGTAAAACTCCTTTAGATTTTGAGGTTTGGGATTCTCCTCAGACCCGTTGTATATAGCCGGGTGGGTGTAGGGACAAAGTGAGGCTTCCAAACATCCTGTCTTGCCAGGAGCTGGCACAAAAACTAATCACTAATTCCTCAAGAGGAGTGGAAACATTGCTAAAACTATTAAACTCCCTATGGGGACATAGCTGCATATGGAAAGGTATGTCAGTAGTCTGAGTGCAATTTTTCCCAGTGGAGCAGACAGGGTAGGGCCCTGTGTAGTTCCACCATCCTGTCCCATGAGTTACCAGGGCGCGAGGTCAACCATCAAATTGTCTAATTGAATCATTTGAAAAGCAAAAGGAAATAGCCTCCCCCCATGCGAAGGTGAGGTTTGTCTTTTGATGCCAGAAGGCATCTGCTGAAAAGGGGAGGCCAACCGTGGGGTTGGAAGAAAGCATTTGACGGAAGATGGTGGTATCTTCCCCTACCATCATCAAGATTTGAGGGCTGGTACTAGTGTTATCTTACCCTGCCCTGCAGCAGATTGGGAATTGGCTGTAATAATGGCACACATCAGGAGGAATAGAGTACCATGCCCCAGGTTTGGGTCCCGGGCTTGAGCTTGTCCTAACAATCCCTTCAGATCTCCCCAGGTGATGGCATGGGCTCTAGCTCAAGATCTGTTGGCATGGGCTCTAGCTAGAGGTCTGTGCCTTCTCCTCCGTGGGCTGTCCAAGCGCAGTCGATGAATCTCATTCAAGGGTGGTGACCGTCGGTTGGACATCTCGAGCTGGAATCCAAACAGGTTTGTCGCTATTGTCTGGAAAGATACAAGCAGATCCTCTCCCCTGTGCCATTAGGGGGTCAGGGCCCTCCCATTTTCTTGTGAAGGGGTCCCTCCATCTAACCACAGGAACCGGAGTAGGTGCCTTCAGGAGACCCCAATGCAGGGCTGTCGGGGATCTGCGCGTGGTGGATGCAAATGTCAGAAAATGTTTCACTCTAAAACAATAGTTTAAATGTGTTTGGGGGTGTTTGAGCCCTAGCCCCTCCATTTCCCCCTTTTCTTTTAAAAGGAGGGCCTTGATTTCCTTGTGACTGCGTTCGACAATAGCTTGGCCTTGTGGGTTATATGGAATACCTGTGTGATGTGTAATGTTTCAAAGGGTGCAAAATTCGTGAAACTGTCTGGACATGTAAGCAGGGCCATTGTCTGCCTTAAGGGTCCAAAGAATGCCCATAATTGTAATGGCGTGTAAAAGTGATTTGATGGCATACCTTGTTGTTTCACCAGTTAGGGCTAAGGCTGTTATAAAGTTTGAGAATCTATGCATACATGGATGTATTTTTGTTTGCCAAATTGGGGAATATGGGTTATGTCCATTTGCCATGTGCCATTGGGCCTAAGGCCCTGCGGATTTGTTCCTGTGGGTTGTAGTCATCCTAAGGGTAAGAGAGGCGCACAGGAGAAGCAGGACCGAATCATGTGTTTGCATTGTTGGTGTGTCAAATCAGGAAATAACTGTTTGATAGTGGTTGCTGGTAAGTGGAAGCGACCATGCAATGCTCGGGCCTGGTCCATAGATGTATTGGTGAGTAACACGTTTGGGGAAACAGCATGGTTAATAGCTTTGTTACCAGCATCTAGGGGTCCAGGGAGGTTAGTATGAAATCTAATGTGTTGAATGTACCAGGGTTGGGCATGATTGTCTAGTACAGTCTGAATTATGAACATTATTTGCATTACATCATGACCATCATCCCTTAATAAGGCCCCAGGAAGAATGGCAACAGTTTGTACAGCATATAGACTATCAGAAAAAACATTAAGAGGTTTATTGGGAAAGGATGTAAGGGCAAGTAATATGGCTAGTAATTCAGCAGCTTGAACGGATAGGGAATGCTGTCGAAGCACATATTTTTTAGCGTCAGCATTATAAAATCCATAAACAGTTTTGCTAGTACCTGTAAAAAGCACAACAGCCTGAGGGATGGGTTTCCCTTTTGGACTGGTAGGGCACCACCATAAAAGAGGGAGCTCTTGGATAACTCTTAACACAGGGTTTTGGAGCATGTGGTTATTAATGCTAAAATAGTAGTGGATGACCTGTAAGGCTAATTTCTCTTTAGTTGTCAAGAAATGAAAGATGGGTTATCCGATGGGCCAGATAAGATGGTTGGGGAATCTGCCATAAGTTTGACGGCATCGCTCTGTGCCTTTGATGGCTAAGTTGCATAGCATGGTAATAGGCATGCTAACTTTTGGCAATTGGGAAGTGGCTAGATGTACCCATTGCAATATACCACGGGGTTGTGTTAAGGCTGCCATCAGGCCATTATTATTTATTATAATTAGGGTGATTTCTTGAGTGACATCTAAAAACACCAAGGGGGTTAACCATAATTGGTCAGCAACTTGTTGTAGAACTTGTTTAGCATCAGGGGAAAGTACACGAAGAGAAGTCGGGTCAGAGGGTCCCTGAAGTAATTGAAACAAGGGTTGGAGCTGTTGGGTAGGGAGACCTATAAAATCACGTACCCAAATGATATGTCCACATAATTGCTGTAGTTTAGTTAAGGTATATTGGGGCTTAATAGCGATATTGGGCCAATTTGGGGTGATTTTTTTATCCAAATGGTATCCGAGTTATGCATAAGGGTCTTTGATTTGAATTTTTTGGGTGCAATATGGAGACCCAGTACTGCAAGGTTTTCCTTGAGTTGTGTTAAACAGGCTTGCATGGTGGTAACATCTTTATGTGCTAATAAAATGTCATCCATATAATGGACACAAAAGCACTTAGAAAGTAAATGTCTGATAGCATGGGCAACATACATCTGACATAGTGTAGGGCTATTTTTATTCCTTGAGGGAGAACTTTCCATTGATATCAATGCATGGGTAGCTGACAGTTAGGTTCCCATACCGAGAAGGCGAAGTATTCCCTATCATCGGGTGTAAGGGGATATAAAAGAATCAGTCCTTAATATCAATAATGGTAACATGCCTGCCTTTGGGTATTGCAGAAGGGTGTGAGAGTCCAGGTTGAAGCGTTCCCATTTTTTTCATGTGGCTGATAATGGAATGTAGGTCATGTAGGAGTCTCCATTTCCCTTGAGCCCTGTTTTGGATGACAAAAACAGGGGAGTTATGGGGGCTGGTGCTAGGTTCTATGTGTCCTCTTTTTAGTTGCTCCTCCACTAGAGCCTGGAGATGGGGGACCTTTTCAGTAAGAACATCCCTTCCCCAGAAATTGCTTGGGAGGTCAGGGGCAACAAGAGGCTTAAAAGCTCTGCTGGCCCCATCACAGTCTTCCCATTTTATAGGCCATTGTACTTGGAGGGAGGTAGCTTTTCCACTGACACCCTTTAGGCAGGGGCCGGGAACTAGGTTCCATCCTAATCCCTCGACTTCCTCTTTCCTAAGGACTGTACAGTCAGCTCCAGTATCAATGATGCTTTTAAATTTTGTTCCATTTACTTTAAGTTCCATTCTAGCTTTTCCATTTTGGATGGGGATAGTCCATAACACTTGGAGGGGTGGCTGCCATTGTTGTCCTCTTGGGGTAAGGGACTGCCCCTTATCTAATTTAAAGGCTGAGGCTTAGAGTGGCACTCGGAGGCCCAGTGAAAACCCTTCTTGTATTTTGGACACACAGACGGGGTTGTTTTCTTTTTTGTGACCCCTAGAGTGATGGACAATCCTTCTTAAAATGACCAGTCCCGCTGCATCCCCAACAAGGTCGGACTCCCGCGGCGCCACTAGGGGGGCGCACGAGTGTTGGCGGTCATAGAGGCAAAAGTCTGTGCAAGGGCAGTCATAGCATGAGTTGATGTCCCCAAATCTTTTGTGGCCATGATCCAATCAGTGATCTCCCCATTTCGATCAGGGGCAAAGGCTTTTCTACATTCCTGTGTGGTTGTCTCCCTTATCAGGGTCCTGGCTAGAGCGTCTTGGGCTCCAGTGTGGGATACTTTCCTGGCCACTGCCTCCTGAACACGGGCAACAAAGTCAGTGAAAGGTTCGTTGTATGAGGGGTTTTAGTTGTTTGTCTCCTTCTTTAGAAGGGACTGAGGAAACAGCTGGTAGCGCACAGAGGCATAATTGGTCAAAGTACTGCGGGGGCGCTGCTGCTTGTGCGACGAGAGACGCATAAGCTCCCCCCCCCCCCATTAAGCAATCAGGGTTTGCCATGTTAACATTGTCTCCCACAGCAGCATTTTTTTGTGCACTTTGTTGTTCACATTCATCATAAAAAGCAGCCTTCCATAAAAGGATGTGTCCCGAAGATAGAGCTGCGTGCATTAAGCTCTTCCAATCATGAGGGCAGTTAAGGTCAATGCTCATGGCTTCGAGCATCTGCTGAGCATATGGGGAGTGCAGTCCATCCTCCCTAACAGCGGTCCGATATTTGTCAAGCACCTTTGGGTCATGGGGGTGCCATAGATTGGGTTGGGCGGTGCTTCAGTGAATGCTCACCGGGAATGCGAACTGGGGCTCATCTATAGTCTTGGCCGCCATTGCCACGGTAGTTGGGGGGCCGTAAACAACTGTTGTATTTCAGGGGGAACAACGGGTTCTCCTTCTTGGGCAAAGTTCGAGATGTCCACCCAAGGATATAAAGTCCCCTGAGGGGGGTTCCTAGGCTGGCCTAAACAGCCAAAAGAAACGGTCAGGTGGACTTCCTGAGATTGATAGTGAGGGGGAGGCGGCTTGGTGAGCACAGCTGGCCGGCACTCTGAGTCACCTAATGGCGAAAGTTGTTGATCTTCGCCATCTTGCTGGAATTGTCTGCTGCGCCACAAGAAGACGGAAGTGCCTGAGCAGCTCCGCCATTTTCTGCATGTTCTGCCTCCTCCTGTAGTGAGGCATTGAATGCCTGCAGAGTTTTCCCTTCCTTTCTCCCCAACAGACAGGCTTGAATGGCTACTACAATAGGGTAAAAAGTTAAGGGCAGCTCAGTGCCTTCGACTTCTTTTTTACGAGCCGCTTGAAGGACGCGGGTCCAGCTGTCTGGATCTCAAATGGCCCTGGAGTCAATCCAGGGGCACAATGCACTTACTATTTCCCATATCAAACTAGCTTCTTTTTCTGATACTTTTATCCGCCTACTACGAAGCAGGGCAACAAGTGCTCGCAATTGAGGCTCCCACGCTGCGGGTGGAAGGTTGCCCATGGAGGTGCTTACCTTGCACTAGACCATCTGTCTGCTGAAAATACTCAAGCCCCATGTTGGGCAACACTTGTGGGGCTAGATCTCCGGCAGGAGGTAAGCGTGAATGACGCGCACACAGAACACACGCAGGGAGGACAAGCTTGAAGCAGGTCTCGTTTATTGTTGCGCAGATCAGGAATTATATAGCCCCAGCACCCCAACATCCTGAGTCCTCCCTGGCCAATCTGCTAGTGGGGAGTTGATGTAAGGCACTTGTGGCAGGCACCGATTGGTTCCCCCGAGGAAGTGTGGGGAGCGTGGACAGCTCGTGGCCGGCAAGCCAGGCAGAAGTGCCTGTGGGCTACGTCTCCATGAGCTGGAAGTGTGCTTCTACTGCTGCTCTAGCTGACTCAACCAGATCTGACCAGCTCTACCCACAATCTATATAAAGTAAGAGATTTTTTAATAAAATTAATCACTTGAAGTACTTCCATTAAGTATATACAAATGATATTATTGCATGCTTCCTTTTGCTTCTCCAGAATGTACAGTGGCTTTCCCATTGCTTAGAGTTTCACTGCATTGTCACTTACTTAATGATTAGTTTCATCTTATCATGCCTGGTACCTTATACATTTATCAAATTTTTCCCCAATTAAAATATTAGCTTCAAAAAATCAGGGTCAGGAACCTTTATAATTCTATTCTTGTTCCCAGCTGGAACTGTAAACACTATAAGTCACTCTTAAAATGTGATCAGGCTATGACTGGGAAATTCACTCAAAACAAACAATGAGAAAATCTATTTTCCAAGATTGGATCTCAGGAGCATGACTTTAGTACCTGAAAATTTTATAGCATAGAATAGTTCAAAATCCCAACCATAGACAAGAGCGACCCATATTGTTGAGTGAGTATGGAACTTGGAACTAGAAGGTAGGTGCTCCCATTTATCAGGCTGTGAGAATAACAACTTAATGTACTGTCTCCTGCTTAGGGTGAGAAAATATTGTATCTATGTTAGGACACCATTGTACAGGGCTCAACAAGTAGAAGGGACTGAAAGATGACCCCAGGGAAAGGAAAGGGGTTACTTTTAAACAGGGTCTAGGATTATACCTATATCCTTAGTAATTGGTCCCATCGTAATGTCTTCAGAGAAGTCAGTACAGGTAATGGTGGAGAAGTTTGCAACCAAGAGAAGCCAATACTGTTTAAAATTTAGAAGTATCAGTACTGTATAAAAAGTTTTGTGTGTAGGGTTGGAAGAGATGGGGAGAATGACAAAAAGAGTGACATTGATCAAAATGCATTGTACTCAGAAACTGACATGTTAAATTGTACAACTACGTAAGGATAATTGAACAGTAAATTAAAATTTATAATAAAGGTTTTTGTCCCTAGAAGAGATTGAGACAACTAGGAGCAAGAAGTTAATTACTTAGTATTAGTATTGGGATACAGGGAGGAGAGGAGAAGATCCAAGGTTCAAGAAGAGAAATTTTAACTCAGTGAAGAAATAACGAGACTGGTTGTCAGCCCATGATGATTGTCCTGTTAGGTTTCTGATCCTCTCACTGGGGCACATCTGCATCTTAAGTAGATCTACCTTACAGGGTGACTCTGCACAGGCTGGAGAGAGGCCCAATTTGATTTTAGTCATTTGCGGTTGATCGAAATGCAACCTAAATCACAATTAGCAAAGCAAAAATATAAATAAACTAAAAAGTGTGAGATTTTGTATTTATTTCTACTAATGAGCATAAGTAAGTACTGTCTTAATAGTGTTTATATGTCTTACATGTCTTAATAGTGTAACACAATAATGCTTTATGTTTTATGAAGTTCAACCAGTCACATCCAAGGACTAGTCACTTCCTAGATTTGGCTGTACTCTGTTGTCAATAACTGGATGAGGAGAGAAAGAAAATGGAAGCTTAGTGACTGCCCTGCGTCAAAACAAACATCAATCAAAACTCAGTGACTTAGCAAGTAAAAGTTGAAAAATTTAATCTGTGTATACAAGAGGGAGGGTTTAGATTTATTATATGACTAATTTACCATTCCTTGAAATTAAGGAATGTAGGGCTGGGAATATGGCCTAGTGGTAAAGTGCTTGCCTCATATAAATGAAGCCCTGGGTTCGACTCCCCAGCACCACATATATAGAAAAAGCCAGACATGGCACTGTGGCTTAAGAGCTAGAGTGCTAGCCTTGAGCAAAAAGAAGCCAGGGACAGTGCTCAGGCCCTGAGTCCAAGCCTCAGGACTGGCCAAAAAAAAAAAAAAAAAAAAAAAAGAAATTAAGGAATGTGAATGTAACTGAAAAAATGGAAAATAAAGGCAAGGAACATCTGTGGAGTGTTAAGTATTTTACAGATTTTTATTTCAGGCTACCTATCCAGCAAATGTATTTATTATAATCCCTGACTCTACAAGTAGAGAGACTAAATCTCAGAAGGTTATGAAGGTTAAACTTTACACATGTGGTAGTTGTAGAGTTTATGCTGTTTATCAAAAATCTCTGTGAAGTCCTAGACAAACCTTGCTCTGACTTAATGGAGGGAAATTCGGATTCAAACACACCTGATTCCATAAAGTGCATTTGCCATGTTCATGTTTCTGCGTGAGACTCTTCACTGCATCTATATTCTTCAGTGTAAAATATAATAGTCACGGAATATAAAGTTTTGTGTCGATAAATAATACATAATTTCTAAAACTTCCTAGGATATTGGGATTATCTGGTATACTTAAAAGAATGCAGACATCCCTACAACTTGGTAAATGTTTAATAAAATTAGTCTGGATTAAAGCCTGAGAATTGTTAATTTTCATAATTACCTAGGAGCTAAAGTACTAGTGAGTTAATGCATGTAATGTTAATACAGTTATTATCACTTAAGTTACATCCAAATTGCATTGTTCCTTGTGAAGCTATTGTACTGCCTGTCCACTTTACATTTCCAAATACTACCTAATCTAAAAATCCCATCTCTCCTACCTATCCATCAATCTATTTCTATCAGCTCCTGTTTCATACTGTGGAGCAGCTTAATATCTACTTTCTTACTCTGAGAATATGGGTTGTGTTCTTTCCTGATATCCTGAGTCTTTGATTACAAATATCAAAATTCATGTTTGGATAATTTATGTAGAAAATTAATTTCCTGCAAGAAGTAAATGATCCTGAGTGTCTTAGAGAAAGCAAGAGGGGACTAAAGAAGAAAATTGGCAGTAATTTCCATCTCATAGAACTGCCGAAGAGTCTACTGTTGATGATGTTTTATTTAAACATCACTCCTTTCCTCCTGTGGCTCACAGTAGTTGTTTCTCATCCTTTAAATTATTGGTCACTGCTTTCCTTTCTAGGATCTAAGCTGCATGAAGGCTGAGGTATTGACATTCCTGTTATCTCTGTTTTCCTTAGATACATAAAGTCTTCAGTTTTCCAATTGTGTTAGCCAATTTCCATTGTTGTAGCAAAATACTTGAGGAAAACAATTTGAAAGGAAGTTATTTTATTCATGGTTTCATAAGGTCCAGTCCACAGTCAACTGGCTTAATCACTCTCATGTCTGTGGCATGGGAGAATCTCAAAGAAACCAGGAAGCAAAGGGAACAAAGAGAAGAAGCCAGAACAACTTATACCCCTCAAGAGCAGATATCCCATGCCTGGCTACTTCCAGCTAGTTTACTTCTCCTGCCTCCTACCGTTTTCACTA
Source organism: Perognathus longimembris pacificus (assembly GCF_023159225.1). Taxonomy (NCBI): domain Eukaryota; kingdom Metazoa; phylum Chordata; class Mammalia; order Rodentia; family Heteromyidae; genus Perognathus; species Perognathus longimembris. The sequence continues at coordinate 24,486,668 of NC_063169.1, read as the reverse complement.
CCTCCCAATGACTCATTAAGTTATGAGTTTACAACTAGATTAATCCATTGATGAGTACAGAGTCCTCAAAAGTGAAGTAACTGCCATAGTCTGATCTATGAACATTTGTGTATTGGGGACCAAAACCTCACTTTAACACATGAATTTGGTGAAGGGGTGGGACAAATAATATTCACACTATAAGACCTAACAAGAAAGAAACAAAAGATTGGGAAAACAAAGAAGGGAGAAAAATGAAGACGATGTCTTGGTAGTTCCATTGTGACTGAGCTGTGTTATACATAATATCAGAAAAGTTGGATACCTGCCTTACAGATAAACACTAGTTTACATTTACTGTTCCATATAGTACCAATTTTAAATTCTCCCTGACAACATCTCCAGACATATAGTAATGAACCTTCTCATGGTTATACGAATGTATTTATGTGCTTTCTGTTGCTGCTAATAAAATACTTCATTCTGGATGTGTTTTAAACAAAAATTGATGGCTTTGATGGCCTTCTTGCTGGTAGTACAAGACACTGCAAGCCAAGAGAAAGGTTATGAATCTATGGATGTGTGATGTGTGTGTCTACCCTGGTATTTCTTGAGATAACATTCAAGAGAAACAAAAGAAGTGTCTTAAATTCTTCTGAGGGCAGTACTTCCAAAGAGCAAAGAACTTCCCATTAGGCTCCACCTTTTAAATATCTGTACCACCTACCAATATTACCACACTGCAGACTATGCTGCCAGGGAATGAAGGTTCTGGGATAAAACCACATCTAAATCTTAGAAGAATATTATCTTTTAATCATTTGTGGAGACTAGTTATAGGAGATGACAGAATAAGCTTTAATATTTTACAACTGTGTCAATCAGTTAGGACAGCTTTGGTTAAATTATTATGACAAGTGCAAATCTCAGGAGTTTAAAAAATAAAGATGACTTTTTCAGTTACGTGGAACTTTCTGTAAGTCTAGGGCAGCCATCATGGAAGGATATTGGAACTCTTTCAACTGTCCCCAACATTTCAGTATAAGGCATATTCTAAAAATCACTTCAAGTAGGAAGAAAGAACTAAAGTTTCAACTGTAGTATCTAAATCCTTTAGACTGACATATTCCGTTTTACTAACATTTAAATAAAAAAGTAAGTCCTATTACCAATCTTGACTACAGAACAGCATATTTTCTGTATAAAAGGAGTCTGAGAAATACTGCCAAGCAGCTGAAAAGTTGACCACAGCTTTTCATAGATATTTGTGGATATTTATTGTTAGAAAGGAAAACAAAGATACACATTTAGATTGTTTATTTTACTGTAATATGAGATGTTTCTTATAAACATAGAGTTTTTATTTGTTTTACTGTAAAGGTACAGACTCCATTCATTTGTAGAGTCAAACATTATTAGTATTTTCAAAAGAAAATGAATATTTGATCTATTTGTCATGGTACCAATAGGAATGATTAAATATTTACTGGTTATTGTAAGTATTCACTGTCATTTTACCCTTATCAGAATCAATATTGATGACACCAGGCAGCCAATTTTTCATTGAGGAAAGTCAATAAAAATGATTCAGATCTATATTAAATGGGAAATGGTGCCCCTTATTTTGAAACTTATAGCACATAAACAATATTTATAAAAACATACTTAATCAAAATACCTATATACATAGAATTTTTAAATTATGTCAAAGTTCAAAGCATTTCTTATATTAATAATTTGTTTTAGAATGTCCTATTACACTGTGTGTGTGTGTGTGTGTGTGTGTGTGTGTGTGTGTGTGTGTTCGGGTGGGGGGTAATGGAAATTGAATCTAGAACCTTAGTCTTTCTAGGTGACCAGTCTACCACTGGAGCCCTGCTCCCACACCCATTGCCAGATTTTCCCACAGAAGTTGGAAGTCACATGTTTCTATGTACATTGTCCACTCATTTTATATATACTCAGGCTATAGTGTGTTAGTCTTAATATGAACCTCTATTGCTTAGAAGACCAGAACCCACTCAGAATATCTTTTGGAAAATATGAGTATTGAGATGACCCTGGAGGTAGGGGATAGGAAACTCTGAGATGAGAATGTAGGGATTACAAATGTTGATCCATGCTCAGGAAAAGGAAAGGTTTGCAGATTGAAGAAGAAGAAATAAATGCCAGGAAAGGTGAAAGTGAAGGAGACTGTTTAAAGTACTGGTCTCTAGTAAACCTCATTATTTTGTATTATTGAGTTTAGATGCCTTTGAGAATTAATGTATTCTCATTTTTTTAAGCTAAGTTCAATAGATCTCTGGTTTATTTTTTTCAAATAAAAACTTTCCATCAAGTCTGAATCTTATATCTTAAATTCCCTAAAAGCCTCTTATTAAAATAAGTAATTTTTCATATTTTTCCTGTTTTCACAGGCTTAGTTACTCTGAAGTGTCTGTATGATAGCCATATACCTAATCATAATAATATTAATAAGTAAAACCAGAGTAAATATTTACAAGGATGGTTCAATTATTGATGTCTCTAAGACTCTCCAATCATCTCTGACAACTCTGAGAAATAGAACTTGTCCTTAGCTTCTTGGGACACAGAGATTTATAAACTTATACAATTTAACACAAATTATACATGGTGGAACAAAGACTTGAGGATGTTTATTGAAGTTCATCAAATGTACACCCCTGCAGCAGGACTGTTTAAGTTTATGTGTGGTTATTTTGGGGGGGGGGGCTGGGCTAGAACTCAGGGCAGGTATGTTGTACCTGAAGTTCTGTGTTCAACACTATCTCTCTACCATTTTGAGCCATAACTCTATTTCTAGCTTTCTGGTAGGTAACTGGAAGTAAGAGTCTCAGAGACTTTCCTGACTTGGGCTGGCTTTAGATCTCAGTCTCCAGAGTAGCTAGGATTTCAGGCATGTGCCCCTGGCACCTGGATGGATTTTTCACTTTTTCACTCAGTTCCAGACTTATAAGGCTTTATGCAAAAATATATAAGGCTTTATACAATCTATAATGTAATGGCTTTTCTTATGGTAGAAATGTGATTTGAACACAAGGCCTGATATTTGATAGGCAAATGCTTTACCGCTTGATTTATGTTGGTAACTCATATTAATTGTTTTAGTTATTGTTCAGGTAGCGTCTTTCAGTTTTACTTTGTTAGTCCAGAGTTGATCTCAGACCATGATCCCCTTACATCAAGGATGTAAGTACTCCCATTCCAAGCGCACTAGTTGAGATGAATGCTTGTTAACTTTTTGCCTGGGTTTGCCTCCAATTGCTATCCTTCCAATTTATCAATCCAAGAAACTGAGATTCCAAGAAGAAGATAATGAATCCAGTTTTATTGCTCTGTCTCTGTCTCTGTCTCTGTCTCTGTCTCTCTCTTTGTGTGAAAATTATATTACTTGCTACTGAACTACAATAGCCTGTACCATTTTTAACTAATTTTGCTTATGCAAAGATTATTTTTGAAGTTTATCTGTTACTGTTTTAAACAGAGAAATATAGTTTCCTTAGCATCACAAAGTTTCATGTGGGAAAAAAAGAATTATAGTTATATAATAACTTTTTTTTTCAGGAAAAAACAACCTTAATTATCTAGTTGATAATTTAAAAATTCTGTTATCAAGTAAGTAATTTCCTTGTATATGGTTCTAATCATATTTGAACTGACTTACCACAAAGTTTTATAGTGGACAAAATAAAAATAAATTATAAACAAGGAAGCATTATGTTCTGACGTGGAATATCAATTTCCTGAAAAGGGAGGGAGTTGTCACCATAGAAAAGATATTTTTCTAAAATAATAATACTACCTTCATCATAACCCCAAATTTTAGATGTTATTTTAAATTCTTCCATTAGTAATTCATTCTTCTTGACATTTAATATTTTAGTCTTTAAGGACATTTTTTAAATGTATAATTTAGCACAGAGTATGGCACTTTCTGAAGACATTATCAATTTAGACATGTAAGAATGGCACTTTCTTAGAGTAGGGATGGAGAAGTAGAACCTAGCCTTGCATATTTGTTTTCCAGGATTGCTAAGAGAGGCTTAGTGATGAGAAATGTTGAAAGAAGGAGGAAGGATGACGTTAAAAGGTTTTTTTTGTTTTGTTTTGATTTATGCTCAATTTTTGTGTGTAAAACAGTTTTAGAGTTTGAACTCAGGGTCTGGGTGCTATACAAGAGCTTTAGTTCTCAAGTCTAGTGCTTGAACATAGGGTCTACCACTTGAGTCACCATTTTATTTGTGGCTTTTTGGTGATTAATTGGAAATAAGAATTTCAAGGCCTTTCTTCCCTGGTCTATTTTGAACTCCTCTCCTCAGATCTCAGCATCCTAATTAGCTAGGATTACAAGTGTGAGCCACCAGCCCCAAGCTCATAGAGAGAACATGTTGTTAAAGGCAGAATTTGATGATTCAATGGCTCTATTTTGAAATAAAAGCTGGATTAGAATCTTGCTTCTTGATCTAATAATTGTGTATATTGGCAAGCTTCTGACACCTATATTGAAATTCCTGTAGTGATTAACTTTTAAGGGTTCATGGCCCAGGAGGTTCCATTAAAAAGTCTTCATTATTTTGATTTTCTGCTCAGGAAGGACATGTGATGGTGAGTGTATACAGAAGATAAATGTCTTGCTTCAAGATTTAGGAAGCAAAGAGAGGGAGAGGAAAAAACCAGATCCAACAATCCTTTATAAAAGGACAGCTGCCAATGGCCTGAGGACTGAACTGTAAGTCTACACACCTCATAATAGTACATCTGGGAGACCAAGCCTTTAACATATGGACCTTTGTTTAAATCATAACATTTCCTGTAGGCCTTAAAAAGTTTGTATCAATCACACAGTACAAAATGCATTCACTCTTTCTCTCAATTTTAAGTATTTCAGCTTTGTTCAAATATTGAATTCCTCAGAGACAAATGGCACAATGAGTAATAAACCTAAGGCAAGAAAATGAAGAGGAAGGGGCTGGGAATATGGCCTATTGGTAAAAGTGCTTGCCTCGTATACATGAATCCCTGGGTTCGATTCCTCAGCACCACATATATAGAAAAAGCCAGAAGTGGCGCTGTGGCTCAAGTGGTAGAGTGCTAGCCTTGTGCAAAAAGAAACCAGGGACAGGGCTCAGGCCCTGAGTTCAAGCCTCATGACTGGCAAAAATAAGAGAGAGAGAGAGAGAGAGAGAGAGAGAGAGAGAGAGAGAGAGAGAGAGAGAGAGAGAGAGAGAGAGAGAGAGAGAGAGAGAGAGAGAAGAAAATGAAGAGGAACATTTCATACCTCCAAAATACAACTGTGAGACAGGTACAGGGTATACAATCCCATTCCAAAAGAAAAGGGTGAGGAAATAGTAAAGGATGAGTCTGCATAAAGTAATATCGAGTCTCCTCAATATTTAAAACCTAATGTTGGGCTGGGGATATAGCCTAGTGGCAAGAGTGCCTGCCTCGGATACACGAGGCCCTAGGTTCGATTCCCCAGCACCACATATACAGAAAACGGCCAGAAGCAGCGCTGTGGCTCAAGTGGCGGAGTGCTAGCCTTGAGCGGGAAGAAGCCAGGGACAGTGCTCAGGCCCTGAGTCCAAGGCCCAGGACTGGCCAAAAAAAAAAAAAAAACCTAATGTTCCATGTCTGGCAACTGGGGCATACTGGCAAGGGACAGGTTCCCAATGTCTTGAGTAACCATAGACTATGGCTTTGCTGACTGTAGCAGTAAAAGGCACTCTCTTTTGGGCTTACTTTGCATATTGCCTGTGGCTTTTCTTGACATATACTGCATGCTGAAATTCTTTCATATTTGGTCTCCACAGAAACATCTGCTTCATTCCTGCAGGTTTGTTGCACAGAACTTTCTTGAGGTCTTTTCCAGAAACTCTGAACCCACAGCACATGCCAGATCTACCGGGCTTCCTTTCAAAATCTCAATGGTGTTTCCACAACCCTGTAACTTTAACATTCTGCATGTCTGGCAAACAGGCATTGAATTACATGGAAAGTATCAAGTTCTATTGCTAACATGAAATATACTCAGGCTCACTTGAATCATGGCCACATGCCCTCTGAGGGTTCTGCTAGCAGAACACAGGGCACCTAACATAAAATCTTGGGTATGCAGAGTATATTAAAGATCTTTTCTGAAATGGGTTTTGTTCTGGAGAGTCTCTGAGGGAAACTTGCATGGTTATAGTTTTGATCCTGAGATAGGTAGGGTGGCTCTGCATATTTTTGACATGCCCAAGAGGCATCTTTCCGATTTTACCAGTGCAATGCACCTGACTTCTTTATATCAGTTCACCATCCTTGAACATGTCTTTATATGTGCTGTGTCTCTGGCCATCTTAAGATTTTTTTCAAGTACTTAATTTCTTCTCCCTTTGGCAGGTAATGCTCATTGTAATTGGGACAAAATTATCCAGCAATACCCATACTGATGCCTGAATTCTTTGCTTCTTCAAAAATCTCTTACAATATTGTGGTTTCTCTTCAGATCATATAAATCTTTCCCCTTTTACTAAAAATCTCTTCCATCTGATAAACTAGTCCATCCTTGTCAAGTTTAGCCTCCTAGAAAATGTGAGGCCATAGACAAATTTATATGAATTATTTGCTTTGGTGTAGCAAGGATAGCCTTTGCCCAATTACCCATGGAATCTTAATTTGTCTCTTAAATCTCAGCCTTTGCCATTTACATTTCTGTTATCTTTCTCATGTTTAAGCCCCACTGAAATCACCAATTAAAATTTCCTTACCACAGTTTAGGCTGTCTCTAGCCTGCTCCTCCAACATTCCAAAACCTTCTTATAAATCAGTTCCAAAGAGTCTTCCACTCTTCCACCCACCATGATGTATCATAGCCCTATCTTGGGGTACCAATTTTCTGTATTGGAATTCTGAACCTATGGAAAACATAGCTGAGATAATTTAGATAATAAAGAGAAACATGTTAGCTCACAGTTTTAGAGGTTTCAGACAAAGATAGAGTTGTCTTAATGTCTTTAGCCTATGGTAAGAGGGGCATATTATAGTAAGAACATGAGAAAGAGTAAGTCCCTGACCTTTTCAGCTATAAAGCAACAGGACTCTGAGCCTGGAATCCTACAATTTCCTTAAAGGTCAAATTATATCCCATTGGTAAGAAATCCCATAAGGGCCCACCTCCTAGCCATTAATAAATAGCAAACCTTTAATATACAGACCTTTAATTAATAATACCTACATCCAAACTAGAGAACTGCATAGCAGGCAATGTCATGTGATTATGTTTTCTTCTTGGATAAGATGAGGGGAGTAATATCTATTCTAACAGAATAAATTCATTCTAGAGGTTATCCTTTCTTCCATGAGCCATGCTTCTTGTCCTGAATATGATACTGGCATTTCTGAAACTATGTAAAAACATAATACTTTATATCTGATTCTACCATAAATCCTTAAACAAATCATCCTAATGTAATAAATGATTCAAGCTCTGTCTGATAAAATCATTAAATGAATATGAATCCAGTTTTGCTTCTGGTCTTGGTAGCATTTCACGTAGAACCACATTGTGAGCTAAGAGAAGGAGGTTTGGGACTTCAGTAACAAATTAATGATGGAGAGGGAGTATCTGGTCCTTCTTTTAGCAAGATCAACTTGTTATTGAATGCTTCAGGATGTCAAAGAAGGTTACATTTGAATTTGATAGAAAATTAATAAAAGCTGGCAATGGAAGCTCACACCTATAATCCTAGCTACTTAGGAGGCTGAGATGTGAGGATCACACTTAGAAGCCAGTTCAAGAAGGAATGTCTTTGAGACTCTTTTTTATTGTCAAATTGAGGTACAGAGAGGTTACAGTTTCATGCGTTAGGCCTTGGGTACATTTCCTGTACTGTTTGTTACCTCCTCCCACATTCTCCCTTCCCCCTCCCCCTTCTCCTCTCCCCCCATGAGTTGTACAGTTGGTTTACGCCAAATGGTTTTGTAAGTATTGCTTTTGGAGTCGTTTGTCTTTTTACCCTTTGTCTCCTGATTTTGATATTCCCTTTCACTTCCCTAGTTCTAATACCAGTATATACAGAGACTCTTATGTCCAATTAACCACTAGAAACCTGATAGTGGAGCTGTGGCTCAAAATGGTAGAACATTAGCTCTGAGCAGAAAAACTCAGGGACAGTGCTTAGGCTCTGACTGAGTTCAAGCCGCACAACTGACACAAATAAATAAAGAAGAAGAAAAATAATAAACATGAGCATGGTCTGATTTCCCTGTAAATAGCTACATTAGTAAAAATTTGATCATAAATTAGGCATGACTATAGATCACAGACAACAGAAAAAGAAGCCCCTCTTTAAATTACCTTTGCATGGCAAGAAGATTTAAAAGAGGAATTCCAATGCTATGTCATCCAACTCTAGAATCAGGGGCCCAGTCAATCTCATCATTATGATTGGCCTTACAGAACTATTCAGTGGAGTTCTTGTAATGTTTATAAATGCCCTTTGAAAAGCACCTAGAGTTTACTCACTAATAGGCATTTAACAAATGTTTCGTTCACACAGCCAACTTTCTGAAAAATGTAGTTTGCTTTTACATTTATGTCACACTTTAATTAAAAACTAAACCCCTCTTTGTATGCTCTCTCTTGGCTCTTCAGAAGTGACTGTGATTCTCATTACATGTGGGAGGAACTGAGGATCAAAGAGAATCTCAGAGGGTTCCACAGAATCACGCACATATTTCATCCAGTTCTGCTGATTCCTTTTGCAAAGACCAATGTGGATTGCTACTTTGTCTTCAATGTATTAATGCAGTCTGGCCATGTGGCAGATACTTTAGCCAAGAATAATACCAGGATTCTGAGATTTTGAGCAACCAATTATCAGGAGGTTCAAAACACTGATTTATCCTGGTCCCTGCATTCCCTCAAGCCGTATACAGAGCTCTAATGATGAGCAATTGAGGAACAGCGTCTTTCTCTGTGTTCATTACTCTCCAACAAGATCTTAACTTGATAAGGCCACACTGAAAAGGCTAGATCAGCTTTAGACAGGGTAGCAGGTGCATTCATCAACTGCTTATGTTTGCTGAGTCAGGGCTTGCTGTGGTTTGTAACTTCCTTTTCTTTCTTACTAAAGAAGATACCTTTTTTTTTTTTTTTTTTTTTTTTTTTTTAATATGTGAGGGCTTGCTGCCTGTTCTCCACAGCATCACAGCATTTTCCATTATGGTATTTAACCTCTCTTTTCCATTCCTTTCTAAAATCCCTTTTTGTCCAATACACTCTACATATTACTCAATGAAATGCTAATTATCTTAATACTATTCTCTTCAAAATACTAGCAAAAGCCTAATTAATACAGGGATATTCCATGAATCATAGGAGCTAAGGAAAAAACGTGTAAGTGGGGAAAACTTTATAGGGAATATCAATCAAATCAGGATTCTTGTCATTTAAGTAGAACTCAAATCTCTCCAGACTTAGCAGCCTTCCTCAAAACATCAGTCAGTGCATTTGGAAACATTAACTCCTTGTGCTCTCTACCCTCACATGAATGAACTCTGGATTCCTTTCCTTTATAGTGTGTGAATGTGTGCGTGTGTGTGTGTGTGTATGTGTGTGTGTTCAGCGTTTTTGGGAGTGGGAAAGGCTATTCTTTTAATGTTTTTCAAGTTAAACACATAAGATCAAAGGAAAGGAAATGCTAGAAAATCAAATGCATGCAATGCCCTTCTTTGGCAGCATTTATTTTGGCTAATTATGGGGTACAGGTAGAAAACATGGCTAGTGGGGCTTAGCAACAGATGGGAAACCGGTACGAAGCTGTAGGTTCTTCCTCCACCTTGGCAGTGACTTCCTGCAGTGTTGAACAAGTCATTCAACCTGTTTTTGATTCACTTCCCTTTCACTAAATTATGGATAATAATGCCTACTAGCTATGTAGTACATTGTTGAGAAGAATAGCTCCTAGGAAGATCACAAAGCACTTTCAAAGGTTTGAAACGCTCTATAGGCACAGCCTCTGCTGAATCAAGCTGAACAGGAGGCAAAGCCGTTCCCCTTTCTGTCAGGGCCCTCTGTTCTTCATTTAAAACTGAAATGAATGCAAATCTGAAAGTGACTTTGCATTTGCCACGCATCCCCTCTGCCTCTCAGGCATTCTATCACTAACTGATTGTAACTATGCAAATGATACTGTTATCTGTGGCACACAACTGGTGTCTGGACTGCCTGCACTAGCAGTTTAAAATGCTTGATGAATCCAAGGCTGATTGGCAGTTCCACACTTATCTGTGACCTAATTTGTGGTCAGGAAGTACATGCAGATTGGGATAAGGGCAAAACCAATGACAGTAGGCTTTCCTTGAGTTTTCTTTTTTTTAATAAGACGTAAAGTTCAGTTGCCAGGGAGCTTTCAAAAAATTAATAAATAAAGCTCTGCATCTGAGATCTGGATTGAAAGCAAAATACGTCCTATGCACCAATAATTTTGAAATTCTCCAGAGCTTCACAGAGCAAAAAGTAATCCCAAGATAAAGAATGGGCATAAGTTCTGCAGCACAGAATGTGATAGATTTTTGTTGCAGCAGAAATAATTGCAGCAAGATGATGGGTAGTAATGATCTCCTCATTGTTACGGAGAAAGGAATTTGGTTCAATTGTCCAAAAACAAAATGACTTACCCTGGCAATGCTCATCCTAAGAATTTTAGACAATGGATACTATTTTAATCAATAAACCTATAAATAAGCCAAATGCTGGATAACCCAGGAGTGTGTGTGTAGGGTGGGGGTGGGGGTGGATCATAGAGAGAAACTATTACGGCTGGAATAGTAACACCACAATATAAAGATCATACTTTTCAGCTCCAGAGGTCAAGTGACTTGCCCAAGTTCACTGAACTGGTAGGTGGTAGAACCTTATTTTTTTTTTTTTAAAGCACACAGCTTCTGCTCTTTTTACTCTCTTAAGGTTGTCTTTAGGACATGTCTGGATCTATATACCAACTGCAGAGAGAGAGAAGACTGCCTGACTTGTACCATACCCCAGGCCACAGTACATTCACAAGTACAAGGGGAAGTCCTTCAGTTGAGTTGTCCAGCTTCCTGCTGTTGGGAGCTCAGCAAATTTGCCTCATGGAAAGCTCCCTTGTCTCCCTTCCTCTGAGCCACTCTTCTTTGCCTGGTTCCTGCTAGCACAGACTGTTTGCTGTGACTACTTCCCAGTGATCAACAGCTATTTTATGTTTTCCCTATTGTGCTCTACTGTACCTTTGTAGCCCTTGTGCCCACCTACACACAGTTCACCTTCATGTATTGAAGGGCAGTTGTGTTTGTGGCCTGTTATTATGTTCTTGAACAGCTCTATGAAGTGTAACTTAAAGGGGCCAGGTTGCAGAGGAAGTTCCATCAGCCATCACTTCTCTCCCTGTTTCTCACTAGGACCTTAGTGATTGTTCTATAATGAGAAGTTCAAGACCAGTGTGATTCCTCTGCAACAAATGATCATGTTTAAAATACTCTTGAAGCAATATTAATACATCCTCTTATGAGCAAAAATTTTATTAAGTACATTGTAAAGTTAACTTGTTAAAATCCCAAATTAACTCAATAAGACAGGCTTCATTGCTAATTCTTCTATTTCACAGATCTAGCCAACTGTGCTTTATGATGATGGAGTGAATACCCAGTGTTTTACCAACAAAGTACAATACAAAACCAAACCTCAACCTCAGATCTGGCTCACAACAATAGATGCCTAACTCCACAAATTTTTGTCTCGATTTACTAATATGATTCTAAATTTTAGTATTGGTCAGTTTCATCTTTATATCTGATTTTCAATGCAATATCCACTATGGATGTAGGTAGAGTTGTCATGTTTGTCTGGTGATAGACCAAGAACTACAATGCAAATTATACTATGACATTGAAAATTTGTTTACTAATATACTGGGTCCATATATAAATTAGATGTGTTTTTCCATATGTCTGTTAATATATTAGTGAAAAATGTTCTGATTATCAGAGAAATTGGTTGTACTATCTGATAGATTCAGAACCTTGCTCTGTAGACACAATTCAGACCACTTTACGTCCAGAAGGGTTCTACAGTAGTATTGATGTGCATGCATGTGAATCATAATGAGTTTGCACAGTGGAGGTGACAAACAAGAAATAATGCATCTTGATACAAGTTTTGGGCAGTTTTACTGATGTTCCTGTGGTTATTCTCATGCAGTGTTAAAACTCATTCACAATTTCATTTAGAGCTCCTGGAAAATAGTTGAATGTTTTATGTGGCAAGACTTTTAGTCAGATACCATGTCTCATAATAGTAAAAGTAATACAAGGTGTTTAGGAGGCTGAGATCTGAGAATCACAGTTTGAAGCTAGTCTGGGAAGGAAAGTCTAAGAGACTCTTATCTCCAATTAACTACCAAAAAATTAAAAAAAAAAAAAGCCCAAAGTGGACCTATGGCTTAAGAGGTAGAGAGCAATCCTTGATCAGAAAAACTCAAGGAGAGTGCTCAGACCATAAGTTCAAGCCCCTGAACTAGCACAAAAAATAGGATTTTAAAATTTAGGACTTAACGATTACAAGAGATGAATAGCTCTCATTCTAATTACTTAACTTTGATTATTAATTTTTAAAAAGTTAGAATTTTATAAATATGAGATTGTTATTTTATCTTCTTTCCCTTATATCATTTGTATTCAAGAATCACCTCTGAAACATAACTTTTATAAGTTTAATTGACAGAGATATTTCTTACTGGACATACCAAGCCCTAAAATGATCTATATACTACTAATATAGTAGTACTATTGAATGCTTATCTCTGAAACACATTATATTGGTTTGAACTGTTAAATGCTAATATAGTAGTTCCTTGCAGTATGTTAAACAATAATCCATGACAAAGGAATCTACCCCTCAGTGCTGCCTGGGAATTCATTGTCGGGAAAAGTGTACTAATCATGCGAGGAGAAACTCCTAAATCAATTACACTAACTGGCTCTTCCTTTCCCAGGTTATAATAATCACTGAGGTTGTTTATCCCATGTCTGCTTTAAAAATTACTATGCACTTAAGTCAAGCAAGTCAGTATGGAGTATTTACAGTCCTAAACAATTAATAGGAAGAACAAGAATATGATATGTCTGTTTTGCTTTGAGTATTTCAAGTTTTTGTTTCACTGGTTTATACTCCCAGCCCGATCCCTCCAGGGGTTTTGTCCCTCCTGTAGAAAAATTTCTCTGTCCTCCATCTGTTGTTGTAATTCCTTGTCTTAGATTTTTTAAAAAGCTATCTCAGGAATTTTTGTGTAGCTCCTGATTCAGCTGTATTGATGGTAATTGAGAGGGGAATACAAACTGAACTCAAGTGCAGCTCCACTTAAATTTACTTCCCCAGAGAGGAGAATTTCCAAAGCCGCCAGTCCAAAGGACTCTATAAAATCTGTATTTGTAAGAACAGTCCTTCATTATATTTTATTCTTTTTGAAATTATCTAGACTGCTAGGAAAATGATTATGGCTTCCAATGGGGGTGGGTAAAGTTTGTGTGTAAGAGATAACTCATGTCTTGAGAGCTTCCCTTTTGTTTAAAAATAAACTCTAATATCTCTAAGTAAAATATTCTGGGTGCACTGTCATTCCATTTATAGACATCTCCACAGGGACATTATTCTTCTACATGGAGAAATCTCTGAAGATCATTGCTTTTGGATTTAAAGATGATGGGTTGCCCCAGTTGCTTTTACATCTTTATCTGAAGATACAGATGTACATATCACAATTCTAGAGATAGTCATAGATCTTCACAGTGCGGCACATATATAGGACTAAATTTGACAAGACATGAACAATGTCTAGTGTCCATAGCAGAAATATCTGACTTGTATATTATGCAGTCTTTTGAATAGGATAGCGTAATCATGTCACTAAATGTCAGTGATCTTGTCAATTTCTTACTCTACAATAGACCACTGGCATCAAAGTTGTGTGGATGGTGAGTTGGAGAACTGTATTGGATACATGCATGTTCTTGAATAGAGGACATATGCAGGTTGTATGCAACCCAGTCAGGGATCACTGAATGTGTTGTGGCATCTGCATTTTCAGAATAGACAGGAAAAGAGAAGGACAAATTTACCATTATAGTTACATTTTAATAGTAATTCAAACTAAAGGAAAGTTCAGTTGAAAACTTGTAGGATAGTCTTGTACATGATTGAAACAACAGGTCAAAATTAGAAATATGAAACATAAAACTTGGGAAAAGTATGATTTATTACTTTCCTAGCTAATTAACTTATTAAGTTATTTAAAATGTTGACCTACCTTTAGTTCTTTTTCTTAGACTTCTATTTGACAGAGACATGTTGGAATACTTTCTCTCACTCTCTCATGTTTTAGTCTTTTTTCTTTTCTCTTTCCTTTACACTGAAGAATATAAAGATTGCTATAGAATAGCATTAAAGATACTATCACTCAATAGTGGTTTTTTCTCTACTATATTTCCTCTATCTGCTATAAACAGTTTTAATTGATGTTGGACAGGAAAGAGATAATCTATTATTCTCTTGATAAATGGTTTCCCCCAAGGCAATATTTCTTTATTCATGAGAATAGGCAAGGAAGCACAGAAAATTAAGCCTGAGTCAACATCAAACCAATAATTCAGTCTCAGGTAAAGAAGGAGATGTAATATTGAATCCTAGTCCAAACCTGGGAATGAAATACAGATGGTATTGCAATGTGCTGTTCTGATCACCACTCACCTCTGCCATACTTCTTCATGTATCTGAAAAGTTGGCTGCTGATAAGACATCATCAGAATCCTCTCCAGGACTTTTCCTGCTCTTAGCAGAAAAAAGTTCTTTTCCCAATATAATTGGTCTTTTCTACTGGACTTATAGGGTATTGAGGGTCAGTAACTCACATCCAATGTCTCAGAGTGTTTTCTAGGAAATTTCAACACTGGCAAATATAATCCAAAATTAAGGTGCATAATACAGTACCCTTGTTTATAACAATTTGGACATATCACTTCTATACAGTTTATAAAATGGAATTTAGAGTGGACACACATAACAAATTAACCTCTAAAATATTGAGCATGAACTCATAATTCTGCAGCTCAGATACCAAGGTTATGATAGAGAGCATTATTTTATCAATGTGGAGTGCCACCATACCATCATTGTTCAATAAGTGAATGCAAAATTGATATTCTAACACTAGGTTAAAAAAACAACAACTCATCAAGGTTAATTTTTTTTTTCTCCAAGAGCATGCTGATCCCTGTGAAAGCTGGCACATAACTTCTGTTTGTAGCACAGCACTTGGTTAAGAGTCAATGAACCATAGTTTCACAGAGCCAGTCAATATCAGACAGAGATTATGGCAGGAAGGGAAGATTTCCACTGGAACCAATGAGCAATTGCCGCACACAAATTCTAAATTCAGCAAGGGAACAGTAGCTATGCACAGTGGTTAGGGAATTTGATGTGATACTGTAGCTGCTGCTTCTGATGCCTCCTAACTAGGTAATGAATGTTAGAATTTTACCACCCCAAAGACATATATTAAGCAATTATTTATTAGAAAAGAGGCAGCAAGTATTTCAAAAAACTTTGTCTGTAAAACGGATGAAATTGTAGTCTTTTGTTGCAGGTGCTACCCTCATAGTTTGCATGTGAGGGACACTTGAGGAAGATCTGAAAACATTCCAGACCAAGAGCTGGAGACAAAACCATTGAGAAATAAAGCCTCAGATATTATTCCATCAGCACCCAGCTTGAGGAAACTTTTATCTCCATAAAGTTCTGCATATTATGAGCTTCTTTAAGTACATCCTTGTATAAAGAAGTGGAGCTGATACTTTCATTCAAGATCATGTGCTGCAAACGCTGAACTTCAGGATAAGTGGTCTTACTGGGATTATCTGCTCTTTTATTTTGCATGTGACATACATCAAAAGTAAACTTTACAATAATAGAAAAATGGGAAAATGTCAAGATCTTGCAGGTTAAGCAAATTCGAGAGTTAATACATGTCTTAAATTCTTACATTGTACTTTTGATATGTAATTAGACATATGTGAAAAACTCAGTCAGTTAAATAAATATAACTGAACTCTCAAGACCTTTGTTTATTGATTTTGTAAGTGTTTCCCTAGTGTTTTTGGTGCACAGTATGTCCTCAACTCTTACTGAGTCAAGCATCTGTTAAAGGTTGGAGAAATGCTAAATCAATCCTAAAGAGAATGACATTTTTGAGGCTGGGAATATGGCCTAGTGGCAAGAATGCTTGCCTTGTATACATGAAGCCCTGGGTTTGATTCCTCAGCAGAAGTGGTTCTCTGGCTCAAGTGGCAGAGTGCTAGCCTTGAGCAAAAAGAAGCCAGAGACAGTGCTCAGGCCCTGAGTCCAAGCCCCAGGACTGGCAAAAAAAAAAAAAAAAAAAAAAAAAGAGAATGACATTTGTGCTGAATGATTGTCATTTGAATATCATTTTATATCTGAGAGGAAAAACACATTTAAGCACTAATAGCTAATAATTATGTAGGTATACATTTATATAAGATAATTCTTTTAAAAGATAATCTAAAAGAGGTATGGACAAATGATAAAAACACATGAAACAAATGTAAAAATAGACAAAAAGGGTTTATATTGAATGAAAAGTTTCTAAATGGGAAAATAAGCAATTATGAGTAAAAAGACCACCTATAATATGAGAAAACATACTTGTACTTTTGGCCTTGGGTTAATATCAGGAATATAAAAGCAACTAAAACAACTTAATAGGGGCTGGGGATATGGCCTAGTGGCAAGAGTGCCTGCCTCATATACACGAGGCCCTGGGTTCGATTCCCCAGCACCACATATACAGAAAATGGCCAGAAGTGGCGCTGTGGCTCAAGTGGCAGAGTGCTAGCCTTGAGCAAAAAGAAGCCAGGGACAGTGCTCAGGCCCTGAGTCCAAGCCCCAGGACTGGCCAAAAAATAAAATAAATAAATAAATAAATAAAACAACTTAATAGAAAAAAGGAAAAAGTCTAAGTAAGTAAATTAAAAAATGTGTTAGGACTGAAAACTAGATATTTCCAAACATAGACAAAAAATGAGCAACTGGTAGATGAATGAAAAATGTTCACCCTAATAACCAGGGAAATGCACGTCAAAACCCTAATGAGTATCCCTTTACTCAAATGAAATGGCTATTACCAAAAAGATGAAATTTAATATTGTTAGTAAGGATGTGGGGGAGAAGGGAACTTTTTTGCATTGATGTTGGGAATATAAATTTATACAGAAACTAATGGAAATCATACAGATATTTCATATGAACAAAATAAAAACATGTATTACCACCAATGGCATAATCTTGGTTACTTAGCCAAGGAAAATTAGTTTACACTTTGCACTTGATTAGTGACTGCTTATGCCAGTAATTACAGCTGGGTAAGACACTGAAAGAATAAGCATCATATTGTAAATCAGCTTGGATAGAAAATGTCTGAAAGATTCTACCTCTCAAATAACCAGCAAAAAGCCATTTTAGAGGCATAATTCAAGTGAAAGAACACCAGCTGAGCAAGCAGGTTAAGTAAAGGCAAGGCACTAAGTTCATACTCCAGTACCAAACAAAAATATATGTACATATTTGAATACCATTTTTATTGTAGCACTATTCACAGTAGTTAAGATGTGGAAACAAGTTTCTATCAGGTGATGAATGAAGAAAGAAATTATGGTGCATATACACAATGTATTACTATGCAGCCATAAGAATGATAAAGTGCCTTCATTTATGTTAGTGAACTGAAACAAGGCAGACACAGAAACAAGTGATGTGGAATTCATCATGTGGAATCTAGAGTAGTTGATCTGAGTGTCAGATGCTCTGACAAAAGCCTGGGAATAGTTAAGAGAGCCGGTGAGGAAGAGGTAATCAATGGCTACTGGAAGTAAGAAGTTCTGGAATTGTAACCTGTGTGGGTTTCTATAAATGATAACTAAGTACTGGGCATTGAAAAAGGAAGAAATAAGCATTTTGAATGCTTCCTTCCTAAAGAAAGAAATAACCAATTATAGGGAGATAAATATTGTTTACTTGACACTAGACAATGTATACATGTATTGAATCATCACATGGCTTTTCTTGAGATACACAATCTTTTATGTTTTGTGCACTACTTAAAATTTAATAATTAAAAGTACTTTTTTTTTTTGCTGTCTTGGGGCTTGAACTCTGGGATTGGGCACTGTCTCTGAGCTTCTTTTGCTCACAGCTAGTGCTCTTACCACTTGAGCCACACTACACAAACACCCCCTCCCCCCCACACACACACTTTTTCTGTGATTAACTGCAGATAAGAGTTTCACTGACTTTCCTGCCTGGGCTGTCTTCAAACTACAATCCTCAGATCTCAGCCTTCTAAATAGTTAGGTTTACAGGCATGAGCCATAGGCACTCAGTTAGAAGTATCTTAAATCGTGCTTTTTTTTTTTTTTAAATAGTACTGCAAGACCTTGTCTCCAAATCATAAACAAGCCTGGCCACAGTTGCTCATGCCCCAAATCCTAGCTACTTACGAGGCTGAGGATCTGAGGATCATGGTTCAAAGGCAGCTTGGGCGGGAAAGTACAAGAGATTCTTTTTTTTTTTTTTTTGGCCAGTCCTGGGCCTTGGACTCAGGGCCTGAGCACTGTCCCTGGCTTCTTCCGGCTCAAGGCTAGCACTCTGCCACTTGAGCCACAGCGCCGCTTCTGGCCGTTTTTTTCTGTATATGTGGTGCTGGGGAATCGAACCTAGGGCCTCGTGTATCCGAGGCAGGCACTCTTGCCACTAGGCTATATCCCCAGCCCCAAGAGATTCTTATCTTCAATTAATAGCCAGAAAAGTAAAGGTTGCACTGTGGCTCAAAGTGGTGGAGTGCTAGCATTGAGAACGAAAGCCCAGGGAAAGCACCCAGGTCCTAAGTTCAAGCCCCATGATTGACTGAAAACAAAACAAAACAAAATACCATAAACAAAAGCAAAGCTTAGTTTGTAAGTGATCCATGCCTGTAATCACAGATACCCAGAAGACTAAGCTCTAGAGAATCATGGCTCAATGCTAGCACAGGCAAAAATCTCTATATGATTCAATTTCAAAAGAAACAGCCAAAATCTAGTTAGGCTTCTTGTATAAATTAAGCGAGTACTAGCTAAGAAAGAAAGCTGAGTTACTTACTGTAAAGTCCTAAATTCAAAACCAGTACTACTCTTTCCCCAAACAGATAAATTAGACAAAAAGCACAGGGAGTGTATATAGTTCAAGTTATGGCATACTTGTCTAATATAAAGATCTGAGCTCAGACTTCTGCATTAAAACACAGGCTATATTGCCATTTATTTTGTTCTGTGGCTCTCTTATAAATAGTATGTGGTCATTTATATCTTTCTTCATTAAACTCGAATAAATGCATTGGAAGATAAACACCACAATACAGCCAATCTCATATAAAAGGCATTTAACATGGACCTTGTTGAATAATTCCATGTACCTGGAATGTAGGTGTAGGAGGGGAATGTCCCAAGAATTGAGACTAAAAGAATATACACAAGCTGTAGATCATAAAAGGTTTTATTCTATATGCCAGACTAACAATCAATTAATTTCTCTTTAGATTTTATTTCCCAGGATATATGAAATTGGAGTTCTTTGAGCAGATGAATTACATGATCAAATTTTAACTGTTTCAATTATTATATGGTTTGTGCATGACTTGGGTAGTGGTAAAGTATAAAAAACAGAGGGGATGGGCTGAGATATTATAAATGAAAATTTTCTAGGACTTTGTGGGTCTTTTAGAATCTTCTTTTTGAGGAGAATTTGTTGAAAAATATTTTTTGATTATAAGTTGTTGATTATTTGCCATCTAATTTTTACAATTTATTTCAAAGTTGAACTTTAATGATTGACAATCTCTTTTTAAAACGAATACTTGTGGACTTAAACAGGTATAAGTTTCTCCTAGCTTTTGTTGTAATGTCCACTCTAATGATCAATTTTAAGAATGTATATTTTTTTTCTACTGACTGAATATCATTTCATCTCATAGCTCATCTTGAGCTATAGTTCAGGTTCATACATTTGTACTGATTTAATACTCCATTATTTTCCCTCAAAGAAGATGATTTCAATAATTCATCACTGAGGTCAGTGATACCCTTTACAGAAATCATAGAGTCTACTATGATGGGAAGATTTTATATACATTTTTCCCACTCCTTATTACTTTCAATTTGGTGTTTCATCTAATTGTCTTTTTCTCCAAATTGTAAGAAAATGCTCTAGGGAAAAAAGTACCAAAAACAACAAAATAGTGAATTTATGAGAGGAAATTCTAAACTCTCAGAGCTGCCTAATCCCATTTGGCTTGTTCTTTTTTAAGTCTTTCTCGGAAATTTCTCTCTTATGTCTTCACAGTTCTGAGGAGATTTCAGGAAGTGAAATGTAACTCTACCAAGTTACAGAATACCACATGCTCAGCTTTATCTGCATATTGTTAAATGTATTCCCACAAACTTTTGGATTTCTATGTTGTATGTTTCCCATTCTTTATTCAGTCTATATCACTAAACATTACTTTATGGTATACTAGAAAACTCAATTTTTTTTCTTTAATCAAAATTCATGCCCAGTGGATGCTGGTGGCTCACCCCTGTAATCCTAGCTACTCAAAAGGCTGAAATCTGAGGAGCACAGTTCAAAGTCAGCCTAAGCAACTCTCCATTTATTCACCAGAAAATTGGAAGTGGTGCTGCAGTGCAAAGTAGTAGAGCGGTAGCCTTCAGTGAAAGAGCTTAGGGACAGTGCCCAGTCCCTGAGTTCAAGCCCTATGACTGATTAAAAAAACAAAAACAAAAAAACAAAAAACCCCACAGTTTTTGTCACCAGAAAACTGTTGAGTACATTCATATTTTGCAAATAGAGCAAAGCTAGGTTTTGTCTTTAAACAAGAGGCACATTTGGCATGCCTAAAGATGGACATTCAGTATGTTACCAACTCTGGCTTCATTCCCAGGGAGCTTGTCATGACCAATCCAATCTTCTCCATTAGGTGCAAAAAGTGTGCATAGAAATGATCCCCAATTTGGGGTCACAATTACAGTTCTATAGAGATATTTCTTTTCTTTGATTAATAAATCTTAATAAAACATATTAAGCCAGAAAATATTTCTTTTTGTGCATATGTAACTAACCCTATAATAATGGTGAGAAATATATATCTGCTGGCATATTTGGAAAATACATCAAATAATAATAGTAGTAGTAAAACTCATCCTGTCTTTCTGGATCCTATGTGACCTTCACTCTCATAAAAAACTCCACTTCTTGTCAGATCTCATTATAGTCCTCTATATGACTGAATATGATTGTATTTAGGAGACACAGTCCTGCTTTTTAGCCAAGATATCCCCCATCAAAGGATCCTCCAATCTCAGCTTTTTGAGTGCTGGGATCAGGTGTGCACCTTTACACTTGACTAATCTGTGGCCTTAATAGCCATTCCTATCCAAGTTTTCACAGCAACTCAGGTATTAAAAGAGTTATTCCTCTGATTTAAATGCTCTTTCTCCAGAACTTCACAGACATGACTAATTCTCATATTTCAACTTGTAATTATAACATAAATAAATCAACATGAATTTCCTTTCATTTGATTACCCTGCCTGAATTTTGTGAAACTTCTCCATAAACAACAAAGTTCAGGAACATAGATTTCTATGTGAATATTTCCATACCCTTAATGTCATATCATCTAAATGTTTACATTTGAATACAACGGCTTCAAATGCTAAACAAAACCGACCATGTTGCTGGCCACTTGGGGACCAGGGGTGACCAGTTTGAAGCTCTGACATATCATAACCCATACCTAGTATGCTTATTTGCTGAGTCTTTAAATATTACTTCTCAATGGATAACGAGCTGCTGGAGAGCAGGTGCATTGTCTTGTTCTCTGCTCTTTCCAGAGCACCTGGCTCACAGCAGGTATTCCATTTACATTGGTTGAACAAATGAATCTAAACATCTGAAAATAACATTTCATGGATAAAAACATTATGTTTCCTAGAGATAAACATTAACAACAATGACAACAAATGTGAAAGTTTTATAGTATACATTTTCTGGTGATTTGATTTTTAACAGTTTTTAAGAACAGTTCCAGTATTCCTGTAAATCATCTTCCATTATAGGCACTATTGTATCAAGTTTTGCCTGGTATGTTCATTTACCAGACTTTGTTGATTGCTTTCTATCCTCATTACACAGCCTCAGGATTTAAATATATCGTTGATGTTTTCAAACACAATGTTGTCTTACATTTGTATGGCAATGGTTTTGAAATCTTCACTCGTATCCATTTCTCCATTAGGTTCCGAATAATTGAGGTGGGCAGAGCAGTAGTTTAAAATAAAATTGTACTGATAATAAGTTTCAAATTGATTGGGGACATGGTAGGTTGTGATTTACAAAATAAAACACAAACCTAAAAAATACAGAAGCTAGAATGAATCATAACTGAAGCACCTTACATACATATATGCATGTGTTGATGTACGTGTATGTTGATGAACTTCTTGTCTCTCTGTATTGCTTCCACCAATGGTAGAAGTAAACCCAGCACCAATCAACAGATGAATGGGTAGACAGAGTTTCTTCCATGTAGATAGCCAGTTTTCCCAGCACCATTTGTTGAAAAGGCAGTCTTTTCCCCAGTGTACATGTTTTTACTTCTGTGTCAAAGATCAAATGTCTGTAACTGTGGCATCCATGCTCATTCTGTACTAAAATCGACTCAGAATGGATCAAAGATCTTAATGTAAGACCTGAAACTACAGGCAAACATTGAGAAAACTCTGGAAGATAATGTCATAGGCATTCACTTTTCTGAATAAGATTTTAATTGAGCAGCAAAAAAGATAAGAATTGACAAAAAGGATTGCATCAAATTAAAATGCTTCCATACATCAGAACAAACACTTACTAGAGAGTCAAATGACAGAAGGGTAGAAAACCTAGGCATGCTATTCAGTGAACAATTGATTAATATTCAGAATATAAAAAGAGCTCATAAAACGGGACTAAGCAGCAAAAGAATGTAATCCAATTAATAAATGGACAAATAAATTGAACAGATAATTCTCAGAAGAAGAATTACAAATAGCTAATGAATACATTATCATCTTTAGCCACAAAGGAAATACCAATCAAACTACACTAATATTCCATTTGACTCCAATCAGAATGACAATCATTCAGAAAACAACAAAAACAAATGCTGGAGAGGATGCAGGGTAAAGGAATCTCATAGACTCCTGCTGTAAATAGAATCCAGTCCAACCACAATGGAAATCAGTATAGAGTTTCTTCAAAAACACAATAGTTGAACTGTGGAACCAGCCAAAGGATACAACAACTGATGGATGAATAAACTCTGATAAATATATATATATATAAACATATATATGTATATATATATATCATGGAATCATCCATAAAGAAATATGAAATTTTTATGCCATTCTCAAGAAAATGAGTAAAACTGGGTATGATCATGATAAGCAGTATAACTCAAGCAATAAAAGTAAAGTATTACATGTTCTCCTTTGTGGAACCCAGACCTAAAACAATCAATGATTATAGTAATAATGGCAGTACATGAATGTAAAAGGATATCTATCTTAGGAGTCAGTAGGAGGTTGGCAGGGGAAAAAAGGACACAGGTAAAATGATAGAAGTGTATACTCTAAAATATATTTATATTATAAATTTCATTATAAATATGCTTATAACTATATTTAAAGAAAATTTTATTTATTCTTAATAAGCAGTGTAAATGTTTACACAGTGGTCAAATTCCTATGGACTGATAGTGACATGCTGACTGCCAAAGATGTGAGGTGGGAGTAGGTGAAGATGATGTTAGAAGAAAATGTTAACTGAAATTGAATGATTGTGATGATTTATAGTATCTTGAATGTACTTAACTTCACAGTTAAAAATGGCAAGATGGTAAATTTGGGATGTATATTTTACCACATGTAAAAATAATTTAGAAATGTGTCTGAAGATTCTTTGTGCTAGACTATATATATATATATATATATATATATATATATATATATATTCTCTTTTTGCCAGTTCTGGGGCTTGAACTCAGGGCCTGAGTACTGTCCCTGGCTTCTTTTTTTTCAAGGCTAGCACTCTGCCAACTTGAGTTGCAGTGCCTCTTCTGGCCTTTCCTATATATGCTGAGGAATTGAACCTAGGGCTTCATATATATGAGGCAAGCACTCTTGCCACTATGCCATATTCCCAGCCCCACTAGAATGTTTTAAATTCCAGAAGATATGTCCCAAGATTTCCTTGCAGGATCATTCTCAACTAGATCATCTCTCTAAAGAAAAGCTAGTCTCTTTGAAAGTTGTCACTTACAGTAATCTATACCTCCTAGTTTTGAGTCCCTGAAGACAGAATGAGTTTCTAACTTCCTGATTACATATTTCCATGAGAAAAAAATCAAATTTTCCTTACAAATAACCTTTATTTTTTCCTCTAAGCTTGAGTTTGGGTTTTCTTTTCCTACTTTGACTAAGACATTTCTTAGGCCCTTGGCCTAGTCATCCAACCAGGCAACATCATGACTATTTTCACTGGCATTCCTTCTTGCATCTCAAACAATCAATCAACCATCATCTTCTTTCTGCTCCTCTTGCACACTGGGTTCCCCTGAGCTGTGTTGAGCTGTCAGCCTCAGCGATTAGCAGCACCAATTCCCTGCGTTATTAGGGAGCCCTTGGAGCATCTCTGCAGCTCTGTTACTGACAGTTGAACTCACTGGAGCAGCTGGCTCAGTGGGAAAAGAAAGGAGAGGCGGTGAGAGCGATTCAGTGCAGTGTATTTATAACTTGGCCCTGAAAGCAGAGATTCAAATAAGTAGGTAAAAAGACAATTTACCTTAATTAAAAAGGTAATTAACTAACAAGGTAATTAAGTAATTTTATGACAAGTGTGATGGTATCACAACCGAGAAACCTTGAAGAATGACAAATGTGGTGTTGGAGCTGGGAATATGGCCTAGTGGCAAGAATGCTCGTCTTGTATACATGAAGCCCTGGGTTCGATTCCCCAGCACCACATATATAGAAAACAGCCAGAAGTGGCGCTGTGGCTCAAGTAGCAGAGTGCTAGCCTTGAGCAAAAAGAAGCCAGGGACAGTGCTCAGGCCTTGAGTCCAAGCCCCAGGACTGGCCAGAAAAAAAAAAAAAAAAGACAAATGTGGTGTCATAATCTCTATTGCTCATGTGGGGCAGATGAGAGATTATAAATAACAACTGGGGTCTGAGAAAAGGGTATCTGAGACAATAAGACACTCAAAAGGAAACCCTGTCCACAGGCATAGTACCTCCAGGCATCCCTGCTAAAAGTTCAGTGCACTTGTGGCCAGGACTTCTTCCATTCCTCTCCAGTGATCCTGATCCAGCAGGTTAGATAAAGCTCTGACACTTCTATAAGATCTCACTTCCCAATAAGCTATTGCATTTTCTGCTGTCTATTTTAATATAGGGCTTCTGCCTTTCCTGGATTCATATGGGTTTTCTCTACAATTCAATTAAAGTTTAATTTAAAAAATTACATGTACATATCAATAAGCATATATGTATGTGTTTGCATCCTACTGTATGGTGTGTCTCTTACTGAGAGTAAAGAGAGAAGCCAGCTGGTCACAGATGTCAATATCAAGTCCAAATACATGACAGTTACCCACCAATGGCTTGCCAGATTGTGGAAATTTCAGAATTTTTCTTGGTAACTTGAGTCTTGACAGAATAATTATGTCTTAGAAGTGTTATTCTAAACTGGTATAATTGAAAATCAATGAACAAACTATTTTTCATTTGTTAAATTAATTCTGGGTGTTATGATAGTAGAACTGAAAATGTTTCCTTTAGATTACTCCTATAACAAATGTATAATTATCTTTAAATTTGAGTTATTTTAATACATAGCCGTAAGTATATGCAATGATTTTTGTTTCTGTATATGAACACACATGTAATGACATATTTAGAACAATTATGCTAAAGATATTTTATGTGTAATACAAATTATATGACCAACACTTTTTGTTGTACATATTTTGAAGGAACCCTTAACAAGTTTGGTATTATGATGATAACATCTTAAGGTCATTCAGTTATTCAAACAAAAATCAATGAAAGTATGTGCAACAGAATTATCTCTACAGATAATTCTCATTGATTTACTTATTCATTGTTTAGAATACTCTCTGCTCATGAAATAAAGTTGATGGGATGCTTTCTGTAATGTGCTTATTCTCTATGAATGTCATATTACATACAACACATTAAAAACTTTTGACTGAAAAGGAAAGAGTTTTTAATGTGTTATAACAGTTTTCAATTGGCCTAACAGGATGATAAAACCAAGTTGTATTTATCATAGTATTTCTGCATGATTAAGTCTCTATTAACACCTGATAAGTCAATACTGAAAACAGATTGGGTGAATGTAGAGTTTTGACATTCCTGCCATTCCCTTTGGTCACAACATTTCCAAATGACCACTACAAAACCATTTTTAAATTTAATGTGCATTTTTGTCTAAAAAAAACTTCATTTCATTTATTGCTGACTTATTAATTTTGTCTTCACAGCCCAAGAAGTACAAGTGATATCTACCCATATCTTAAGTAACATGCGTCCTGGCTTGGTAGGATAGATTATTATCTTCTTTTGCCTAGGAACATATTCAGTTCTTTACTACCATGGTGGGGGCCATTTTAACTAGCAAAATCACCAATACAAACCACAAAGATATGCAAAAGAATGGCACTAATAAAGTTGGAATTATTTGCAGTATGAAAGCAAAGATAAGACAGACATCTTATTTAAGGTCAGCTGAGATTGTAACTATCCAGTGACTTTATTTTTTGCTGCTGTATACATGAATGTAAATGATAACAAAAACACTGTTAATTTTGAGGTCACAAATGAATTTTAGAATCACACATCCATGATTACTGAAGATCAACTATACAACTCTTTAAATATTTGGAAAATTATTAATTTATTATATCAAGCATTAATTTTCTTAAAACAGTAACTTATACAATACTATCTACTACTTACACTCATTTTGATTTTAGTATAAATGTTCTAATGAGATAAAGAAGGAGCATTAATACTTGATAAAAGAAGATTATTGATCTTAATAAGAATCAAAGTTCTCTTGAGTGATGATCAGTACATTGAATCAATTCTAACTTACTTGTCAGTAACTACATTTTTTAAACCATTTTCATGGTAGCTACAGGTTCTATTGGGAAATATAAATGGATTCCCATTTTAACCATCTGAATCAAATGTCTGCATATCCATAATGCAGTACTATTGGGATATTGGGATTTGAAGGATTTGGGAGGCTGACTCTCCTATATGTTTAAAATGAGTAACTCTACTAAGCACATATGTTTACTAAAGAACCTATTTATGTTTGCAATGAGAAATGAATAATACATTGTCAATTGTTAGAAAGAAGTCATCTATATTTTCATAAAATTCCCTAATTCCCGATAGAGATGATAAAAATAGTGACATATTTCATGTATTCAAACATATTTTATATGTAATTTGAAAGAAGAAAAGCAAAACACACTGTAGGCTTGCTTGGAGAGGTTAGCTATCATAGACCTACCCAAGGTCTATATATTTGTGATTATGTTCCTTTTTAAAAGTTTTCCTTATTTCAATATCATTGAGTAATCACAGGGATATGGTGCATGAATGTAAGTCCATTGGTTGTGCTGTATTTTCTGGGAGATATTTTTCTAAAAATAGTATTTATAGTTTAGTAACATTTCCTTGATAATATTATGCCCTGAATGATTCCCCTGATTTTTTTTCAAATTCAAGGAACTAGTTAGAAAGTCATTCCTTGTTTTTCATTCCATTTATATCTTTGGAACTGAACTGAATATTTAGGTAACCCCAGTATTTTCCTAAAGGGAAACACACAGAACGTCCACTACCACATGGTGCTTGTTTTCATTTCTGTCTCCAAATTTCAACAAGCAACAACAACAAAATGATTTTAAAAAGACATTAAACTACGTTTATTGAAAGATAAATATTGGCATATTTTAGTATTTTTTTTTCTTAGGATCTCAAAACTAATGAGAGGGAGAAGTGGTGTTCACAACCTTTTCCAGCTCAGCCTTGAGGGCCCAGTTCATATCCCCGATGAGCTGTTCTCTGTAGCTCTGGTGTTTACCAAATGTGTCAGATGGATAATGTTCATTAATGAACCTCAATATCTTGAAGCAGAGCGATTTCTCCAAATATTATGATGCTTTAATGACAAGTGTAATAAGACTGCCAAGAACTAACAGCAGCTAACAAACACACATTTTCAAATGTAATGTTAGTAACTGTTTAAATGCACTGGAACCTTAAAACTGCTGTATGAAAGTCTGTTCACTCTGCCTCCTGAGGACCTAAGAAATGAATAAGTGATGAGCAAGTCTGAGGCATTATGGCTATAAGAAAACAAGGCAGCTTCGGCATTTCCAGCAATTTGCATTTAATATGTTGAAAGGGAGAAAGAAATAAACTTAAACATAGACATGCACAAGGAAACAGAGACACTGGAAAGGAAGAAGGGATATAATATAAATCAAATCTTATTCTTTGATGAGAATGAAAATGAATTCCTAGAGAGTCTCCGAAGAATCATCCTGAGAATGTTATTGAAGTGCCATTGTCCTGTCCAGCTTTCAATTGACCTCCTTCTACCAAAGCATTGTCCTGGGACTACCTGTCTTCCAGTGACATTGCTTTGTTCTTCCTACTCTACTCCTCGGTTCTGTTAAGCCTGGGTATTCAAGTCAGTCTTCCCGTAACTTTGTGTAGAGAAAGAAAAGTGCAGTCAACTTTCCAATGGGTCCCTGTGGAATTCCACAGACAGCTTTCATATTCTTGAGCCTATGTTTTCACACATCAGTTGAATATGCTTGTTTCTTTCATTATTAAGAAACCAAGATGATATTTCTTGGAATACATGTCTCTTCCTGCTTTTGTTTCCCATAGTATTTCTCACTGTAAATGTAATAGAAAAAAAAAACTTTATAAATCTAATTCCTGCCTCCTCGTAAAGTGGTTTGTGAAATGTTTCCTGAAAGGTAGTAATGACAGTGCTATTGATACGGTTTCAAGTGGATTTGTAGATGTTATTGCCATTTCATTTATCCACTTTGCAGTAAAACCATTTTCACTTGTTATTCATTCATTGATTAAATACTTACCAAGTGTATATTTGACATCAAGGAATAGGAGTATGAATTGTACACTGTAGTAAATATTTATTATAGGCCACGAAAAGCTATAAAGTAACTACTACCGTACATGTACTAATTTATCTTCTTGTGGAAAATCAAGTTGATCTATTTGAATTTATTGAGGCTTTCCTATATATAGTTTGTATGTAATATTCTGTAAAATGTGATGAACTTTGTTTTGCACATAAACATGATCTCTTTGTTCCCTTTCACTTCCTCTCTTTCTTCTTTCTTTGTAACATTAATGATATTTCTCGCATGCAGACATTGCAAACTCTTTATAAAAGTATTTCTCTGGCTGGGCACATGGATCTCTCATTTGCAATCCTAGCCAATCATGAGGCTGAGTTCTGAGAATTACAATTTGAAGCCAACTTCAAGCAGGAAAGTCTGTGAGTCCCTTATTGACAATTAATTAGAAAAAACACAAAAACAAACAAACAAATAAAAAAAGCAAAGATGAAGCTGTGAAGCTGTATCTCAAGTCGTAGAGTTCTAGTCTTGATTGAAAAAGCTATAGGTGCTATAGCACCTAGGATCTAATTTCAAGCCCCAGTACTGGCAAACATGTAAGAATTATTTCTTCATTTTCCCTATATTGTGTGAACTGGGTTTTGTATTTTATTACTATTTTATGTATCTTGTTACAGTATTAGTATACTGACTACTCAAATAACGTATACTAATCATTGATAATCCACTCTTTCACATCTGCCAGTGTCTACCCTCCTCTCAACAAATATTGTGCTGGTCTAGGACAGATCTCCTGGGCCTTCCATGTGCTATCACTACAAACTATAATTATACATTTAAGGTTTTCAAAAACAAGGACTAATTAGCTAAATAATTTATTATATTGCTCCATGCATTCCTAATTTTAAAGGCAACTAAAAATAATGAACACAGCTGTTCTTCTTATGCCTTTAGTAAATAAAAATAAGTTTACATTTTTACCATCTTAATTTCACAGTAAGTAATTATGGCCAATAAAGATATTTTTACTTAGTGAAACACATTAACTGAGGTTATGAATTGGAAATAGATACCAAAACAAAAATGTCTCTTATAGATTATATTTGGCTTTTCCTTGGTATTGTCATTGTCTTTAAATGCCACCACACTTAATAAGACTGCATTATTTGTGCTCTCAGAGAACGTAGTTGTAGTATCTTCTATACATATGTATATATACATATAATGTGTATATAATATGTATATAAATGTGTATATGTATGTATATATGTACATACTTTATTATTATGGATATTCAATTTCGCTTGTTTTTGGCAATGTGGCAAAAATTTGTGTCTCCTACAGCTTTTATTCCTCATAACTCTCTCCACTATGTTATACTGTTCTTTTCATTTTCAAGTAAAAATGTCAAAAGTGAGGTTAAGCTTTTCCTTGCTTGCATTGTCATTCTTGTGGTACTGCTTCTTCCTGTGGATTCATCCTCTTCATCACTATGAGAGCTTTCTGTTTATTGGTGCCTCTCAACATCCTGCTCTTCTAAGCTTATCATGTCTTTGTCCTGTCTTCAAGGGATCCCCTCTTTACTTACTTACTGACTGGTACACATTTTTGCAATTGCCTTCCATAAAAATGACTTCTATTCTAATACCTTGTTTTGAAATTATTGTTTTGTGGACATAATGGATAGTTGTATGTGTGAAGGGGTTAAGGACATGCAGGAAGCTGGGAAAACGATTCTAAGGGTGTCTACTAGGGTGTTTTGCCACGAAAGTAGGATTTGATTAGACTTGGTGAGCTGAGTAATTCATGTGACCTTCAACATAAGGAGACATCATGCCATATCTGTGTGAACAAAATGATAAAGGGTGAAGGAGAATGAATTCACATCTCTGCTTGAGTTGAGATGTCTGTGTTTATCTTTAAGAGATCAATGCTCCTATTTCTCAGGTTTTCAGACTTAGACTTAATGATAACCCCAATTTTCTTTATTTACCAACCTGCAAATAGCAGACTGTAAGATTTCTCAGTCTCTATAACCACATTTAAACAACACTTATAACAAACATTTTATATAGATACATAACTATCTGATATATTATATCATATGCACGGCAATAGAATATACATGCATACATGCAGGCACATAGGATTTGGTAGGTAGACTTTTGTACTGTAGGTCCAAATCTGAAATAAATTTTGAAAACTATGGAAATTTCAGGGTAGAATAAATGTTTAAAACTGTGGAAATTGGTTTGGAACTAAGAATGGGTACAGAGTACGAGATTTCACTCACTTTAAAAGATTTTTAAGTCTGATTCTAATCAGGGAGACCATTCAATGATTGTATATAATTACTCATGATTGATGGGAACTGATTTTTTTTAACATATTCTTCTATTCCCATTCAGACAATTCATACTTGATATCCTCCACTGTCTTCTCCCCTCCACCTAACTTAATGCATAACGGTGCTTTACAAAATTATATATCATACTTTATTTATTGTATCATAACATTCAGACTTCAAATCCAGGTCTCCTCCTTATAGAGTTACTCTTTTCTCCACCTTTCATCAAATTTTGGGCTTCTGTTTAAGAAGTCTTTTTCAGAAAGTCTTACTCAGTAAAAGTAGCTTGGTAGAATTTGCTAATTTTACAATATTTTAACTAGAACTGAAACTCTCAGTTAGTTCTTTACTACTAAACTTCTTCATTTTCTTCTCATTACTAGACAAAACAAGGATCTATTTTCCATTCTGGCTTGCAATTTGTTGTGTCTTTGTTATCGAGTTCCCACCAGTCGAAAGTGATTAGACCCATATTGTTTCTGGTCCAAGGCCTTTGAGAAGTAGGTGGGTTCTCTGCACCTGCCCCCTCAGCAGTGAGTGCCATTGCCAACAATGTGGCCCAAAGGAACTGTAGGCCACAGAAGAGAAAGAACTGGAATCACAAATCTCTATAGGCAAGATTCTCATCTGCTTTAAGCTCCTGTGAGAATAATATTATGTAATATTGTGTTTACATAATTCAACATTTTGGTCTCTTATATAGTATTTTCAAACTCAAACAGATACCTCATTTATTAAAAGTAATGTAAGAATAGATAACATGCAGGAATGTAGAGATATTTTAATTTCTATTTTTAGTCATTTACATGCTGTTAAAATGTTTCCACTAAAATTTTGAATTTTTTTTGTCTGTAACTTAAATTTACCATATCTTTCCAGTCTTATGAAATGATTAGAGGGTATGGTATTCAATTAGAGAGAAATAATATTATATCAATAACATTGTATGCAATTTTCATTATTATATTGTAATAGCTGGTCCAAAATAACCTTTATCTTGATCCTCCAATAAAAGTTGAGTGATAAATTACTTTAGAGAAAAAGTAGATAGAATAAAAAATGTATGAGATCCAAGTTTAGAAAGTATCATTTATACTTTAATACCCATTCTCATTGTCATAGTTCTAATAGTTCCCTGGTGTTCTTCAAACTCACTAGAGAAAGCAAATCTAAAATTTGCATTGGCTGCTAACTATCTAGAGTACCTAGCCACTTAAAATTATGAAATAGGGGCTGGGGATATGGCCTAGTGGCGAGAGAGCTTGCCTTGTATACATGAGGCCCAGGGTTCGATTCCCCAGCACCACATATACAGAAAACGGCCAGAAGTGGCGCTGCGGCTCAAGTGGCAGAGTGCTAGCCTTGAGCAAAAGGGAAGCCAGGGACAGTGCTCAGGCCCTGAGTCCAAGGCCCAGGACTGGCCAAAAAAAAAAACAAAAAAAAAACCCCACAAAATTATGAAATAACTTCTAGCAGACTATATTACTTCACAGCAACTCTACCACAAGGCATCTGAGTGTGGCTTATAAATAACTCTGCCCTGTGCTTTAGTTTTTAGCTAAATGCATTCACTTGGACTATATATCATTAAGGATTTTGTTTATAAGAGGTTCAGAAGGAAATAGGCAACATAAAGCAGCAGTGGCAGATAATGAACAAGTCATGAAGCACATGACAACAGGGCTTGGAGAACCAGTTTATGGATGACCTACTGTCTGTGAAACTTCTCATCTAATATTTGTAAGCACACAGCTGGCAATGCTTCCCATATTTTTCAGAGCCTTTATTGATTTATGTAAAGAATAACAAATAGGACCTGCAGCAGATATTTTTCTAAAATTATGCTGGTATCATAACAGAATAAAACATGTTTCTTACTTGGTCTGATGTGGAGCACAATCCCTTTAGTGAGCAAAACATAAAGCAACTAAAAACAATCTCCTTATTATTATATTGGACATAAGAGGAAGACTTCTGGTAACAAAATCATTCCACAAAATTTGAGATTTAACAGCCTATTAATCTGCTATGAAATACCATTGATAGAAATTTCTTCAAGAAAAGGAGTTGCCTTCTCTGAGGACTTAGCAATGAAACCATAAAGGATACTTGGCAGTGGGAGAGGAGTGAAGGGAAGATTCTTACGCAAATCCCTGCTATTAAAGAAATGACATGGGACCTGTGCAAAGATGAAGACACAGATTACAAATAATGGTGCAGAAGCAGGTTACATCAGCAAGGAGTTTCAGGCGATTCCCATTCCGCTTCACCTGCCTCTGCAAATGGGAGACAGTACCAACTTCCACTTAGAATGCAGTTGATCACCAAGCTATGGAAAGTCAAGTTGATAGTTAAGAGAAAGCCAGGGTTCAGGGTCATCTCTCAGCTGGGTTTTAATTTATTCTCATTAGGCACACTAATACAAGCAGTATATACAAAGATGGAGGTTTTTTTCACTCTTTCCTTCTCTTACCATTTTTTTTAAAAGAACATGACCCATGAATATTAACACACTTCTATTTAGGGTGCCAAGGAATATACGGGATGTTGGTGGAGGCAGAAGTAGGCTGCTGCATTAGCTTGTAAGATTTTGTGTTTTGTAAAGAAAGGTCCTTGGCATGGATCTTCAAATGCAGTTGGGTGAGAAGCCCTGCTCTCTTTGTGTTACATAATGTCCCATCTGTGCTCATGGAGTGTGGCTTGATGAGGATGCCATCAGGTGATGTGTCTGACTTAATGGTCTTCACTCAGAGCTGAAGCAATAAACATTAAGGGGCCTTAATTGTATTCTTTGTGTTGGGAGCAATAAACATTAGGAGTCCTATTGTACCCTTTTTCAAAATGTCCCCCTAGCCCAATTTGGGAAGTATCTTGATACTCAGGTCTAATTTCAAACCCTCCCTCCCATTCTATGTGTTTTGAAATAGAAAGACTGGACAAAAACAAAAGAATGATGTGAATAAACAGATCTCCATATACAGGTTCCTAGAGAGAGTGGTACCTGCCATGG
The DNA here is from genome assembly GCF_023159225.1 of Perognathus longimembris pacificus. Classification (NCBI taxonomy): domain Eukaryota; kingdom Metazoa; phylum Chordata; class Mammalia; order Rodentia; family Heteromyidae; genus Perognathus; species Perognathus longimembris. The sequence continues at coordinate 24,451,936 of NC_063169.1, read as the reverse complement.
CAGAACCCAAAAGAAACAAAATAAGACATGTAGAGTAATCTGCTGTATGTATATTTTTTAATGCTAGATCTTTTGGTGAACTTCTGCTAAGAGCCAGAGAACCTCAGAATTCAGTTGTTTAAGTTGATTTTCTTAAAGAAAATTCTTGAGGCAAAAGATCTAGGGTTTTTCTGGGTAGGTTGAGAAAATTAAGTTGAATCAAGAATGAGTTGTTCACTCATAGTAATTCTTAATTCTTATTTCATCTACATAGTTGTGCTTTGCCTCTATCATAAAAGTATACAATAAAACAAAAAAGTTCAGCATCTTTAGCATCCCTTGTAACATCAGGTGATCAAGAAGAAAGCAGATTTAAAATTATTTACTTTTTAATATCAGCACCTGTCACATGCAAGTCAGTGTCTCTGAAATCTAGTGGCTTTGCCTATATTAAGAATGCACACTCATTTTTATTGTTTTATTTGATCTCTTTTCTTTCCTGTCATTTTGTGTATCTCAGCTATCTCTTTATGAATGGGAGTAGAATCACATATCATGTACATTGGTAAGCTTATCATCCTTTCTATGATATATCTTGGCATAATTCCTTAGAAATCAAATATTTAGCTAAGATAAATTACACATAAAAATTTTATAGAAGTCTCATTAAAAGTGTCAAATATTATGCATCATACAGAAGCTTTTTGGTTTTGAGTTCTAAATAATCAAGATTAAATAGACACAAATACCATTGGAGAATATATTATGAGGTCTTAATACTATATTCATGCCAATTTTAACTTAGAAATTTTGGTTTTCTTTCATTTGAACAGAACTTTACTTGCTAATAAAAGAAGGAATATATATATGAATGTATGTATGAGTACATTCCCATGAAGAAAGTAGAAATAAATTCCCGTTGATTATTTTATTTAACACTGTGGTTTCTCACACAAAGACATTTAATTTCAAAGTGCTTTAACTCAGCCATAGCCATAATTGTGCATAATATCCATTATCTTTTAATTGGAATTATCTTTTAACATTGGCTACATTTACTGGAGTATCCCTTCAGAAAGCCCACCAGAAACTCAAATTCCAATTTGTTCTCTCAGCTTGACTAATGATGAAATGTATCAAAAATGACTATTATGTATTTATAAATCACCTCTTTTATCTTGATGTGGTCCTGGGATTTTCTGCTGTTAAGTATCATTTCTCTGTGGAATGTAAATTCAACAGCAACTACAAACTCAGCATAAACAATGACACAAAATAAAAAGGAACAAAAAGTCTTTAAAAGAAACATCACAAAGACAAAAGATGAAAAGACAACATCATAAAATATCGATGAAAAATCTATTTCACACAGATTTTTTTAAGTGGGAGTTATAAATAGTCTCCATTTCCTGAGTATAAGACAGTTCTATTTGGAAAATGCTTAGAGTCAGTCGCACAAAAGCAAATAAATCTTAATTGGGACCACTTTCTCCCACCTGCCACAGTTCTTTTTTAGGCACATTTAATTTGCCTAACAACTCTTGTTTACACAGCCTTACTGGCATATTAGCATTTATTTCATTTTATAAAAGAAGAAATATGGCTGGCTTACAACATTTAAGACCCACTAGCTAGGAAACTTTAAGTCAGCTTTTATGCAACACAGTATTCCCTGTGAAATATTATTCTCAGTTCATAAGATGCTGTCAAACATCCTCTATTAGTGTTGCATCATTTATCCAATCATTATTTATTGAACGCCTGCTGTGTGCAGGCATTCTGTATGGGATTCCAGATAAAAAAGCATGTTGGATCAGCCTGGTGGCAGTTCCCTCCCTTTGTCAATGCCTCACTACCACTTCCACTCGCCTCACTACCAATTCCACTCACCTCCCTCTGCCATGTCTCCATACCACTAGACTGAGCTCTGAGTTTAAAGAAACACAAATAGTGTACCAGACCCATCCATGCCATCAGCATTAGGCCCACCACAACCTTTTAGATTAAACAATGAATAACTTATTCAGTAGCTTATTAAAATTGTCTCCCTCCATTGTCAGGTATGCTGTCAGTTAAGAATATAGCTGTTTGGAATGCTCATGAGGCTTCTGGAGCAGCATTATCCTGATCTTCAATCTCTCATTTGGATGTTTCCTCCAAGACTTGAACTCATAGGATTTTGCCTTATTGTGACAAACAACACAAAAACAAAAACTGACTTCTCTGCTAGAAAGAGTTGGAATAAAGTGCCTCTAGTTCAATTTTTCCACTTCCTCTCAATCCAGCTCTCTCCGATGTGTTCAGACATGATCAAAATAAGACCCACTTTCCCCTGACCTCAGTTTTGTATGGAAGATCTCTCATCACCAGCACAGCATGTCTCACAGCACAGCACGCACAAAGGCTGCTGCTGCTGCCCAGCATAGCCCAGATAACTGAGGTCTCCACACTCATTTTTTTTACATAAATTTTGCATGCATGTAAAACTTACAGATTATTCAGGCTTTTATTGCTGCTACAACATTACCATTACAAAATTATAAGAGGAACATTTAACAGACAGTTTTCGAAGACAGAGTCCAAATGGCATGATATAGGCGCTTGCAAAGGATTCTCCATTATTGCATCAGGTTATTGTGGGTAGCCTAGACAGAAATACATGTGAGAAGTAGAGACACAATCAGATTCTAAGATGTCTCCTTTTGTAACCATCTTCTCAGGACAGATAACAAAGGACTTCATTGAAACATCTTTCATTCCTTTATAAGACCACACTATCAATAACCCAAAGACTTTGCCCCAGGTACATTTCTTAAGATTTCACCACCTCCCAGTACCACCACCCTTGGGAGATGAGCCCTTAGTGACACTTAGACCATGTCCAAACTATAGTACTTGGCATAGGTAGAATTGAATCTCTATTCTAGTCACATAAGATGAATGCAAATGTAAGTGGGATCACAGCCCAGAGCACAACACCAACATCTGAGTAAGGAGCTATGGGGAGGCAGTTGAATTAAATAACCCAAACTTCATGTTCAATACCAATGGTTACCCAGTAAGTTTGGATTTTTCCTTTGAGATAAAAATCTGTTCTTTAATTTTTTAATGCTCTGAAATAATTATTCACGATCACTGCAATATTTACTACTTTCATAAGTGTACATATATGTATGTGTGTATACATAATATATTTCTTTCTAAATAGTACTATAAAATAGTGTAATACAGAGCAGTGTTGAAAATATGATTTGGAAAACACCTGCACACTCTCCATCTATTTTCAGAAATAGTGACTATATTTAAAATTATATATTCAAGATCACACATCCATGAGTGCTATATATTTCTGTATTATAAACATAAAATACCTTTTGTTTTGTTTTGTTTTTAAATATTTGTGCTTCTATAATGAGATAACTCCATCAAAATAACTTATACAAAGCAGACATTTACTTCTCATAGACCTAACTGCTGGATAGCAAAAAGCAGGTGCTCGCAGGTTGGACATCTGGTAAGATTCTGGCCTTGGCTTCTAAGAGGCCTTGTTACTGAACCTGAGGCTTTGTTGCTGGAGAAGAGAAATGAAAAGGCAAAGAGAGCCTTGTTAGTCCCCAAAAGCTCTTTACAAAGGTAGTAAACACTTATTTAATCAGGCCCTAAATACCACGCCTTCCAGTTCTTAGTTTCCTAATATATGAATGGTCAGGGCGGAGATTCAGTCCATTACAGAGGTCATGAATATTTGACACTGAATCTTTTAGAGAATATACATTCTTTAGCATGATTGAAGTTTCATTATCAAATTTAGAAAAATTACCAGACATTCCTCAATGTAATCTTACACCCAATCACATACAAGATTCCAAATTGGCTCACATTTTGATAGCATTTTTACAAAGTTAAGTTGAATATATTGAAATATTTCCTTTGATTTTTATGTCTGTTAAACCACATTGAATTTCTCCTCACCATTTCTTTTTATTTTTCCCCATAATATTTTATTTGTGTGTTTATAGCAGACTAAGCCTATTATTTGGTAAGAATGTCCCATGTTGTGGCTTCAGTCATTCCTTTTCGTACAATTTATTTCCATAGTCCTTACAGATCACATGAATATAAATCTAAAGATTCATTTAGGATCAGTTTTAAAATCACTTTGTAAATTTGCATACTTATATCACTTTGTATGCCTTATTCTATGAGCTCCATGTTTTATAGTTATAACAGTATTAGTAATACTAAATTTGATCATCTGGTCCTTTTATCTTTTCCCTTCCCTTTTTCTTTCCCTTTCCTCTCCTTTCTTTTCTTGGCAATGCTGGAGTTTGAACTCAGGGCCTCATATTCCATAGGCAGTCATGACAATGTCTGTTTCTTCTTCCTTTATTTTTCCAACAAGATTTTCGATTTTTGCCCAGGTCTGGTCTTCAAATACAATCTTCCTGTCTCTTTTCCCAATGATTATGTACATATGATCATATAAGATGATACTAAGTGAAATGAACTCCAAGATATGGAAACGAGTGGTTTTTCATTGTTGTTGTTATTTTTAATGCATTGTGTGAAATGATTTCTTTTCCTTGCATTTTTCTTCCCTGTTGTCACTGTACTTGATTTTCGTACCCTGTGTATTATATATGTTTATCTGAAGTAGGGAAGGGAAGCATCAACTTGGTGAGACAAAGGGTAAAAGGTAAACCAATGCAACAGCAATATGTACAACTAACTGTATAACTATGGGGTGGTGTGCATTGGGGAGGAGGGAAGGTGGGAGAAAAATGAGGAAAGAGATAACAAGTTTGACAAGAAATATGCTCACTGCCTTAAATGTAACTGTAACTCCATTGTACATCACTTTGACAATAAAATTTTTTAAAATTCAAACATGGTGAGACAAAGAGCAAACAAGTGCCACA